>NW_028261381.1:87866840-88215173 GCF_051295495.1 Thamnophis sirtalis
GCATAAGCACAGGGCTGGCTGAGGTAAACATGGAAAATAATGTAAGGATTTAAAAAATTGAACATATGGCAAGAAATACTCAGAGAACTGTGTATAAGACTTGAGCTGGTTCTTATACAATGTGCAACCCAATTTGTTTTTGGTGTAATGTATACAAAACATACAAATAAATATTGATTTATAAAGGTCTGTCTGCATAATGCATTTTGGTGACAATCATCATAATTCAGAGAATGATTGTCATTTCTTTCAATAAAAGAAAGAAAATACAGAACAAGAAACAGGAATATCCATTCCCTTTCAAGATGACTAAAGTGTTTAGTACAAAGAGAAAACATGTACTGTCTATGTATTTTGTCAAAGGTTTTTTTGCCATCTAATGACAGGATTACAAATAGTCTTTTTAAAAAAATATGTTAAATCTATCTAACTAACCTAATATTACCTGCTGTTTGTTTAGTTTATATAATACCTACTTGATCATTTTTAATCACGAATGGTAACACTTGCTGTAATCTATTTGCTAACGCTGCATTTAAGATCTTTGTGTCAACATAATCAATGAACAGCTGAGAGCAGATTGGATATAATCTTTACCTGATTTTATTATTATTGTAATATCAATCTGATTAAATGCCTCTGATAATATTCCCTTATCAAGTATTTCATCATACCATTGACAGTTTTGGCACCAAAAGATCTATAAATATTTTCTATCACTTTATAAGGAAAACCATCCCCTTGCCACTTTTAAAATTATTTAATAGCTGCCTCCAATACTGAGGCAAATAACAGTTGTTTCTGTGTATCATCTAAGTACAATTACGTTTATTCTACTTTAAAAGTCCTCTATATCATCATCTGATATATTTGTTATGTGGTTTACCATATAGTTCTGAGTAAAAATTTAAAACATTGACAATTTATATCTCTTGATGTTTTATGTATTTTATATCTTTCACCTCTAAGAACTGGAATCATTGTCCTGTCTTTCTTTTGCTTTAAACAATTCTTCCTCTGTATTTATATATAGCAGTACATGGACATCTAACCATCTACACCCGAAAATATTTCAATTCATCTTTCAACTAATTTTCCTTCTTATTTTTAATCTTATTTTTCTATGATGCATAATCATTCTACTTTGGTTATAACATGTATATGCTTCCCATTCAAAAATTTGGGCCCTTGATATCTTTGGATTCTAATCGAAGTGTTGCAAAGTAGTCACCTGGACAAATTTTCTTTTCATTTCACATACAACAAAAAATAGATGTAGAGTTTAACATTCGGCCTGTACAGAAAAGGACAGCCTAGAACAGCATTGAGTTAGGTATATAAGAAGTATAATACTTCTTTAAATCAGGTATTTTTACACTGTTCTACATTTAATGTTTTGGGAGAAAATAGCAAAAGATATAAGCGTAACTAAAAAATATATTTTTTTCAGAAAGATACTGTGTTTCTCTTACAGGGTCTTATTTTCTTTTGACCCCCGAAATAAGGGCTTGGCCAAACCCACTGGCCCCGCCTGTATGGCCCCATTCATGTTGGAATGTATGGATTTCCATGCCTTCCTTTACTGTTCCGTGGACAGAATTGCCTGCTGTGATTGTCACCATTAGGTAAGGAGGGCGTGAGGCATCTGGGGTGTGCCACTTGGCCTCTGGCTTCTTTTGCAGCCACAATTGGCTGTAAAAGCGACCATGCTTGCTGGAGGCAGAGGCCTCAGTGACACCTGTGAATCAGTGGTTTCATGAATAGAGCGGCTCAGCTATCTGATTAAGGGGCCAAGAAGCTGGCCACACCCATCCCTTTACTAGGGCTTATTTTTGAGGGAGGACGTATATTAAGGGCAGCCCAAAAATCAAGCTTAGCCTTATTTTCAGGACATGTCGTATTTCCGGGAAGAAACAGTAATAATCTTTGAATTAAATAACTAGTTATTTAATTAAAATAACTAAATAATTAAAATAACATGTACCATTTCTAAATGGATTCTTCATGCCCTTATTATAGCTAAAAGATTCACAATGCAACACTGGAAATATAAATGTATAGTCCAATTTAATTAATGGACTGAAGATTTGATTACATTTGCTACTTATGAGTGGATTTGTGATGACTCCCCCTGATGCTTCCCCAGATACCTCTCCAGATGTCAGCTCTGAGGAGTATGAACCAGTCCAGGCACATATGGAGGGGAGTCAATGGCTCCAAGCAGCCATCTGAGAAGGGTTTAGCTGAAGCACAGCTGCGTCAGGACAGCCCTGAGACTTCAGATGGGGAAAGCATGCAGCTTCAGCTGGTCAGCGATGAGAAACTCCCTTCTGCACCTGATCCAAGAACATGTAAGGCAGAGAAAAGGCCGGAGCAGTGAAGTTCAACCCAATTCCTCATGAGGAGGAAGCCTAAACCTTCTTGATGGGCTGCACTAGAAACTGGCTATTTAATACAGCAGACAGATGGAGGCAATGCTGGGAACATGTTCATTTCCTAGCTATGTGCCTTGACTTTAGATCATGCCATGTGAACTCTGGACTTTTCTTGCCTCATGAATCCTCTTGTATTGTGGATTTAATTTTGCCTGCTGGTTTTATCTTTCAAGTGCCTTGTGGACTCATTGGCCATTGCTCTGTAGACTAGCATTTGGCTGCTTTTGGCTATACTTAATGGGGACAGTTCTGGGGTTTTGGTGAAAGGAATTGCTGGGTAATATTAATAAACCCACTAAACCACTGTTATGTATGCATGTGAGTGAGCAGGACAGCACAGGATAACATATAGATATAAACTTTGTATGGATAAATACAACAAAATATGGGAGTCATATATTAAAAATAATATAAGTTAAAAAATGACAGCTATATAAGATTATTAGAAATGAATACACAAAAGTGCACAGATATATGTGTGTATAATGCTTACATTAGATAATTATTTACAGAATTATAACTGTTTATTGCAACAATATATTATACCTTATATTATCTTTTTTGTTATATTTTTCACTCATTTTGTAAGAACCAATTTTTTTAATTACAGGTAGTCTTTGACTTACAACCTATTGCTAAGTGACCATTTGAAGTTACAATCTACTTGAAAAAGAAGACTTGAGACCTGAATCTGAAGTTGCAATGGTTGTCCTCCCCCCAGCCCCATAATCACATGACCAAACTTCAGGACTTGGCAACATGGCCGTATTTATGGCTGTTTGAAATATTGCCCAATCACATGACCACATTTTACTTTCATATTTTCATGAAACTGCTTAACAACCATGGCTGTCACTTAATAACAATCTATTTTTCTAGTGTAACAAACATGAAAATTTACATGAAAAATATTTTCCATGATTTCTTCTACAATCTGCAGAAGCGAATAAATTTCCACATAGGTAATAATGGATAATATTATTTTTACACATTTGATTCTTTCTAATTTTTAGTCATGATTCAATTACTTCATCATATTCTTTACATAGATTATATGAATCTATCCATTGTTCATTTATATTTCTACAGTAATCTGTATTAATTTTAAAAGGGCTTTCTATGTAATTCAGGAACTATTTTATCTTTTGCTATGCATGTCGGGTCTAACTCACAAGCTGTTAAGGAGATCCCTATAACAGTCTTTTGCAGTATTATTACTACATTATAAAATGAATACTGACTAATACCCTGAAAACTGACTTTTTATTTTATTTTTTGCATCCTGTTTTTATGAATGTTATAACAGAATAGGAGAGAAATTATTGGGGCTGAGCCCTTATTCCCACTCTTAATAGTGGGAAGTAACAGAAATTTTCAGTCATAATCAACAGAAAAGATAGAACACTATTCCATTTAAACATACTGCTTTTCAGCTTTTAAAAATTAACATCTTGTTCCACTTTTATTACTTCAAAAATGATGCACCTATCAACTAAAAATATGACAACTCATTCAGCAGAAGATGGCACACCACAAAAACACTATTCATATGCAAATGAACTTGTCACTTCACATTAACACCTACCATATGACACCAAGACAGCTATTTGCACGTTTTGTCTTTTTTATGGAACATGAAGATTTGCATGACAGTCTACAAATATACATAGAAAAGCTACTCACCTGTTTTTGGGCTCTACAAATGGAGAGGATCCATCTGTATCAGGATCCAGAATATTGTCTATTTCATTTTGTGTTTTTTCATACATCTTTTTTCTATCTGCCAAGCCCTTGTTGTCAATTTGTGGGAAATCATAATAGCCTTTCCGCTTGGCTTTCAATCGCAATTTGTTGCGATAGTGTTCTATATCAGACTTCTGTTTCAAGGCTTTGTTAATCTGACAATAAAATTTAAAAGGGAAAATATACAAATTAATAAAATTAGACTATGAATTTTTAAGGTGACTAATTCTTTGAAACAATAAACACAGTTGGAGTTCATTCAACCACACTATTCAGAACTTTTTAACAATTATTTTTAAGGCTTTCAGATAAAGTGTGATGCTCCACATATATGTAGCGGTCACTCAATCCAAATGAAGGCAGTAATGTCAGATCCATTGCTTATAGTAATTGTTTAAAAATGGAAAAGAGTACTGAATCAGTAATAGTTTAATGCTAACACTTCAGCAATCTTGGTCAAATTTTGTTTTAAATAAATGTTTTAAGTATTTCTAATTAAACAAGCATAATCTCAATGAGTTACATGATTGAATACGATATCTTTCTACAAATCTGAATGCATGATTACTATTTAGATGCTTCCATTTACTTATTCAAAATAAAAACTGAATATGAAAGCTGAAGGACATTTGGATGCCCTTCTAGTTAATTCCATTGCTTCAAAAAAAACCTACAGAGCTGCTAACAGTTCTCAAATGGTGATTAACTACTTAGGCCTACAATTACCAGGTGAAGAGAATAATATTGATGAACAAATTATCTGATCTTTTAATCCAGGGGTGTCAAACTCGATTTCATTGGGGGCCACATCAGGGTTGTGCTTGACCTTGGGGGGGAGGGTGGGTGTGGCAAGCTTGACATAACTCATGTCAGGGGCACCTGTGGAGGCCCGAGTGCTCTGCCAGTGAAAACAGGCTCCCGAGCTCCGTTTCAGCTGCCACAGCCTCCTGCAACCCTCTGCCAGTGAAAACGGAGCTTGGGAGCGCCGCAGGCCAGATCTAAGTACCCCATGGGCAGATCCAGGGCCCGGGCCTTCAGTTTGACACTCATGTTCCAACCTCTTGTGGTTCCCTATTTTCAACAATCACGGACTTCTCTAAGCAACTGGACATTTGAAAAAAAGACAATTTACTCTTAAAAACCCAGGAAAGACTATTAAAAATCTCTAAAAGTTTCAGATGGCAATTTCAGTTATGAGACCATGATTAAGAAATGGAAGCTACATGCAGAACAGAACCCACAGATCACAGCAGATAAAAGCTTTAGTTGGAGAAGCTATCTATAGATCCACTGTATAGAACTGCATAAACTTAGGAAAGCTATCAGAATTCAATTGATTTCACCAAAACATAAAAAGAAAACCCTGATAAACATGGAACATTTGTTTATTTTATTATGTTTATTAATTCATTCAATGTATATAGTCCATCCAGTCAACTCGAGATGGCCCATTTGGGCTCTTAAGTGCTTTGGACTTACTTGGAATCAAAAACTGTACCTTCATATTCAATCACATAATATTTTTCTTGAGTGAAGCATTTGAAGAGAATACTCTGGCTAATAGTTGTCTTTTCAAATTACTAAAGAGAATTACAGAAATCTCTTTAATAAGATTTATTAAGGGGAAAGGGAAAGTGATAGAATTCCAGCAAATTCTTATTAACTATTTTCAGTTTAGAATCAATGTATCTCAGTATAGAATATGGTGATGGTGATAAGAATCTTTTTCTCAGGATTCCCGTGACCTTAGGTACATTAGAAAAGAGGCAGCTATCTTCACACACAATGTGAACATTTACAGATGATTGTTTATATAAGTCACTTGAATCCATAGAAGCTCATGTCCCATAATCAATGAAACTAAAAGAAATAATAAAGCTTGTATAGGTCAGCAAGACACGTCTGAAGCATATCTACAAATCAACCACAAAATATTTACAAGAAAGAAGGATAAAAAGTTTGGAATGGCATTCACAGCCCCGATTTGAATATTAATCTAAATTTGTAGAAAAATCTGAATATACAGGAGACCCAAGAATATTTCTAAGCTATAAAAATTCTGCAAGAAAAAGTGGAGAAAAAAATCCCCCCCCCCCAAAAAATGATTTTGAATTACAACATTTTTACATGCAACTATGTCAAAACTCATGGCTTCAAAATCTCAAGGACTGGTTTGGAGAAAACTCAGCAGCACTTTTTCATGCCGCTGTTGGTAAAAATAGGATCGCTAACATTATCGCCAACGTCCAATAATGGATATGACATAAGAAGAAAAATATCAAAATTCAGTGTCAGTAAATAACACTAGTGGTCTATGCCATGTCCCAAAATGGATGCTCAATCGAATGCACTGTAATATAACCACAGTCTAAACCATGCAATGTAGAACTGAATAACTATGTGTTACTGGGCAGTTTTTGTGTATTAAAGGTTCTCAAATTATCTTATCACAGCAGAGGTAAAAAGAACAAATTTCAGCACAGTTTTGAAAGATTATTTAAGAATAAAGAAGAATCTGATTACACATTCACATATCAAGGCATAGCTGAAGGTAATATAAACTATAGATGGTAGTTTAGGAGAAGAATAGATGCAGTATAAATACAAACACAACGCTCCCCTTGGAATGTCCTCCTTAAGCAAAACGTCTTGACATACAGTATGTACATAACCTGCAGTAAGCTTCATTATCCTTCTTATCCTCTTGTTTTCTTTTAACTTCCCCACAGGGGAATATGTTCACAATTATATGCAATTATATTCATGCTTTCTTTCATAATTTAGAATATGACATCTATGGAAATTTTTATAATATAATCTTGAGTCAGAATTTCATATTCATTATCTAAAAGCTCTCTTCATAAAAGCTACATTGTTGAGAGTAGTTGCATGAGAATAAAACTATAGATGTTTGCCATCCTTCCATTTCATCATCTAAAAATTGTTTTCTTTCTAAAAGCTAATCTTTAACAATCAAAGTATTTTACTATGTGTAAAGGTAAATAAAGAAAAATAATGCCATTTGGGTTTCATTTATTTAATGGTGAAATTGAACTAGCATTATTTTTTCATTGTATACATTTACACACATTTGATGCAATTAATTTGATGATTAATCTATGAGATATTTTTCCTTCCATTTGACACTATGTGTCATGCTCTTGGTAACAGAAAACAAAATTCTTAGAAACCTTTTTTAAAATATTTATTGAAAGAGAAAAAAGATTAGGTTATAGAAAAATTTAGACAACTGGATACTTTCATTTTAACGCACAATTTATCTTTAAACTTGCTCAGTCAGGGACTTCTTAATCACCTTGCTACCAATTGTTGGATGGACAAGAGAGATCCTAACTGTTTTCCTGATAACAGGACAATGTGCAATTGTTCTGAGCTAATGGTGCACTGCAAAATGTTTTCTACTTTCCCAGGCTCTGAGAAGCCTCTAACATTGTACTTTAAATACAGATGGCGAAGGAAAAAAAATAATTTCTCCTCTAAGAATGGTGCATATTTATCATTTCAACAAGGTAACAGAGGAAAACATATTCGGAAGAAAGGACAGTCTGAAATGACTTTGGTCTGCCTCTCAGAATTGTTGCCAGAATCACTGGACGATTCCACTCACAATTTTTTGTCTTTGCTGCCAAGTCACCAATTGGCTTAGTAGTCACATTATTGAGCATCCCCTCCTCATATCACTTCTTTAACAGATATCCTCAACATATAAAGAAAACCAATTATGAGATATAGTCTTACCTCCCCGTTAAGAATAGCTGTATCTTGGGTCCTCTCTGTTCCTGGCTGTGCAGGAGGCAAAGCTACAGGCTTTATTGCAATCAACTGTACAGATCCAGAAGATGTGTCAAACGGATCAATGGCAGATTTAGCCACATTGTCAAACAGCATGCTTCCATCCTCTTCATCACTTAAAGGCACTAAAATAAGTTAAAATTTAGTCAGTATATTATTTTGGCATTTTACATGTGGACCACTGTGGGAGAAAGTAAAAATGAACTATGTTAGATACAGTAAACTGGAAAGCTCATTCTGCTACCTAGAATTATCACAGAAATGAAAACTATATTTATTTTTCCTTCTAATGTTATACTATATACCTTTTTATGATCCTGCAATTTCTTAATGTTCTTCCTGGTGCCTATGTGGGGTTCGCAACAGATATTTTTTCTTTGTGCCCTGGTAGAGAAACATCTGCCACTCTACCACCATTTGAGGGATCTACAATATGCTGATGATACTCAACTCTATATTTCGCTCTTGGTGAGCCAAGCAATGCTATGGCTACCCTCTTGTGGTGCCTGGAGCCTGTTGGGGCTTGCATGGGGGACAAAAGGCTTCAACTGAACCCTGGGAAGACCAAATGGGTTTGGTTACACAGGGTTCTGGGATCTGAGATGTTGCCATCTTTGACTCTGGATGAGATGGAACGCCCCCAGACAGATCTGGATCACAACTTGAGGGTTATCCTGGATTCCAACTCTGACTTGAAGAATAGGTGGCAGTTGCAACAAGGAGAACCTTTGCACAACTTCATATTGTGTGCCAATTGGGTCCTTTCCTGGATCAGGACTCCCTGCACTCAATCATCAGGCCCTAGTCATCTCATGGTTGGATTATTCAATCTTTCAGAGATTGCTCCAATCCAAGAAAAACCCTGTTCCCTTTCCCTCCACATATTCAATTGGAGAATAGCGGCTGTGCTTTCATTTCTTTCCTGCATGTTCTTTCCTAGTTTTGTCCTATCTAAACTACTTCTGCATGGCACAAAATCAGAAACTCTAGATGACAATGTATCCCATTAAAGATAGGAATGTTTATAAAATCCTCATAAATATAACTCTTCATCCCACTACAGAGAACATTTAAAGTAATGAGACCAAGGGGATGAAAACACATAAATTAAAGGTAAAGGTTTTCTACCATTGAGTTTAATTCCTGATAACTACATGTAATGGCTATGAAGATTTCTTGGCAACAACGTGGAAGTGGTTTGCCACTGCCTTTTTAGAGGATGTTTTTCTAATTTCTTAATCTGAAATTTCCTGGTGTATTTTTACGAATAAAATAACCAGTTCTTTCTCTCTCTCTCTCCCTCTCCCTCTCCCTCTCCCTCTCCCTCTCTCTCTCTCTCTCTCTCTCTCTCTCTCTCTCTCTCTCTCTCTCTCTCTCTCTCTCACACACACACACACACACACACACACACACACACACACACACGTTGAAATCTAAATATATAGATTTTATAGTTGCAAATTCTCAAATACTTTTTCAACATTTGTGATGCTTTGGTTCACTTTAAGATTGTAGTAAAATTCCCAGAGGAGGAATATTCTCCTCTGTCTTCTGCAATTTTCCTTCTGCCTCAGATGAGCTAAAGTATATATTTCTCCAAAGTGAATGCAAGTAAAGGAGCTAAATCAGTCCATTATTTCATCCTTAGTGCTTAAACAAGGATTCACAGCTTCCGTGCCATAAGGCAACATTCATTCATTTTCCTTTCATTCTGTTAAAAAGCTACCTGAAGCCAAAATGTGCGACATCTAATAAATAGCTTTATAATCAGAACAGCTACAGTAGTAGCAGCAGCATTTTTCTTATAAATGTGCCACTGTTATAATTTGCTGATATCAAGAATGTTTCCTGAAAGTAAGATCATCCTTTGGATAGGGTAAATGTAAATATTAATACAATGTGTTAATAAAATGTCAAAAACTAATTTTATACCTTAAAACCATGTAGGCAAAATAAGAGCATTATAATGCTATATGCAGAAATCAAGATGGGTTGAACATAGCAAATGAATTATTTTTCTTTTTTATTTTATTTTATTAGTACTGTAGACTCTTGAGAAGGTGAGCATAATCAGAATTTTTGGTGCAGTTTTTGTGCATTTACGGGGAAAGACATAGGTTTGAATCCATCACAATGGCATCTTCAGTTTCCCCATCATACATATGACTTGATGTGATAATTCATGCTCCACTGAGATGGGACATCTCATAATTCATTAGGAATTTAAATTATATTTATAATTGGTTTTGAGAAGAATTCATTCCTACCCAAAAAATGTGATATCTTACGTTTTGAAATTCACTTGTAAAGGATTATGACAAATTTTCCTTCCCATTTAAAACAACAGCTGTTCAACCAAACTGTGCATTGTGATAAATATCATAAAGCTGAAGGAAGCTTAGCATAGTCTTTATCTAAAGCTACTGTTTTACCCTTTGCTTGTAATCACCTCTACAGCATCCTTTATATTCATTACATCCAACTTCTCTTTCCAAAGCTCAGGTAAGCATTTACTAGAAAATAGAATAGTTACTATAGAAACTGCAGTTCATTAAAAAAAAAAAGATTCTGCATATTTGTACCGACACTCTTATGCTGCCAAGATCAATGATGTTTATAGGAAAGGAATATCATGTGGGACTGCACAAAATTGCATGCACCTCATCCCACCTCCAACTTACGGAACAAACATTTTGAGTCCAAATTTATACATGCTTATTTGAAGATAAAGGATGCTAAGTTGGAAAGCCAAGAAAACTGTTGTGTAATTTTTTTTTCTTTCAGGTTAGGGTTTGAAATTGCAAGTTATGAACACAAATCAGGAACTCCAGGAAAGCTGTCTCTGCCCTAATGTGTAGCCCTTGAAGTACTGACTACTCATTTCTAAAGTTCCAGCTGTTGTACCATCCCTGCAGTCACATAGTTGTGATTTGTGTGCTAAGGAACCAGCTCACACTTATGACAGTTGCAGTGTCCCATGGTTATATTATCACTGTTTGTTACCTTCCCTACAAGCAAAATCTAAGAGAAAATCAGCAGAGAAGCTCACATATTGCTTCATAAAGTGTCCCTTCCCTGGCTCCTTGCATGTTTGCTAACCTCTGACCTGGTTCCCCTGGTCCTCCCTACACTCATGAGTCATTGACGTCTTTGACAATACATCCATAAAATATATAGAATATGCATTAAAATGGCAATTAAAAGAAGTCAAATGAGTTAGAGAGAAAGAAAGGAAGGGGGGGAGAGAAATTTTTAAGGTTTCAAAGAATTTACAAGTTATTTACAAGTGCCACTAAATTCTTTTCAGTGTAAGAATGCAGGAGCCTGTTGCCCATCTATTTTAAAATAAGATTAAAATGGCACGCAATGAGGTCTGAATATAAGACATCAAATGAAGAGTCCTACTCATACATTAGCTCATCTGTTTATTACATGAATTTGACAAGTCTTAGAAGCTTTGAAGACTGCCTTAATTAAATTTGGGGAATGAGTATTATAGATATCACATAAAAATGGAACAGCATTAAAAATACTTCGGTGGGAAATGATTACCCAATGACCCATGAAAAATGTTTTTCGTAATTAAACTGGAAAGGACAGGGTTTAAATTAGTTTCCCATTATTAAATTAAATTCCCAATCCTAATAACAAGTTCTACAGTTCGACCTTTCTGCCTCTACTAGTTCTTCAAATGTGTATTCCTTCATTCACACGTCTTGGTAAGATGTTATATGTCTAAATTAGGAAAGTTTTAAGAAGATTAAAGCCTATCATGAGATGCCACTTTCCTCTTAATCAGAGAAACAGGATTTAAAATTGGTTTGCTACTATGGCAACCAATGAACCAGTCTTATATTTTTGAAGACTGTTTCTTTTCTTAAGAGATAATATATGTTTAATTCTTGCCTTAAAAGGTTGCTCAGCTAATTTATCAAAATATTCATAAATTTACAGTCTTATTAATTGGATTTGTAAAATCACTTCTGGAACTAAAACACTGTATCAACTAGCTGTTTGGATTGTTCCAATTGCTTGTTCTTATCATTTACTGTTCTAATATGAACTTTTTTTTCCATGTATATTTGAGGGGGGGGGGGGACTCGCTTCAAAGGCAGGGAGTATCATATACTTGGCACACTGAATATGTACAGATGGAATATGGCATGACACTCCAAAACTGAGCACAGGCTACTGACAGAAGCTACTGGTTTAGACTGAAAACACAACTGAATGAGCTATTAACTGTACCTATAAAAAGTGAATTCATCTGGTTTAACTAGAGGTGACTTTGACTTGAATAAGATCTTCCTGAATTTATGTATTCTTTCAGCTCTGTTTCCTTTTCTCAGTATTTGGTTCTATCTGTCTATAATTCAGAACTGAAACTATATTTCAACTCAGTTATTCTGCAAGAGGCAGAAGTATTTTACTTCTATATTTGCTTAATTTACTGAGGTTATATTAGATCTCTCAAATTATCCCTTAGACTTATCAAGGAGAAAGGAGCATTTTTATCTAGTTGATTAATAATAAAGTTAATAAAGAACTTGGGAGAGAGTCAAAATACTGTCTATAATCAAATAATTTAATAGTGACTGCCATACCATGTGCATGAATCATACAAGTGGCAAGAAAATAGGGGCAGTCAGGCATAACACAGGTTTTGTAGACAGTAAACACAAGGTCAATCAACATGGACTCAAATGTCTATACACCAATGCACAGAGTATGAGGAATAAACAGGGTGAATTAGAAATTCAAGTAAAAGAGGAGAGATACGATATTATTGCCATTACAGAAACTTGGTGGGATGAAACCGATGAATGGAACATACAACTAGAAGGATTTAAATTATTTAAAAGAAATAGACCAAATAAAAGAGGAGGTGGAGTTGCACTATATATAAGAAATAACTACATCTCTACATAAATAGAGCACAACAATGATGATAACTATCTTGAATGCATTAAAGGTTGGGGGGGGGAATGACATTGCCATAGGTCTATACTACAGGCCACCCAACCAAGCAGAGGAAGTAGATGAACTTTTTGCTAGTCAGATAACTAAGGTATGTAGGAAGCATGCCACAATAGTAATGGGAGATTTTAACTACCCTGACATCAACTGGGAAACAAACTCGGCACCAAGTGGAAGATCCAACAGGTTCCTAATAAACCTAGCAGACAACGTTGTTTCCCAAAAACTAGAGAAGGGAACAAGGGGATCAGCCATATTGGACTTAATTCTCACTAACAGAGAGGAAATGATAGAAGGTGTTGAAGTCACAGGAACCCTGGGGGCAAGTGACCATGCAATATTGGAATTCAACATTATGCAAACACAAGTAGTAGAACAAAGTCAAACTAGAGTCTTGGACTTTAAGAAAGCTAATTTCAATAAATTTAGAGAGAGCATGGGAAAAATTCCATGGATGAGAATCCTCAAGAGGAAAACAACTCAAGAAGCTTGGGAAATTTTGAAAAATGAGATTACAAAAGCCCAGTCTAGCACAATACCAATGAAGAAGAAAAATAACAGCTCCCAAAAGAAACCAGCATGGCTGCATAAAGAACTCTCTGACAAATTGAAAGACAAAAAAGATAAGTATAAAAAGTGGAAAGAGGGGGACATAACTAAGGCAGAATATCAGCAAATAGCACAAGCCTGTAAAGATGAAGTGAGGAAAGCTAAGGCTCACAATGAAGAAAGGCTTGCCACAAAAGTAAAAATTAACAAAAAAAAGCTTCTTCCAATATGTTAAAAATAAGAAAAAGGTTAAGAAAACAATTGGTCCATTGCTAGGAGAAAGTGGCAAGGAGATGACAAGCAACAGGGGGAAAGCAGAACTATTTAACTCATGTTTTGCATCTGTCTTTATACAAAGGGATAAAACAATCGAAACTATCAAAAACAGCACCACAAAAATCAGATTAGGAACACAAATTGAAATAGGGAAGAAAACAGTAAGTGATCACCTGTCTACCCTAGACGAGTTCAAATCACCAGGACTGGATGGATTACACCCCAAGGTTCTGAAGGAACTGGCAGACAAGATCTCAGAACCACTGAATTATATCTTTCAGAGATCCTGGAACACTGGGGAACTACCAGAGGACTGGAAAGGAGCTGATGTGGCTCCCATCTTCAAAAAAGGAGGAAAAAAAATAGAGCCAGGAAACCACAGACCAATCAGCCTGACCTCAATACCAGGAAAGATTCTGGAAAAAATAATCAAGCAATGAATTAGCGAACACCTAGAAGCAAACAAAGTAATAGCCAAAAGCCAACATGGGTTTGTCAAAAACAGATCATGCCAGACTAATCTTATTGCATTCTTAGATAATGTGACAAAATTAGTGGACCAGAGGAATGCTGTCGATATAGTTTACTTGGACTTCAGTAAGGCATTTGATAAGGTAGACCATAACCTACTACTAGATAAAGTAGAAGAATGTGGGTTGGATTCATAACTGGCTGACCAGCTGCACTCAACGTGTAGTCGTCAATGGAACTGCATCTACATGGAGGGAAGTATGCAGTGGAGTACCCCAAGGCTCTGTTTTAGCCCAGTACTCTTCAACATCTTCATCAATGATTTGGATGAGGGAATAAATGGGGAACTCATCAAATTTGCAGATGACACCAAGCTGGCAGGAATAGCCAACACTCCAGAAGATAGGCTCAAGATACAGAAGGATCTTGACAAACTTGAACATTGGGCACGATCTAATAAAATGAAATTCAATGGTGAAAAGAGTAAGATTCTACATTTAGGCAAGAAAAACAAAATGCACAGGTACAGTATAGGTGGTACCTTGCTCAATAGTAGTAACTGTGAAAGGGATCTTGGAGTCCTAGTGGACAACCATTTAAATATGAGCCAGCAGTGTGCAGCAGCTGCCAAAAAAGCCAACACAGTTCTAGGCTGCATAAATAGAGGGATAGAATCAAGATAATGTGAAGTGTTAATACCACTTTATAATGCCTTACTAAGGCCACACTTGGAATACTACATTCAGTTCTGGTCGCCATGATGTAGAAAAGATGTGGAGACTCTGCAAAGAGTGCAGAGAAAAGCAACAAAAATGATTAGGGGACTAGAGACTAAAACATATGAAGAACACTGTTCCCTCTAAGGTGCGCGGCTGCGCGGCTGCGCGGCCACGCACGTGGCAAGAAACCCCCGTGCAGCAGTTTCTAACTGCCGCGCAGAGATTTCTACCAAAGCAAACGTGGGGAAGTCCTTTGCAGGCGGCTAGAACTGGCCGCCGGCAAAGGACCTCCCCAGACTTGTTTTGACGAGCCGCCCGTGGCAGTGGTGCCTCTCCCTCCACGCGGAGCACCTGAGCTGACCCCCGCGTTATCCCTCCCCCTTCCTCCTCTGCCATGCTTTTGAGGAGCCATAAGACCGCGGGAGCTAGTAGGAAAGTGGCAGAGGTGAAGGCAGCGGCAGGAGTAAATCAGAGCCCAGCTGAGGTGCTCCAGCGGAGGGGGAGGCACCACCGCCACTGGCATGGGCGGGGGCGCCAGCAGGAGTGTTGCCGGCTTCACTGGCAAAGAAGGAGAAGAAGCAAGAGGACTGGCGGCTTTGCAATGCAACCCCCTGGTCCCGCCAGCTGCGGATTTGATTCGGCGTAAGCGGGGGCCGAACACATGCTGCGCCGACTTTGCGCCGCGTCTTTGCTGTGAGGCAGAGTAATTCAACCCCCCCCCAAAGAACGTGTGTGTGTGTGTGTGTGTGTGTGTGTGTGTGTGTGTGTGTGTGTGTGTGTGTGTGTGATTCCGCTTGATGAGATGGTGGTAGAAAAAGTATATGAATTGCGAATTGGATCAAAATTGGTGGCCAAAGGAGTGGAGGGAAGAAAGGAAGGAAGGAAGGAAGGAAGGAAGGAAGGAAGGAAGGAAGGAAGGAAGGAAGGAAGGAAGGAAGGAAGGAAGGAAGGAAGCCCTGCCCCCTGTGAAAAAAACTGAAGATGGAGCAGTGAATGAATAAACCATAAAAGCAACAAACAGTTAATGCGTAAGTAAGCTGAGGAGCAAGTTCTCAACTAAGGAAGCAATATAAGAAAGAAATATAAAAAACTCAATATGCCAAAACACTTATTTTAGTCTTCATTTAATTACTTGTATTGTAGTCTGATGTAACATCTTTTTAAAGTTAACGTTAGTTAGAAAAGATAGGGTACAAAACTTAAATAATAAAAAATTGTACATTCATTTTGAAAAATAAATGCAATACTTGATTAATTTCATATCTTTATTTAAAATAGTTTTGGCATGGCATATGATTTTATTGACTCAGTTGGAAATGATGTGGATATTGTATCTGATTCTGAGGTATATATATTCTTAAGTAACATAACATATAGCATATTGTCCAAACTTGCTAGACTATTTAATTGATCTTACTACTTTAAAGGGGGAGAGTTTCATGATAAATTATTTTATTACATTTATGTTGCATTTATATATTATATTTATTACATTTATATTCCACATTATATATTTGTATTGTTATTTTAGTGTTTATTGTCAATTTTGATAGATATTATATTGATATATCAATATTGATTTTAATCATACTAAATAACAATTACTGCTATTATTTATCAGCATTAAATATTTACAGTTTTTAATATTGAGTTAGTCATATTTTAGAATAATTTAGCCACCAGATGGTAGAACAAGAAGCAATGGGTGGAAAGGAGAGAAGCAACTTAGAACTGAGGAGAAATTTCCTCACAGTTAGAACAATTAATCAGTGGAACAGTTTGCTTCCAGAAGTTGTGGATGCCCCAACACTGCAAGTCTTTAAGAAGATGTTGGATAGCCATCTGTCTGAAATGGTATAGGGTTTCCTGCCTAGGCAGGGGGTTGGACTAGAAGACCTCCAAGGTCCCTTCCAACTCTGCTATTGTATTGTATTATTGTAAGTATGTAAAGCCATCATTATTCCTCTCTTTCTTTCTTGCCCCAAACTGAAAGAAAACTTGGGACAAGCAAAAACAAAAATTCATCCATATAGTTTAGTTAACATTTTTAACTTTTCTATGGGTTCTTGTAGGACCTTTTCTCTAAAAGGAGGATTGATTTCTAACCTTCATTATTTATTCTCACTAGGTATCTAAGCTAGTTCACATCACTTAATGAATGTGTGAATAAATCAGTTCCATCAGTGAAATAGGAATGAAAGCAGCCACCATGAAGGAAACTTGGGAGAGACAGAACCTAAAGGAAAAAGGGGAAATTGCTGCAAGTAAACACGTGCCCTTTCCTTCTATTTGCTGTGGAATATTAATTGCAATACCCCTGGAGCAAGATGATTGATAACTTCCTAATAAAATGTTTATAGTTACTGGATTAAATTCAGGCTTAGTATTCTCACAGCAGATTTATATTGAGTTTTTTCACACTGAGTTTAATTTTTTTTGTATTTTATCAACAATCACGAAGCCTGGAAAGACTGAACAAATATTGTATGCTATGTTTGCAATTGCACTGTATTGTTCAGCAAAATATTTATTTTTGCAATAGAGCTAAGTTGAGCCAGACAGAAGTGGGCATCTCTTTGAAAGTATGCCTATAAGGCAAATAAAAATGCACTGCACACTTGGTTTTTCAAAAGCCTTTGACAAAGTTCTTCTTGAAAAAAATACTGAACAAATCCAGCTGCCATTGGGTATATCAACAAGTATTCTTATAGATTGGCAACTTGTAACAAACAAAACAGAGAATAGGAGAAACGCCAATTTTAATATTGGCAAGATGTGCAAAGATGATCTATAAAGATTTCCACAGGGACTGGTATGCTTTTTAACTTACATATAAATATCTCGAGTTGGGGTTAAGCAATGAAGTGGCCATGTTACCTAATGATAAACTATTCGTAGTAATAAAATTGAAATGGTAAACTTTCAGAGAGTTCAAACAGCAAACAGCCTGTTTCAGTTTCAGCTTCAGTACAGCTTGATTAGCACAAGCAGCTGATTGTCAGTTGGATCGGCCTCCTGACTATCAGCTGTTTCAGGCTGCAGGGATTGCCATTACCTATTGCTGCCTCCGTGTGCCCCATTTTCAGCCTCCATGTGCCCCATTTTCCACCCATTCTGATCCCCACCACCTGGAACAGGTGGAAAATGGGGCGCACAGAGGCCGAAAATGGTCTGTGCGGAGGATGAAAATGGGGTGCATGGAGGCGGCAATAGGCTATGGCAATCCCTGCAGCCTGAAACAGCTGATGGTTGGGAGGCCAATCCAACCAACAATCAGCTGCTTGTGCTAATCAGGCTGTGCTGAAATTGAAACACGCTGTTGGCTGCAAGGAGGCAAATTGCTGGGTGGCAGAGACAGATATTTTTTTCTTGTGCTAATCAGGCTAAACTGAAATTGAAACATGTTGTTTGCTGTTTGCTACAAGGAGGTAAATTGCTGGAAGGCAGAGGCCAAAGGGTGGGGGCCGGTGGGTGGGTGGGTGGGTGGGACTACAATCAGTGTATAAGATGCACCCAAATTTTCACCCTCTTTTTTGGGGGGGAGTGCATCTTATACTCCAAAAAATACAGTACTTGAAGCACTTGGTACCTTAAAAAATTATAAGGGAGAAAACATACCCCCCCAAAACAACCAAAATGTTAATTGGTCAGGGCAGTTCCCCTAAAACAGTGGTCCCCAATCTTTCCAGCTTGGCGGAGGCAGTTGGGTGGGGTGGGGAGAAGGGATGTTTTTGCGCACATGCATGCACTACTTTCACAAGTGCAGCTTCATGTGTACACTCGCGCACACCACTTCCACAGCCCAGTTCTGAATGGGCTGCAGCATGGCACTGGGCTGCGGCCTGGGGGTTTGGGGGATCTCTGCCTTAAAAGGAAAGAGTACAGCTATTTAAGCTCTTTAACATAAGAAGGAGTGTAATGGGAATTTTGGTAGTTTATAAAATTGTGTATCTCCTAGGTAATGTGGATAGAATGATTCAGGATAATATATACCACATAAATTGACATTTGCTATTAGCAGTTGTGGTAATGGAAACCAATTTGGATGATATTAAATGAGGACTGGATGTGTTAGTAAATAGTAATGGCTATTTGCTACTCCTAAAACACAGACAGTATGGCTAAAATACTGGTTACCAGGAAGTAACAATTAAAGGAACTATTATCCTCCCATTCAGGATAAAATGCCGTTGGATGCTCTTGCCCTGCAGAGCTCTTCTTATATATTAGCTATAAATATTTTACTCTCATGATTTCAATAGCTTTGCTTTAAATAAGTTTACAAGTGGATGCAACTTAATACAAAGATTTTCTTGTTTAAATAAGAATCTCCTGGTGAATGAATTTCAATAACAATTATCTACATTGTAAAGATTGATCAGAATTATGATGAGCTTGATCAAATGAAACATTAATACAGTTTTATTTAAAATGCTATTTTTGAGGCATAAAAACAAAAACTAAATAAAAAATAAACACACAGAAAACAACATATCATGATCATATAATAAAAATAAGATGGCAATCCGGAATGATTCAAGAAAGGATTTTTAAAACACAGTCTTTTAGCACATTAAAATATTATGAATGTAAAGTAACATGCAGTGGGTTTTTTTCAGAAAATCTTTAAAGACTTAAACTTTATGAAAATTAATACTAGAGATCACTTGCTGTGAATAGTTAGTATACATATCTGGCAATACTAAAATTTGTGGACACTTTTCTGGAAATGTATAAATTTATCAATTATACACAAATATAAATGCTTATGCACAATACTACTAGCTTGTTCACATTTAATAGCATCACTTTTGACCAATATATTGAGAAAAATATTCTATAATATCATGTAAGTTTTCAATATTAAGCAGTTTGAGGATGATCCTAAGATTTTAAGAGTATATTAATTCAACTGTATACTGCTTCTCACATATACATTTAATGCAGTTCTTTCTACCCATTTTAAGTTGCGAAATTTCATATTATATCATTTTCATCAGCAAAAGACATTGTTTATTACAATTTATTTCTAGGGTTTAAGACAAAAGAAGTAACACTTTACACAACATGAACAACATCACATAGCATACTGAAAATTAATATCCAGTTGTCATTAAACATAGCTGGCAACTTAAATCAAAAGCCTACTTCTCTTATTAGGACCACGGAGAAAGACAACAGCATGCTACAACTTGGTACCACAATTTTTATACTTAATCAACAAAATTAAGGGATGTTAACAAATTTGGCCCAATTAAAGCAACATCAAAATAGAAATGGAAAAGCATGTGTTATAAATCAAATTTAGATTCAGACCATGCTGCCCTATTTTTTTCCTAATACACCAGGAAATGTAGCAGTGACTAAACATCGAGGTCATACTAAAGAGGTGGTCTACAGAAATCAAATAAGGGTTATAAATAAACAAAAAGAAAAAAGAAAAAAGAGAGAAGTGCATTGTAGACATATAGGTATATGGCTTTAATTCTAATTAACTGCAATATTATATTCAGTATTATATTTTCTATGGTAATCAATCTCCATGGGAGAAATGGAACGTAATTTAGTAGATCATTCACCAGGGCATTCTCACCATTTCTTTTTCTTCCTTCCTCTTTTGTCACTTTCTGCTGTGCTGTAACTTTCTGTGGAGAGCCTCGGCCTGAATTGTGCTTTCCTGATTCGTTGCTGATGACAGAACCATTTTCACTCAGCGACCGGCTGCAAGTAACCATAGCAACAAGGAAGAAGACTAAGTTTTTACTGCATATTTGTCATTTCAAGGTTATTGCATTTGTTTGGCCTGCATCACCGCCTATTTCAAGCCTGATTTTTATGGACAAATAAATATTTATAGTACGTTGCAATGAAGAAACATAAAAACAGCAGGAAGGCATCCATAGTATTTCCAGGGGAGGGAGTTGTTATAACAACCAGAAGTCAGAACAATCTCTATGCGTGGCTATTGTTTTCTTTATAAGCTCACAATAATAAAGGGAAAATCTTGCAACAAAAAAAGATAAAGGTTTTTTTTCCCCTCACATAGAGGCCATTAAATAAATAATTCTCAATACATGCATCTTTATTCTAATATTGGTTTAGCATATTGCTACAGACTCATTCCATGGCTTTTTATATAATCGGAAGAGAAATAAAGAATATTTCCCGGTAGGGAATTCATCTTTAGCCATATTTCAAAAATAGCACTAGGCTAAAGGGCACTAATAATCTAAAATGTTTAATAGTCTCTGGAAAGAGGGAGAAAGCTTTTTTTTAACCATTGCAAGATTTCCTTTTGTGAATGTATAACTAAGATATTCAGATGTGGATTCATATTCCTGTTCACAGCCTGTGTAAATATTATGTACACATTTTCAAACAGTAAAGCAAGCAGCAGGGCACAGCTGGTTTAATAGTCAAACCTGCAAGAAAACAGGAACAATCTGCTTACATTTTAAAAATAGCCATAAACCAACCACCACACTCCCTATGCCTTATTAAAACAAGCCATGATTATGAACTCTATTTTGAATATAATTCATTTCACTCATCCTTACTTGGATTGGAACAGTTCATCTAATGTCTAGATCTAAGTATAACAGCAAAGAATGAACAGGTGTAAGTGTAACAGCAAAATAGTTGGCTGGAGATGAAGTCAAAATTTGTAATCTCTTCTATGTCACTGTCCTTGTTCAGATGGCTTTGGATCTTGTGCACCAATGTGAAATTAGAAAAGGATTTCTGTATTGTGGAACCAATTGGGTGTCTAGGGCATCCCTCAAATATGAACCAATTTCTTTGCAGCACTATAATTCCATTCAAAACAGGTTGATTAGGTCTCACACATGCAGATATTTTAACAATGCATTATTTTTCTTGATATCTTGTTTAAAAATCTAAGTGTTTAAAACTATATCTGTGCCACAGAGGTTTGAGCAGATTTTTGTGTGTTTGAAAAGACTGAAATTGTAAGCACGGAAACCATTACAAAAATCTGTCAACCATCTAATCCCTAGTCTTTCTGCTGATCTTGCTCACCTCTTTCTTGTGTCATTGGACTTGGCAGTTTTTGCTGTGCTCCCATCCTGAACGATTTCCCTTTCCTGGGATGCAGGGGCATCTCTCACCGGAACAGGCAAAACTACAGTCTCTTGGGTAACAGGCAAAACATCATCCTCAGTCCCTTGTTGGCCTAAATGTTGCTTGGCGTAGTCAAAACCTTGAACCGGCTGGAAAAAAAGTGGGGACTCAATGATATACATTGCATGTATCTAAAAGTGATGAAAGTATGTACTTAATGAGTTGGTATTCACTTTAAGTATTTTAAAGCTGAACTTAAAGCTACATTTTTCCCCACAAAATATAACATCTACTGTTTAAACAAAGTAAGATTAGTCCAATTTCATGCCTCCATTTTTGGCTGGTGTGACTGATGGGATTCAACTTCTTAGCATCCCTAATATCCTCATATGAGTTGCAGTTAAAATGGCAACAAAGGCAAGAGATTCCAGGAACAGTGGTGGTAAAAAAGAAAACACTGCAAACAACAAGTGAGCATTTGAAAAGCATCACAGGTTGATATTCGATCTGACACAAGTTTACTTTTAAACAGCTACTGACTTACTGGACTGAAATCAACAAAAAGATTCAGACAAGTAGAAAAGAAAATATACTTTTGACCTTGCAAAAATTACTTGCCTTGAAATATTAATCTTGTAAACTACAAAATAGAAACCAGTATTTCACACTTTTAAACTACATCTTGGAACATATCCATTTTTAAACTTTACCAGTGGGACACAATTGTCTGTTATCCACAATACCATCTGCTTCATGTAAATATTAACTATTCTTATGACAATAAATTACATAACAGATGTATTACATATTACACAAGTACACCGGTTCTAAAATAGTAGTTTAAACTGAGCTGTTACAATTTGTAACACATGGTTTAAAACAAATGGAAACAGAATTCTTATTTCAATTTTTTTAAATCAAAAATTTATCTGTAACTATCACACATCTTAAATTTGAGCAAAAGGAAGATAATTTAAGTGCTTAGCTTAAGTTTTATGGCTTTCCCTTTGGTATCATAGGAAGGTGTTCTTGGGAAGCAGGACAGTTTCACAATATGTAAAGTAAATTTAAGGGGTAGAACTATAACATCCACTGTCCAAATATATTGTCATATATTTGGGATTGGAATGGAAAAAATAGGATGCCTTAACAACCATTGCCAGAACTATAAATATATATATCCCGTATTTTTAAGAGTATAAGAAGCACCTTTTTCCCTCAAAAAAGAGGCTGAAAATCTGGGTGCATCTTATACACTGAATACAGCCTCCCCAAACCCCACCCCCTTTTAAGTATTGACGGAGGGACAACGCACAGCCAGGGTTTCAAACAAGAAGAACTCTTTATTCGGTTGAAGGCGATTCAAGGGACGGAGAACTCCCGCCAAGGTATTTATATTCTTGTTTAACCAATCACTGGCCGGGGACGCGACAGCAACTGCTGACGTCAGTCCCTCGGCCAATCAACAATAACAGTGCGTCGGCAACACCCTCTGGAGCTCTCAGCCAATCAGAGAGCTCAGAGGATGTTACTGACAGTCAGAACAATTAACCAATATTTAACACCCCTTTCCCCCAGTTCTGCGCATGCCCGAAACGGAGCATGCGTAGTCCTTAAGATATGCTGGGCGGCGCCGGACCCGCCCAGATCTTCTCATTGCAGGAGAAGTCGTCGGCGGAGGAGGACCTCCTCGTGGTAGCTCCTCCCCGAAGGGAGTGTAGCTCCGAGGCACACCCTTTCGGGAAGGCCCAGAAGGCGGGCTCAACTGCAACGGTAGGTGTAGCCGTGGGGGCGCGTCACTTGTCGTGGGGGGAATTCTCTGTGCGTCCTCGGATTGAGTTGTTGGATTGGCGTCCCCTTGGGCGGCGCTTGGGTAAGCAGGGCCTGGTGTGGCGAAGGCCCTCGGTTGCGGACTGCCGGATTGAGGACGCTGTTGTTGAAACAGGAGGGGGCCTGGTGTGGCAAAGGCCCCTGGATGTGGTCTCTCGGATTGAGGGGTTTGTGCTTGGTGCAGGTTGAGGCCTGGAGTGGCGAAGGCTTCACATTGCAACCCCGGGGCTGTGGTGTTGTCGCTCAGGGGTTCGCGGCCACCGGCCTGCGACGGGAGACGCCTCCTCAATTGATCCAGGTGGCGTCTCCATTGGGTTCCATCAGCCAATTGGACCCTGAAAGAACATGGGCCAGTCAGGGCAACGATAGCACCCGGCACCCATTTTGGTTCCCCCGTAAACGACCGAGCCCACACTGGATCTCCTAGCTTAAAGGACCGGGGAGGGAGGACCCCCAGATTGCTCGGCTGATCCCCTGAATAGAGCGGGTGAAGCCTATCCAGGGGAGTCCGCAGGCGCCTGCCCATCAAGAGCTCCGCGGGGCTTTTGTTGGTAGTTGGGCAGGGGGTGGAATGTTGGCTTAGCAGGTAAGCCGCCACCCTCGCCTGCCAGTCGCCCCGGTCCATGCGGCTCAGTGCCTCCTTAGCTGAGCGGACCGCCCGTTCCGCCCGGCCATTGCTGGCCGGGTGGTACGGGGCTATGGGCGCATGCCGGATCCCCTGCTCGGCCAAGAACTCCTGGAAGGTGGTGTCCGTCTCCGGGAGTGGGCAACGGCTGAGGGCATCTGCATGCCCTAGCTGTTTGCCTGGACGGTACAGCAACGTATAAGAATACGCTGCGAGGAACTCCGTCCAGCGAGTCATGCGGGGGGATAGAATGGAGGGGGTCGGCTTGTCCCCCGCCAAAAGCCCAAGGAGTGGCTTATGGTCGGTGACAAGGGTAAAGTGCCGACCATAGAGGTAATCGTGGAACCTCTTAATCCCGGACACTGCAGCCAGAGCCTCCTTGTCGATCTGGCTGTAATTGCGCTCCGCCGAGGAGAGTGTCCGAGAATAAAAGGCCACAGGGGCTTCTGAGCCATTAGGGAGGATATGGCTCAGGACAGCCCCTACTCCAAATGGGGAGGCGTCACACGCCAACGTCAGAGGCAACCCATCATGATATTGAATGAGGACTGCCGATGACGTCAGCGTCTCTTTGACAGCCGCGAACGCATGCGCTTCGCGGCTTCCCCAGTGCCAGGCCGCGGATCGGTCGAGCAACCGATGCAGCGGCTCGGCTAGTGACGCCTTGTGAGGAATAAAGGGGGCGTAAAAATTGAGCAGCCCTAGGAACGCCTGTAGCTCCGCCCTGGAGGTGGGAGCAGGGGCGTTCCTAATGGCGGCAATCTTAGAGGGTGTAGGGTGAATGCCTTGGGCATCTATTAAGAAGCCCAAGAATTCTACCCTAGGGACAGCAAATGAGCATTTGCTGCTTTTTAATTTTAATCCCGCGCCCCTGAAACGACAGAGGACCTTCCTTAATACTTCGATGAGTTCTGAGCGGCTTGTAGCAGCGATCAGAACGTCATCGAAATATGGCACTACCCCCGGAAGTCCATGGAGCAGGCGCTCCATGAGACTTTGGAAGATCCCCGGGGCCACGGATACGCCGAATTGTAGGCGGCGACAACGAAAAGCCCCACGATGAGTGACGATGGTCTGGGCAGCCGCCGCATCGTCATCCACCGGGAGCTGTTGATAGGCTTGCGCCATATCCAGTTTGGCAAATATGCAACCCTGCCCCAGGGAATGGAGCAGGTGTTGCACAACAGGGACTGGATAGGGGTTTGCCTGAAGGGCCAAGTTGATCGTCGACTTGTAGTCGGCGCAGATTCTCACCGAGCCATCCGGCTTGACCGGAAGAACTATGGGAGTCTCCCATGGAGCATGATCGACTGGCTCGATGACACCCTGCGCCAATAATTTGTCAAGTTCGGCGTCAACCTTGGCCCTTAAGGCAAAAGGCACCCTGCGGGCTTTCAGCCTAATAGGAGCAATCTGAGGATCTAAGCTAAGGGAGATGGGGGTTCCCTTATAACACCCCAGCTGTCCATCAAACACATCAGAGAACTCCTGCAGGACGTCCTCAATTGTCGCAGTTTTCACTTGGTGGACCCCCCCGATGGACAGTCCCAGTGTCTTAAACCAATCAAGGCCAAGAAGAGCCGGCAAATTGTGTTTTACAATTATGATTGGCAGCTCTCCCTTGAAATTGCCATATCTAACAGGGATAGGAAAGGATCCCAGAACAGGGATCAACTTCCCTTGGTAGTCCCTTAAGAGTACCCGGGATGGGGCTAACTTATTCTGGGGAACTGTAGGGCAGAGGTTTGAGAACATGTCCCAAGATAATAACGATCGGGAGGAGCCGGAGTCCACCTCCATCTGGCAAGGCTGACCTGCCAGGTGGACATTGGCCGTGATTTTACGGTTGCCTGAGGAGGCCTGGTTGATGGAAGTCTCCACTTCCTGCGGCTCGGAAACAGTGTGGCAGTCATCTCCTCTGCGAGCTGGTCTCTGCTGGCGGCGCTGTTGCTGCTTGGTCCTCTCAGAAGTTTGGAAGAAGGCAGGGGCCGGCAAGGAGGCTCGGCACACTTGGGCGAGGTGCCCCTGCCTCTGACAGCGGCGGCAGATTGCATTTTTGAATTGGCACGTTTGGCGGTCGTGGCGGCCTCCGCAGCTGAGGCAAGGCACCCTGGCGTTTTGCGGTGCGGCTGTGGCTTGAGCAGGTGGCTTCCGCCGTGGTTGTGCGCGGACTTGATCGATGTTGTCTGGCTCCCGGTCCTCACAAGGGATTATATCATCATAGCCAATGTCATGCACTTGTGAGGCCGGTGCCGGGTTAGTTGACAGCTGTAGCCGTTCCAAATCGGCGGTCGATTGCTCCGAGAGCTCAGCTGCTCTGGCGATCTCGACTGCTTGGAGCAGCGTAATGTCATGGTGGCGGAACATGCGGCTTCTTAAGTGTACATCCCGCACACCGCACACAAACTGCTCGACTAGGTTTTCTTCTAGGTTCGAAAAATCGCACTGGGCCGCCACAGTGCGCAGGGCTTCCAAAAATTGACTGATCGTCTCCCCCGGCTTCTGTACCCGCCTCCTGAATGCGAAACTGCGGGCAATTTTGGATGGCGTTGGGGCATAGTGCCCCTTTAATTTGGCCATCAAGTTGTCCCAGCCCAATTTGTATGCGGGTCTGGGAGCAGCCATGGCTCTGGCTGAGGCAAACATTGAGGGTTCGCAGCATGATAAGAAAAAGCTGCACTTCTCCTCATCCGTTTGAGCCTGATTTTTAGTTGCGATTAAATATGTTTCAAAGCGCTCCATGAATCCTTCCCAGGATTCGCCGGCGGATCCGAAAGGAGCGAAAGGCGGCAATGAATTCATACTGGCTAAACTGACTTGTGAGGAGCGGATGGACTGAAGTCGTGACAGGAAAAATTTTCCTCAGCGTTCGGTGCTGGCGCGGACAGCGACTTACAGCAGCTAGCTGGAATAAACTCTCTGTCTTTAAACCTAGGCTTGCGTGGAATCGCCGAATCCCACCTTCGTCGCCAGTTTTAAGTATTGACGGAGGGACAACGCACAGCCAGGGTTTCAAACAAGAAGAACTCTTTATTCGGTTGAAGGCGATTCAAGGGACGGAGAACTCCCGCCAAGGTATTTATATTCTTGTTTAACCAATCACTGGCCGGGGACGCGACAGCAACTGCTGACGTCAGTCCCTCGGCCAATCAACAATAACAGTGCGTCGGCAACACCCTCTGGAGCTCTCAGCCAATCAGAGAGCTCAGAGGATGTTACTGACAGTCAGAACAATTAACCAATATTTAACACCCCCTTCACCAAAATGGCCGTGCAGAGTCTGTAGAAGGCTTTCAGAGAGCTCCTGGGGGCTGGGGAGGGCAGAAATGAGCAAAGGCTGTTTTTTGCTCATTTTTGGCTCCCCAGCCCTCAGGACAACTCTATAGGCCTCCTAAAGGCTATCCATGGCTTTTTTTTTTTACATAAAACAGGCCCGTTTTTTTTTTTTTTAAAAACGGGCCATTTTTGGGAGGTTTGTAGAGTGCAAAAACTTTTTTTTAAAATTTGCCTCTTCAAAACCTTGGTGTGTCTTATACTCCAAAAAATATGGTAATTTTAGTGGGAAACCTCTCCCCTTTTCATTACTAATTAATACGGTTGGACCAGGATTAGTAGCTGTGTGTGCAGAAGTAAAATAGGGTAATCCTGGAATTAGTTCTGAAAAGTAAACAGAAAGCTTATTTTGATGTAGGTCTACGATCCACTAACACTCCAATTGTGGAACAAAATCAACTGAAATAATACTATGAATCTGTACAGTCAGCTTGTGTATAATATGTGTCTGTATATAAACTTTAGAATATAAAAACAATTTATTTCTGCAGAAACTGAACTGTGACTAAATATTAGCACCTTTGAAACTTGTCACTATTCATATATGGGTAAGATTACTTAATCAGAATAGAAAATCCCTATTTCTATGTGACACAAAATAAACGAGGAAAAAAACAACAGGAAAACATCCTTTACTATTTTACTGAACAAAATCCTAGGAGGAATAGAAGTATTAGCATCATCTCTTCTTCTCCAGTCTTAACAATTTGCAATAGCAATAATACTTAGACTTACATATTGCTTCTCAGTGTTTTACAGTCTCTCTTTAAGCAGTTTACAGAGTCAACCTATTGCCCCAACAATCTGGGTTCTCATTTTACCAACCTCAGAAGGATGGCAGGCAGAGTCAACCTCGTCAGGATCGAATTGCTGACAGTCAGCAGAATTAGCCTGCAATATTGCATTCTAACCACTATACCACTACAGCTCTTTTGCTTAATGAATGCTTATAGGGCCAATAAGATTTGAATCTGATGGTTCTATGGTGAATGAAACCCGCAATGGTTTCAAATTACTTTTATCACAAGCACAACTTTTCCTATGAACCCAAACATCTTTTTTTAAAATGCTGGACATCTCAATGTTCAAAAAGTTGGTTCATAAAAACTTTACTTTTCCTGCAACCTGAAATTATTCATTACTTTGTTGAAATAAACAGTTGATAGCATCTATACACGAATCACACATGCACCTATCATCTATATATCTGTACCCAAATTACATCTATAGTTTTCAATTCTTTATTTTTTAAAAGAAAAATATAACAGATTGAATAACTACAGGCAAAGTTTCTCATCCTTTCTCAATTCTTAACAGGCATAATATGTTTTCATTTTTAAATATAAACAAGATGTGTCAAGTCAATAATCAATTAATTTTCAAAATGTTATCATACATTAATTTTTAATTTTATTTTTCTTCTACCCTGCTGCAACAACTCTTGGCAGCTTAGACATTATCTAAACAAAAATTAAAACATCCATGATGGGCTAAAACCAATCAAAACAAAAAGACTAAATAGGATGATAACCCTATCAATCTCACATAGGTTCAAAGTAAGTCCTCAAAAATAACTTTTTAAAAAAAATTTCAGCAAAACTGACAAGGAGAATGCCAACCTGATCTCTATCAGGTGCCTGGTTTGAAGCTCATCACTTCCTTAAAAAAGTATCACTAACTAATCTTAGTCACATAAATCTCTTAGAAATGTGAGATTCAAGGAAGTTTCCCTCTAGCTGTTCCAATTGGTTGTGCTGATGATGGTTGGAGCATATGGACCTGAAAGTATCCAGATACAAGTCATAAATGAATATGTAGGTCAATATCAGCATCTTAAATTTTACCTGGAAACTAACTGGTAGCCTATGAATAGCTTGCCATGAACACCAATAAACTTGTAGGCAACTGCTTTGTGGACCAATTGCAGATTCTGGACCAGTTGCAAATTGCAAGAATATCTTTTAACGGCAACTTAATGTAAAGTTCATTGCAATAGGTGGTAATACAACATGAATTACTGTAGATGAGGCTTCTCTCCTCAAGTAGAGCTGCAACTAGCACACTAATCATAATTCCTGGTCACACCTCTACCTGCTGATAAACAGGAACTGTGAATTCTTTAGGATAGGGACCCGCTGCTTATGTGGAAATTGTATTGGGAGAGTTCCCTTTCCTCCTATTCCTCCAATTTCATCCTATTTGGCCTGATTTTTGGCTCAACATTAAGAGTCTATAAAACTACAGAGACTCCAACTGTTAATCAGCTTTGCATTACTATTTTCTGGTATACAGATTTATAATCAGGATGCAATATGTGCCAAAAAGTTCTCTGTTTGCAAATCTCTACTTATACATTCACCAAGGTAGTGAAGATTCTGAAAGGGCATCACTGCTATGGAAATATGGAAGTTTGGTTAGAACTGAAACTACCCAACTCAGAACTAGATATCTAACAGCAATTTGAACCATGCAGAAGAATAGGCCTGAGTAACCCTCACATTAAATTTGCTTGGAAGGACTATCACCAACACTTGCTTGATTCAAACTGCTGATCAGTTATGTTACATCAAGTTGGTGTTGTCTCGTAGAAACAATACAATAGACCTCAACGTATGACCACAATTGAGCCCCAAAATTTTGTTGTTAAGCGAGGCAGTTGTTAAATGAGTTTTGTCCCATTTTGCAACCTTTCTTGCCATAGTTCTTAAATGAATCATTGCAGCTGTTAAGATAATAATGCAGCAGCATTGAAAAAAGTGACATGACCATTTTTCATACTCATGACTATTGCACCATCCTCATAGTTAGAATTCAAACTCTTGGCAACTGGTTCATATTTATGACCGTGTCCTGGGGTCAGGTGATCAGCTTTTGTGACCTTCTGACAACCAAAGTCAATGGGGAAGCTAGATTCATTTAACAAAGGTGTGACTAACTTAGCTGCAGTGATTTACAACTGTGACAAGAAAGGTTGTAAAATCACTTAACAAATGTCTCATTCAGCAACATAAATTTTGGGCTCAATTGTGGTCGTATGTCAAGGACTACCTGTATTCCATTAACTCCAGTAAACTTCTGACCTGCTAATGATCAGAGTGCTGATCTAATTTCATCTTCTAGTGTCAGAGGTTTGTGCTAGTAGGAAATACTGTCTAAGAGATGATATAGGATAGGGTAGGGTAGAGTAGATTAGAGTAGAATAGAATCTGGAAGGCACTTTGGAGGTCTTCTCATCCAGCCCCCTGCTCAACAGGAGAACCTATACTATTTCAGACAAGTGACTCTAGTCTCTTCTCAAAAACCTCCAGTGATGGAGCACCATGATTTCTGAAGGCAAGCTGTCCACTGTTTAATTATCCTCACTGTTAGAAAGTTTCTCCTTAATTCCAGTTGCTTCTCTCTTTAATTAATTTCCATCCATTGTTTCTTGTCCTGCCCTCTGGTGCTTTGGAGAATAATTTGATCCCCTCTTCTTTGTGGCAACCCCTCAAATACTGGAATACTGCTATCATGAGTCCCCTTTGATCATCTTAGCTGCTCTTTTTGAACTTTTTCCAAAGTCTCAACAACTTTTTTGGTAGTATGGTGACCAAAATTGGTTGCAGTTTCCCAGGTGTGATCTTACTAGAGTTTTGTAAAGCAACACTAATCTTGGATATGGGTAACTCTATTGCACAGAATTTCAGTATCTGGTACTCTTTTTCTGAATATTTCCTTTATCTTCTTTGAATTTGTTGCTATCTCTTCACTGAAATACCTTAAGCATAGCAATTTCAGATAAAAATGTCTTTTTGAGTTTTGGAAATCTTTTAGTAGACTTTGTTTTTCTCTGTCAATTTCCATCTATATCTTTACAGTCAGCTTTAGCCACATCTTTGCTGTTATAATTTAGCTCTTCCACTTCCCTGTGCCAGTAATAAAGTCAATTTGAATTCTGTGTACTCCATCTGCTGATGTCCCTATACATAAGCAACTTTTGGTTGCTAAAAGACTGCATTAGTAATGAAGAAATCACTGGATTGGCAGAAACTATTAAATCATACCACTTCATTTCTCTTTTCTAGGCCATACTGTTCAACTACATTTTCCTCTATACTGTTTCCAATTTTGGCATTCTAATCTCCATTCATAAACGGCACATCCTGTTCAGCTTTTAAACTGAACATGACCATAGCAACTTTCTTCTTCATCTGCATCAGTAGTTGAAGCACAAACTCAGATAAGGGTCATATTAAAGAATTGTCCATGAAATCTAATTGATATTATACCAACTGCATTATACCCAAGAACTGCTACAGCTACATCCTTTTTAACCATGAAACTATATTGTTCCTTCTTTGTTTTTTCTGCCCTGAGTAGTAACAGAGCGATCTTCTGACTGAAAGCACCCAATTCCAGTCCGTTTCACGCTGATGTCTAAAATATCCATTTTAGTTGTTTCATTTCATTTTTCAGTACGTTGAGCTTTCCAATGTTAATGCTTCTTAAATTTATATTCCACTATTATTCTTTCTTTGCAGCTTTTACTTTCCTTTTCCTGCATGACAACATCATCAGCAAAAACAAAAATCCCAAAGGCTTTAATCTGACCTTTGTATAAACATTTTTGTACTCTGAAAGATCCTCTGCTCTTCCTCAACAGCATATTGACAGCTATCCAACTTGAGGGACTCATTATCTGGCTTGATGTTATCAGTTACTTTTTCTTGTCTATCCATGTGGTTTCCTTGGTAAAATAAAGCAGTGGTTTTTACCATTGCCTTTTCCACACAATATGAAAATATGCTTAAAGTGATAACCCACCTCCAGCAACTTCCTATATTGCTGCTGCCGAAATAGATGTCTCCTTCCTTTAGCCGCAAAACTAGTAGGAACTTCACCCTTTGGGTGACCCTGTTGGGGTCATATATTCTTGGCATACATTCCAGTGTTCTTGTTCATTCTTCCCAGGAACATCCCTTCCCCACCACAATGAGGCAGCACAGCAGGATGTGGGAAGAGGCTAATGGACTGGCAGATAAATTATTAATTGGCTGGAACTGCTCTATTTCTTGTTTCAAAAGAAGCTCCCCCCCTCCCCCCCAGTTTTTAATTTCATTTCATGTATTGAATTTATAGGCCTCCGGGCAGCTTACGGAAATGAAAAATATTAAAAAAGAATTAAAACAATAAGATACAACAAGATTAAGAAAAAACACAACATGCATCCAGTCAAAGGGGGGCTGGACCTCAATAAAGAGGTCAACAGCCCCAGGCCTGCTGGAAAAGCCGGGTTTTAATAGCTTTACGGAAGGCCATGAGAGTGGTTAGGGTCCGGATCTCTGGGGGTAGCTCATTCCATAGGGCCGGAGCGGCAACAGAGAAGGCCCTACTCCAAGGCGTCGCCAGCTGGCATTGTCCAGCTGAAGGCACCCGGAGAAGGCCCATCCTGTGCGATCTTATTGGTCTTAGGGAGGTATGCGGCAGAAGACGGTCTCATAGGTATCCGGGTCCTAGGCCATGTAGGGCTTTAAAGGTGATAACCAGCACCTTGAATCGTGCTCGGAGACCAATGGGAAGCCAGTGCAGCTTGCGGAGGATGGGTGTAGTATGGGTGTACCTTGGTACACCCAATATCGCTTGCGCGGCTGCATTCTGGACTAATTATAGTCTCCGAACACTTTTCAGGGGCAGCCCCAAGTAGAGCACATTACAGTAATCCAGTCTTGAGGTGATGAGGGCATGAGTGACTGTTTGAAGTGCCTCCCGGTCCAAATAGGGCCGCAACTGGTGCACCAACTTCCAACTGTTGCAGCCCTTTTTATCTGACCATTTTAAAATGGGGCTTTCGTTAGTTTTAAACTGGAATAAGTTTATTGACTTGGCATAAAGTAAGGCACGTCCTCTCGAGTTTCAAATTTAAAATCATTTGCTGCAAATTGATGCTATTAATTAACAAGGAACAAAGGATGCACTGTTATAGTAATGGAGTCAAAAGATTAAAAATAAAAAGAGTTCCAGTGCACTCAGATTAAATAATCCAGTCTTTTATCATATTCAGGTTGCATCAGGTAAAAACTAAATTTGGCTATGCTCATTTTCAACAAATATAAAAAGAAGAGAAATGCATATATTGATTATTCTGTGGAGAAAGAAAGAAAAAAACCATATTGTAATTAAAGTCATTTGAAGCAAAATCAATGAAGACGGTAAAGAAATCAAAGTAGTCTCAAGATGCTGCACTCTTTTTCAAAAAGCCACTGATCTCTCTCAAATGACACGTCATTTGTCTCGATTGCTTTAAGGAACTCTTCCTACAGTGCAGCCTCAGAGGTGCAGCAAAACCTTTCTCCTCTTGGTCGCCATGCACTGCAGTGTTTAATCTGAAGGTTTAATGAACTGCTGAGATCCATTCACTGAGGGAGGATTTTTATGAAATGGTCCAGTAGGCAGGCCTTCTGTGCAAAGAGCTGCTGTGTACAGAATGCTGTTAGCAGCAGGAATACAGGACTGATTACGCAGCTCTATGCGCTGTGTTCCCCTCTGAGAACTGAAATCAGAGCAAGCCAGGCAAGGAAAACAGACCCAGACACATATTTTGCAAGCAACACAAAATACTGAGATTTCTCATCACAAACTTGGATTGCACATTCTTAAAAATAATGCACCAAAATGTTCTTAACAGCCATATTCAAAATATAAGCAGCAGTAAACAGGATTTTAAAACAATAAAGTAATCCTATTGCAAATCTGATTTTTCATCCAGAAGACGTCTCAGGCATTTTTTTTAAATAGCATATTTAAATATGATATGCACTATTATTAACAACTACATACACTGTGAAACTTTTATATTTAACAATTGGCTACTTTTCTTTTATGATAAATCAATGTTCAATGAAGTTAAAGTGAAAACAATATATTAATCAATACTAATTAATAGTACAGCAGAGAAATCAGAGGAATCTATGAGAAAATGCTTCAGATGGGAGCCATTTTTTCTGAATGAAAGGATTCCCTCTCCTCAGACTTACTGCAGGGGCAGCCTATGAGGCAATGCCATTCGGGAATAATAAAGTTAAAGTATTCCCAACATAATGTAAATATTACTCACATACTTAAATACAGTTACTGTCAAGTTTTAAAGCAAAAGGGGAGCCATAACTAACTCACACTGGAGAGGATAGCTGCAATTTATCAAACTATAATCTATCTCGGTCTCTCAATTTGGCAAAGTTCTTACATCCTCCAATTACGATATGTTTTGATACTCAAAAGATAATATTAAATAGATCACTGTATAGTCACAATATGTTGGGGGAGAAGGGAATTACTGATCTCCACAGCATTTGTTCAAATGTCATATTTCTGCAACTTTAAAACAATTAAGATAGTAATAATTAAAAATAGTCTCAATCTAATTAAGCTGTTTAATTGGGTTCCACCACAAATCCGCGAAGCCCTTCTGCGCGGAGACATAAGCGCGAAGACTAATTCGCGCCGTTCTAAGCGCTAGGGAAAAACGCGACCCTACCGCGATGACATAATTGCGGAGGGCAAAATCGCGCATTCCCAAACACTCAGTACCCTAAACCTAACCCTAAACCTAAACCTAACGCTAAACCTAATGCTAAACCTAACCCTAAACCTAACCCCTAAACCTAATCCTAACGCTTACCTTAATTGAAGTCAGCTTTCTGCCGCGGCACCGTTTTAAAGCGCCCTTCTGTTGCTGCGCTGTTGTCGCGGCGGTGCTGACGCGCGGTGATGACATCGTGGTTTTAGCGCCACGATTTTATTGCCGCGATTTTGACCAGCGCGGTTTTGTCGTGCCACGGTCTAATTGATTAGTCTTCTAAATAGTTCTAAACGTAAAGGTAAAGGTTCCCCATGCACATATGTGCTAGTCATTCCAGATTCTAGGGGGCCATGCTCATCTCTACTACAGGGCGGGGCATAACCTTTTCCTAGGGGGTCACAGCAAGATCGACAGCAGTTTACAACTTCCGCGACACCTCATTTTAAAGCCCATAAAAAACTGAATTGAATGAGCTATTAAATGTTAAATTTGCTTTAAGAATGGCTGGAAAATTCGATTCGGAAGAACAAAGGATCATTGACAGAATAAAATGCATTGCCTTTCGAGAGGCTCGCGATGCTGGGGCAATGACGTCTGGCCAGGAAATTCGCCAGATCTCAATCCGGCAGAGAACATTGGGGCCATAATTAAGGATGACGTGGAAGCTCTGATGATTCAGGAGCAAGGTCAAAATCGATATTCGGTTGAAACTTTGAGAATGAATTTGGAAACTGTGTTGAAAAATCTGGAAAATCGAACGGAACTGTTTGAAGATTTGTTGTGTTCTTATCCACCTCGTTTGAATGCTGTTCTAAGGGCTAATGGTGGTCATACTGACTATTAAATCGTGTCAATAAACTCAGTTTTTGATGGGCTTTCGAATGGTGTATGAATTATTTGTGTTGTTATTACAAGTGTTGCTGTGACCCCCTAGGAAAAGGTTATGCCCCGCCCTGTACAAAGTCAAAGAGCCAGCAATATCTGAAGATGTCTCCATGGTCTTGTGGCTGGCATGACTAAATGCCGAAGGAGCACAAAACACTATTACCTTCCCACCAAAGGTTTTGAATTGCTAGGTTTGCAGAAGCTGGGACAAGTAAAGGGAATTCACTCCATTATGCGGTGCTAGGTATTCGAACCACTGAACTGCCGACCTTCTGATTGACAAGCTCAGCATCTTAGCCACTGAGCCACTGCTACCTTTTTTTTCTACTATTTCTTTATTAAAATAAAATAAAAACTGCATTGTCAGATTTTAACATAAAACATCTTTGCATTATACATAAATTATTATTATGATATAATTATTATTATGACATAATTATTATTATGATATTATTATTATTATGACAGAATAGTGATTTTATGTCATTATTACGACATAAAGTTATTTTAATAACTATTGAAGATTTTTTTTAAAGAAAATGAGACCAACTGCCCTAAATTCAATTAAGGCAGATATTAAAAATCACTTACTTCAGAATCTGAAATCCACGATATGAATCTAGATATTGAACAGAAGATTTTCTCCATGATTTTAGAATGGTGGGACCCGTGGCACGACATAAGCGTGAACGTCAAAAGCGTGCCGACAAAACCGCGGTGCTAAAACCGCGATGTCAAAAACGTGCCGACAACAGCGCGCCAACAACAGCGCGCCGACAGAAGCGCGATTTAAGTTAAGGTAAGGTTTAGGGTTAGGTTTAGGGTTAGGTTTAGGGTTAGGTTATAGCGCGCTTCTGTCAGCACGCTGTTGTCGGCGTGCTTCAGCACTCATTCGTCTCCGCGGTTTTGACGGCGCGGTTTTGTCACCGCGGTTTAGTCAGACGCGCTTTTGTCGTTCGCGCATTTGTGGTGGAACCGGTGGGACCAGCTTGGTTTGATATGCTGACTCAATAAATGAATAAATGTCTATATTTCTTTGCAACCATGCTATCCTAATATTATGGGTTTATTTATAGTTTTCATATTGTAGTAAATAGATATTAATACATTTTTAGGTTACTCCAATTAAGCAATATGCAGCTTTAGGGAACTAGAAAGGCAAGAAAGTTGAAAAGTGGCCACATGACATTTTGTGGGTGATGGATTCTGAATCATGTATGCTGCATACGATTTATACTTTTACACACACACGCACAATTTTCCAGCCTTTATAGTTTTAAATACTGAAATAATAGCACCATCCTTACAACAAAAATAAAATAGGCTTTGCTTCTGTCAGCAAATGAAACTAATTTATTCAACCGTAATTTTGATGCAGAAATAATAAAACAAGCCATCTGATGCCACATGCCTATCTCCTTCTTACAAAATTCACTTGTAAAGTAAAAAAAAAAACAGAATTAAAAGGTGCTTTAATGAGTCTTAATAGTCTTGACATACAAGGTCCATGTGATATTGCCCATTACTTGCAATTCTCTGAATGATCACTGATGAGTTGGAGAACTCTAAAGTTTAGCATGCTTCCGGTTATAGAAATTAACTAAAAAAATACCTGTCACTTTCTATGATATGGAACAAAAGGACAAAGGATAAAATATATAGTTCTTACTACGAATCAGGGACACTTAACAAGCCTATATTTACTTCATTTTCATCCAATTACCAAAAACAAGTGGTGCCTTTTCAGATGTCAATCATGCTAGTTCTTGTCAGTAGGAATGGTCTCAATCTTTCTTTGAACACAGATTAATGCCTTGGTAAAACTTGTCTAAACACAGCACAATTAACTCATCTTGCACACATGGACGAAGAACGTTAAGTCTAAAGAAACAAATTCATATGCCTGAGCCTAGGACGTAAATAGCCTACCTTGGCTCTTTGTGGCAAGTTCATCATGGTGTCTGCCTTGAAGTCATTTTTGTTCTTCCTGCACAGAACAGCTGTGATGATAAGGATGATGACTGTAACAACTGCTATGGGAGCCAGCACTGCTGCAATGATCCATAAATTGTTGGGAGGGGTTTTAACTACAGCTGCATACATCAAGAGAAAAGGAAAGAAATAAACTTATAAAGTTTACTTTAATGAATCAGAGCAATGATCCATTTGACTGAATTATTTTTTCTCTAGCCTTCTCCAATCTAAAATCCTTCCAGATGAACAGAGACTGCAATTCTTGGTGCTAGTCTCACAATGCATCAGGGGAATGTCAGTTTAGAAAAGGCTAGTCTATTTGTTCAGTCTAAAAAAAAAAAAATCTATTTCTCCTATGTTAACTGAAAACCTCTGACAGGTTTTTTCTAAGCACACCAACTATGCTCTATCACAAAGAAATAGATTGTCCCTCACACACAATTATATTCAACAGCATCAATTTTATTTAGACATTTATACAAAAAAAAAAGCATAGGACTAACACACTATAAATATAGAACATATTACAAGAATGTGTGCATATGAGTCTTCTATTGTTAGAGGCTACCAATCTAATGTAATTTTTAAATTAAAATCTCTCCACTGTTGTAAATTCATTAATACAGTAATGATTTATTAAATTAATGATTTATTCATTAATTTTTAATGATAATAATGTATCATTATTCATTAAATAAAATCATTTATGGCATAGTATTAATTCTGCCCAAAGTAGCAGTTGCTGCTGCTTCAACATAAAGATATCTGACAAATAAGCAACCAGCCTGAAACTGATCTTAGCACCTAAAAATGGGGAATATTGTACACTGGTATTCAAAACATACCTTTGGGCTTCTTTTTGAACTAAAGTGGTCAAAAAGTCTATAAAAATGACTTTTACTACGGTACTACGTTTTTCTGCCACTATTTATAAAGATATCTTTTGAAACAAATGAAGTTAGTCTGTTGCAAGAGAAAATCAATTTTAGCCATTATCAGAATAGTTTTACATCTTCCACTGTTATTAATATGACTTCTAAAGGCAATGCAACATTATATATGTATGTTGGCATGGCAAAAAGTGACTCCAAAATCCATCTTTTAGGATCGAAATTGAAATGCATGAAGGAGTGGCACAAAAGTCTTGGTCTTAAAAACAAAACTTCCACAGTATAAACTGCCCACCAAATTTGAGTGGCAGCAGCGTTCCTTTATGCATTTTCAACTGGAAAACTAATGTGTGCTTTCCATGAGTTCACTTTAGGGGGGGGGGGAGTGAAAGTATCTGCATGATCTCACCTATTCAAGCTTATTTACTAACTTTATGTTTGGCTCTTTTTACCAAGACTACAGCTGAAATCCAGAGAGAATGAGGGCAGCCACTGTGAGTGTGAAAATATGGATCTACACATTGTAGACTGGTTAATCTGCTAAATGTGAGCATAAAGTCATGTTTCAGTCATCTGACTAAAAATTTGCAGTTTGCTTGGAACAGCAGAATTTTGTAGATGTTAAGAAAACAATTTACCACAGGTTTGTTAAAAACAGATCATGCCAAACCAATCTTATTTCATTCTTCAACATAGTGACTAGATTAGTAGACCAGTGAAATACTGTGGATATAAGAGACTTAGACTTCAGCAAGGCATTCAACAAAGTAGACCACAACCTACTTCATGGTAATAAAAAAGTGGGATAAATAGCATCACCACCAGATGAATTTGTAATTGGCTGATAAACTGTATCCAACGAGTAGTCCTTAATGAGTCTACGTCTACATGGAGGGAAGAAAGCAGTGGGGTCAATGATGAGATTCAACCCATTTAACAATTGGTTAGCCAAAAATGTGAGCGTGCGCGCACGGCTTCTGCACATGCGCACGCACACAGCTTCTCCACATGCATGGCTTCCGCCACGTGACAAGGGTTGACCAAGCAGCCTTTTGGGGCCTGCTCCAATCCATCTTTGCTCTCTGCTGCTGCACATCTCTTGTGCAATTTAGCAGCTGTGAACTGCCGCTTTCCTCTAAGTCCCATCCAGAAAGTGCATGGTACAGAGAAGCAGCATTCAAAATGGTTGCTGCTTCTCTGTGTTCACGCTTTCCAGATGGGACTTAGAGGAAGTGGCAGCTCACAGCTGCTAAATTGCACAAGAGACGCTCTCTCTTCCAGCAAGAGAAGCAGCAGAGAGAAGCAGCTGCTGACCCGGACACCACATGGAGTGTCTCCGCAAGTGACCGAACTTCAATAAGGGAGGCTACAAGATCTCCGCTGCAGTGCTTTAGGTAAGAAGAACCGTCCATAGTTTGAGGCTAGAGGGGGGGGGGAGGCATGCAAGCAGAGGCCCCGGTGAAAGCTGGAGCCGGGGAACAGCACGCTCCCTGACCTGGCCGAGGCGGGCGGCAAGTGGGCAGCGGCTCTGGGGCAAGGTCAGAGCCAGGGAATGGCATGTCCCTGGGCCCTGACCCATGACAAAGAGCGAGTTGGCGGCATTCTTACCTTTGGTGAGCAGAGCAGGCATAGAGATTAGCTGGACCACGTGGCGAAGAGAAGATAATATATAGGGTATGGCATGATAGGGTGAGGCTAGTCGTTGGTCAATTTTACCAGTTCTCTGAACTGCACAAAATCATAACAATCAGTTCTCCCAAACCGGTCCAAAATGGCTGAATCCCACCCCTGAGTGGGGTACCACAAGGTTCTGTCTTAGGCCCAGTACTCTTCAATAACTTCATAAACAACTTAGATGAGAGAATAGAAGGGAAATTTACCAAATTTGCAGATGATACTAAGCTGGCAGGAATAGCTAATAAACTAGAAGATAGGCTCAAGATCCAGATAGATCTTGACAGATCTTAACAAGCCCTATCTAACAAAATGAAATTCAATGTAGAGAAATGTAAAGTCTTACACTTAGGCAAGAAAAACCAAAAATACACATATAGACTGGGTGAAACCAGTCTTAATAGCATTAACTGTGAGAGAGAGCTTGGAGTCTTAGTGGACAACCAGCTAAATATGAGCCAGCAGTGTGCAGCGGCAGCCAAAAAAGCCAATGCAATCCTAAGCTGCATTAATAGAGAGATGCAATCAAGATCAAGATAAGTTCTAATGCCACTCTATAAAGCCTTAGCAAGATCACACTTGGAGTATTGCATCCAGTTTTGGTCACCACACTATGGAAAAGATGTTGAGACTCTAGAAAAAGTGTAGAGAGCAACCAGGATGATTAGGAGACTGGAGACTGGAGACTAAAACATGAAGAACGGCTACAGGAAATGGGCATGGCTAGTCTAGTGAAGAGAAAGACCAGGGGACACATGATAGTAGTGTTCCAATATTTGAGGAGCTGCCACAGAGAGGAAGGGGTCAAGCGATTCTCAAAGGCACCTGAAGGCCAGACAATGAATAATGGATGGAAACTGATCAAGGCGAGATTCAACCTAGAAATAAGAAGAAATTTTCTGACAGCGAAAACAATCAACCAATGGAACAGCTTGCCTTTGGAAGTTGTTGAAGCTTCATTACTAGAGGCTTTCAAGAAGAGATTGGATTGCCATTTTTTCAGAAATGGTGTAGGGTCTCCTACTTGGGCGGGCGGGGGGGTTGGACTAGATGACCTACAAGGTTCCTTCAACTCTGTTAAATCACTAGCTGAGATTAAGGCACACAGAACTAAGGGATTTCTTTACTCAGTTGGTCTGTGAAACAAAGCTGCATATTAGTTTCTTTTATTCAGCTTCCCTATGTACTCTGAAATCAATAGACATAAATTGAAAAAAATGCTAAACTATTATATACAGATGTTCTCACAATATTTCTATTTCCCAACTGATTTGAAATGGGTTTTACCTGCACTTAACACTTATAGAGATGGTACAACCTATTAGTTTTCTATTTTTTTATTACCTTACTGTTTTCAACTATTATGAAAACCAGCTCTGAAAATATAACAGTCCTCATTACATACAAATACATAAATACATAAAAAGTACCAAAAATATGTAGCTTAACCAAGTGCTAACACAGGTATGCAAAAGGAATTTGGGTGAGCTATTATCTGTCTGCATAAATAATACTTAGTTCAATAGTGTATTTTATATAAAGTAGTTCCTATTTCTATTGGGGCCAATATGAGAACATATTAGTAAGCAATTGTTTAATTCTCATTTGTGTCAGAGTTTACTATTTTGCCTGGTATAAACTCTACAATACTACCGTGCTTCCCCGAAAATAAGAAATCATCTTATTTTCTTTTGCCTCACGAAATATGGCCTTGGGCTTATTATAGGGGGGGGGTATTGTTTTGGGGTTGCCGGGCAGCTGCTCCCTTACGAACTGGTTCCTGAAGAACCGGGCACAGCCTCAGGGGCAAAGCAGCCATGAGGTGACCATGCTCACGAGCAGCCGCCCGGCAAACCCCCTCTCCAGCCGGGCAGAGCGCCATTCACTGACCTAGGGGGTATCCCTAAGGCGCCAAGGCACTTGACGCTCTGCCCGCTCCCCAGCTCCCGTGGGTTGGCATATTCGGGATACCCCCTAGGTCAGTGCATGGAGCTCTGCCCGGCTAGAGAGGGGATTGCATGAGCGCCTGTTCTGCCCCCGCCACTCTCCGAGCATAACTTTTTCTCCGGCTTCCAAACTCCAAAACTCGGCTGCCAAGTCTTCCAGCAGCGGCTGCTCTAGGAGTGCACTCTATGGTTGTGGGCCGGCAGCTGGAGTCTTCCAGACAGACTCTTCCAGCAGGTCCCCCCAGGTTTCCCAGGGGGGTTATTTTTGGGGGTGGGCTTATATTTTTGCCCACATGAAAAATGTGACAAGACGTTAGTTTCAGGACAGGTCATATTTTCGGGGAAACACAGTAATTGAATGAATTCCAGAATACATTATATTCTGCAATCTAGAATACATTGCAATATGTGGAAATAAACAGAAATTATCTACAATGTTAGAATAATTTATCATACACTTCTTTCTTTGTCTACAATTGATACACATAATTTCAGTCTTGACGAAACTATAGAGAAAGAGCCAATGCTTAACTGTAATTTAAATATGCCTTGCTCTGGAGGAGATATGTTGACCTACTTCAGAGTATTAGAATCTAAGCTTAATAAGTTCAGATATTGATCTGTTTTATTCAGCCATTTTATCCTCCTTTATACCAGCAAGTACTGCAATAGTTATCTAATTCAGTTATCTATTCTACGCCTCAGTTTCCAAATAAGCAAACACAAGATACCAATTTCAAACAATTTTAAACTCTAGCTTATCATTACACCATTTCATTTTGTACATAACAAAAAGTTACAGAAAAGTCTAGATAACTGTTGTGATTAAGGGTAGATATAGGTTGCTTGCTTAAGTAAAGGAAAGAGCAAAGAAGGTACATAGGTTCTCAAAATCATTCATCTCTTTCTTCAGTAAGACAAGAGATTGACAATCCAAACACACAAACTGACTTCTGAGAAATGAGCAGGATATGGAATAATGCTGTTATATAATCCATATATCTTTTATTACCAAATATAACAGCATGCAGCTTCTCATCTATCAATTTCTTAAAAATTAGATGAATCTAAAACAAAAATCACAACAGGCAGCAGGAAAGAAGTCACTAAAATAGATTGAAAGTACACTATGCAATCCAGAATCAAGACTGTATATTTGTAGAGTCCATGTCACATTTAATGCATTGAAACAGGCTGAATCTAAGATTTCTTTTAATTCTTCACCTAGGCAAACATTAGGACATGCTTACACTTCCTATAATCCAAAGGTCAATGTAAATTATAATAGCATATCAAACTCTCACACACATATTTATACATGCATCCTATATTCTCAGAAGATATTCCATATGATATTGTTCTAAAGAATGTGATATAGTATTCAAAGAGAAAAAAGCAACTAATAAGCAACTACAGAAGATAACATTTTAATAAGCCCTGGCACTTTAAGGTTTTTGTTACATTTTCATAATAATCATAAGAATTACAATTAAACGTCTAAAAGAGGAAGAGGGAAGCAAAGAAAATATTTCTTACGATCAGCTTGTACTTGAACAACATATCCTAGGGTCAAGGCCATCCTTTGTGAATCAACCGTAGTCAAACGTTTAGCAGCTATTGTGCCCAACAAAGGTTTCCCATTGTATAAAGTATAGTAAGTCAATTCAGCAGGCTCACGGGGACCTGGAATTCGCTGCATTTTTACCATCTTAAAAACACACACACACACACACAAATAAAGACCATAGAAAACAATTACATCTGTAAGGTTAATGTTCATTTCTGTATCCTGCAAAGAACAACATTAATTTGTAAATAGGCTTGTACATTTAAATTACATTTTCAATTAAATTTGCAACATTCATGAATATTCAGGAAGTTATTTAGTTCAGAAATACCAATGGGAAACTTGTTTGTATCCCATATTGACAAGTTATATATAGACAGGGCTGCAAATCTCAGTATTCCAGACACTAACTCTTTGTTCAGGAATTGATTTCCTTGGCAGAAAGCTCACAAACAAAACCTGGCTGGATTAGTTCATTTATTGAGAGAAATGGATGAACCAAAAATAAACATACAAAATTTGTCTTCTGTAGTACACAGGAGTATAAACCTACTAAATGCCAGGATTTGTATTGCAGTCTATTCACCTGTCAGGATAAGCAGAACTTTCACTGTTGTCTTGTTATCTATGAAAGTCACTTGATCTATGTTCACATAATAGCCCACTGCAAATTTATTTGCATTTCGGTTTCTAGGTACTAAATTAATCTGAGTGATTACAACTTCTTGGTGCTTCATAAACTCTGCTCCAATCAAAACAGATTCACATAGGTTCACATACTAAATAACAAGATCTTGCTCTTAAGATTTTCTTTTTATGCAACCAAGTGCAAATCAGATAACCAACTAATAGAGGGAACAGTAATTGGGGAAAGTCCTCCCCCAAACCTGGAATACCTTTATTTATGTGTGCTAGAGGTACATTAATATATTTGGTACAATATTTCATATTACCTACATAAAACAGAAAACGTTTGTGTACAAATATGAAGTTTCTGGTTGATAGTCCCCAAAATACTGCAAAAGAAGGAGAAACTTAAGAATTTTCTTTAGTTCTTGTCTCTACCTGTACAGTAAAGCTGCCAATAGTAGTGGCTCGTTTAAATCGTCTTTCTTGTTGATGAGACATCATGAACAGTGGTGCTAAACGTTGCTCCATGAGTCTTGCAAAACTTTGGTTATTCACCCCCAGCAATGTAATGTCAACTCCCAGTAAAACTACAAAAAATAGAAGGAAAATACATACTGCAGCAATGAGTTAATGATATATAAACATATACGCTTAGAAATATTTTTCTTTCAACATTTTCAACTGTTGTGTGATTTTTAATGTACAATATTCAATCCAGCATAGGGCCTGTACACGTGTACAAGTACCCTGTGACCTTGAATTTAAAATATATATTAATCCTGCAACATATTTGTAAAATGTTTTTATTGAAAAATGGCTTGGAAGCACATTCAACAAATCCTAATGTGGACATTGGCTTATACCATTTTATAGCTGTTCTTATTAGAAGATTATATACTTTTTCACTTCTGTTCTAAAAGGTTAAATAGTTGTTTTATTAGAATCATTTTATTTTGATTAATATGTGTGTGTGTGTGTGTATGAATGAGAGAGATAAATATTGATTTCCATGTGGAGACTGCCGTTGTAAATTACGAACAGATGACAATTACAATTTTTTAAAATGAATTTCCATGTTAAAAATGATCATAAAAATGTGGACAAAATGTTCTCATGGGTAATCACAATTGTTAAAGGTTACCGTGAAATTACAAACAGTACCTGCACACATGTACATTTCCTATGCTATATTGAATATTGTATATTTTTTAAAACCCCAAACAATACTTGAAAGTACCAAAAAGAGGGGGGGGGTCTCTAAAAGACCAGAGAAACAGAGTTGTAGCTTATTTATTGAGAAATGGAGAACAGGGATCCCATTAGATTTACACTGGGAATCACAGAAACACAAGAAATATTTCTCCCTCCAAGAAATGACTGGTTTCTACTGATGTTACAGCCCAAACAAATTGGAAGTAACAAGCTACATAACAAAGTATTTGTTTCAATTCAGGAGATAAATATTCTCTGTGGAAGTAATTTAAACCAAGCACAGCTGTACAAAACCTGCAGATTTAGAAAGTTCCACATTTTTCCACAAAACTGCAACATGAATGAATTGTGCTGAAGCACGGTTGCATTGCAGAAAAAAAATATTGTCCATATTCTTACTTTCTTGAGCAGAGAAAATATCCAACTTGCAAACTGTTAGTTAACCATGCATAGTAAGTTTGTTCATGTTTTCTTAACTGCTGTGTTCTAGGATTTAGGAAACACAAAAAGAAAAAAAATAAACAAATCCCTCTTGTATTTTTCCAAGAATGCATCTTTTATTCCGTTAGACAAATTGGATTTTCTCAGGAAATTAATCTCACTGGTAGAGTTGTTTGGTATGTAGGGGGCAGATTGTTGAAAAAGGAGAGCTGGCAGGAAAAAACATCAACCCTTCGCATATGCATGCTGAGCGAAACAGTGTAAGAATGTTGCTATGAGACAGCCAGATGTATATATGGCCAATACGTATTTATAAATCAACACTTTGTATACCTCATTATTTTTGTTAAGATTCTGAAACTTGTAAACCTTGCGCGTATTATTTTTGGATATGAAATTCATAGTTGTTTTTTCAAAGGACTAACTGAATAAGGCAATAATTTGCAGAAGTCTCAGACGATTTAATACTTTACGAAGTCACCTAAAAATGGCAGATATCAGGCTCATTTTAACAGTCCTCACAGTGTCAAGGTTCTCTCATGTGAAAAAAAAATTAAAGGTAAGAAAATTAGGAAAATGCTGTCTTAAAAAAAAAAAATCCTTTACCTGTAATCACCCAGAAATCTCTAGTTGCTTCTGAAGTATCGAGATTTGGATATTCCAAGGCTTTAAAATAAAACAGGAAAGAAAGCAATTAAATACTCAACTAGTCTTTTTTTCTTGTGCTATGCGAAAAATCTGCAAAATGTCAGTTTTGTTTTATTACCAGGAATCCCTGCATGCAAGTATTCTTTATTTTTAAATGTCTCAATAAGCTCCAGAATCAGATTGTCAAGTTCATATACAAAGGGAAAATCACACAGGTCATCTATACTTTCCAAATAAGTTTTATAAGGTTACATTATAAATTGTGCACCAGATAAAATATATGAATTGATGTTCTTTGGAAATCAAGCCCCACGTGTAATTTATTGCTACTCCTATCTGGCATAAAAACTGAAGTCATAATTCCCTTCAGAATTTGCTAAACAGGTTTTGGGTAACTGTAAAAATAAAAGACAACTAAAATATGATTATAGTGAAGGTGAGGAAAACCCACTTCAAAACCAGTTCGAAGGGTTACAAAAAAGTTAGCTATCCTATTCATCCAGGTAATGGGCAGAGACAACAGAAGGCAGGGAAAATCATGTCCAGAAGCCAATCAGGAAAATAGTCTCCTTCTCTTAGGGTTGGCTTTCTTTTTAAAGGAGTATTTTGTAGTTGGAGTTTTGTCCTTCAGAAGCAACTGAAAGCAAGGAAAGGGGGAAAATATATTTTCCCAAAACAGAAGCAACAGGGCTACAACTATAAATTTAGGCACAAGTTAGGATAAGTAAAATTTGCTGTAGTATAGATTCCTTATTACATTCATTGAGAGCTTATCTCTATGAAGTTGTGAGAATTCCTGGAGCGGAGGGAGCAATTAGTTCTTGAATTAATAGTGATTAAAATCAACCTCTCGAGACAGCAATTATTCATTTCTTCTTTTTTTCTTCCTTCCAATTTCTTCTAGGTCACTAATAACACTCACTGAATTATTCTATAAAAAAAAACACCCTAAATAAATTCTTTCTTTTGAAAAAAGTATTTCTTTCTTCATCATACGCCTTCTTGCCAGGTCAGACTATTCAAGGAACAGGATTGCCACAAGACTCTTCTCTGGAAAATGAGTGAACGAGAGGATACTCTGGAGAAAAATGGCCTCGGATTTATGAAAACAAGATTTGAAGACCCCCCTTCTAGACTGCAATATGTGTCTACACCAAGGGTGTAATTGAGGGCTGCATCAAGGTTGTGTTTGACCTCGAGGGGCTGGGGTGGATGTGGCCAGGGTGGGCACGGTCAGGTTGACATCTCTCCTGTCGGGGGCACTTGAGTTTGAGTAAATATTAAAACAACTATAATGGGGTTCATACAGACCAGGGGTGTCAAACTCAAGGCCCGGGGGCCAGATCCAGCCCACATGGTACTTAGATCTGGCCCGTGAGGTCACCCTGGAAACAACAAAAGACTGACCTAAGCGCTTTGCCAGCAAAAACAGGCTCCTGAACTCCATTTTCAGTTGCCAGGGCCTTCTGCAATCCTCTGCCAGTGAAAACAGAGCTCAGGAGGATCGCATGTGGCCTCCTGAGCTCAATTTTTACTGGAAGAGGGTTTGACACCTCTGGTCTATGTGAGCTCCATTATAGTTGTTTTAATATTCTGGATTGATGACTACAAATTATGTATACACGTTCAAGGTTATTTTACTCAAACTCCAAAATTTATTTTTTCACAAGAGTTATTTCTTTCTCCCATATCGTACTCCACCTTTTTTATATATATCCAAGATGGCAAAACTGATATTCCTGCCTATTTTCCACACATGATTTGTAAATACCTCTTGAAAATGACCGTTGGCTTACCTGAATGGTCGTTCTCTGGGCACTGCGGGAGTGTCCAAGCGTGGGTTAACGTCAGCTTGCTGCCCAAGGACCGAGTTCAAAGTTCGTGTACCCCCGCCTCCTGCTCCCTTTAGAGGCTCAGTTTAAAAAACAAAGGTATGATACCTAGAAGGATACTGTAAGGAGTAAGGTCTATGCCATGGAGGTGATGATTCACACACCCGCAGGTGACCCCAGCGTGGGGTTAGATACTCTTGCAGTGCCCATAGAATGACCATTCAGGTAAGCCAACGGTCATTCTCCTAGGCACTGCTTGGAGTGTCCAAGCATGGGACATACCCAAGCTATGTAGTCCCAGGGTGGGAAGAAGGAAAGTCCTGGTTAATAGGAGCCGCGAGGACCCGCTGTAAAACTCTCCTTCCAAATGAAGCCTCTGCAGATGCAAAGGAGTCCAGTCTGTAATTCTTAATGAACGGTGACGGTGAGGACCAGGTACCCGCCCTACAGATCTCTTCAATAGGCTTGAGTGGCCCAAGCGGCCATAGTCACAGAGCTCCTCATGGAGTGTGCTATTATACGAGGAGGAACAGGCCTGGATTGTTGCTCGTAAGCCAGCTTAATGCACATGTGCAGCCAACAACGTATGGTGGAAGATGATACCTTTCTGCCCATTGAGGTGGGCTGGAATGATATGAAGAACGATTCTGACTTGTGAAAAGAAGCTGTCCTCTTTTTGTATACCCGCACAGCGTGACGCACATCCAATTTGTGCCACACACACTCCCTGGGATGACTGGGGTGCGGGCAGGAGTCGGGGAGGATGACCTCCTACGTTCTGTGGAATAAGCTGTTAATTTTTGGTAGAAATGCTGGATCCAATCGCAGAATGACTCTGTCCGAATGTATAACACAAAGGTCCTCTCTAACAGAGAGCGCAGCTAGCGCTGTAATTCTGCGCGTTGAAGTGATGCCCATGAGAAAGGCAGCTTTGGTGGCGATGTTAGGGTTTGCAAGACAATCGATAAGTTCCAAGTTGGGTAACAGTGTACCATTGGAGGGCATAGGTTGTTAGCCCCCTTTAGGAAATTGTGAACCCTTGGGTGTCTGCTGAGCAGTTGAGAATCATCTCTGGACAAGATGGTGGCTAGGGCTGCCGTCTGCCTCCGAAGTGTGTTGGGGGCGAAGCTCTTGTCCAACCCCTCCTGGAGGTTGTCCAGGATTTGTGGAATAGTTGCTGCTGTGGCATTGATGTGATGGCAGTGACACCAAGAGAAGAAGATAGTCCATGTTGCATCATAGATCCGCATAGTAGAAGGTCTCCTGGACACCTGGATGGTGCGGATGACCTTGTCAGAGCAGCTGTCCTGCCTCAGGAGGTCTCCCTCAACTGCCACACTGCTAATTGGAGCCATTGAGGGTCCGTGTGTGGGAGGGCCCCTTGGCTGAGGGAGATGTGCTCCTGAGGTATGTTCCAGTGCTTGGTCACTGACAGGCTGACAAGGTCGGCGAACCAGGACCTCCTTGGCCAGTGCAGTATGACTAGCAGTACTTTGGCTCCCTCCAGCAAGATCTTCCTGATCACCTGAGGGATCAGTGAGAGAGGCGGAAAGGCATATAACAGGCCGGGAGGCCACGGCATCAGAGCGCCCGTCCCTTCCGCATTTGAATTTTGAAAAGAAACGGGGGAGGTGTGTGTTCTCTGGACTGATGAACAGGTCTATTGTCGGAAGACCGAGATTCTGAGTCAGTTGATGAAACAGCGACAGATGAAGCCGCCATTCCAAATTGCTGATGGTTCTGCTGAGCCAGTCCACTGTCATGTTCTCCTCCCCCGAAATGTGATCTGCCCTTATGGACTGGAGATGGCGTTCTACCCACTGCCCCAGGGCTTCTGCCTCCGACATAAGGACCTTCAATCAAGTTCTGCCCTGGTGATTGACGTAGGCCTTGGTCGCAATATTGTCTGTCAATATGAGGACGTGAGACCCCTCAATGAACCGCTGGAAGTGGCGCAGGGCTAATCTGGCAGCCCTGAGCTCCAGGTAATTTATGTTGTGGGCAAGCTCCACCAGAGATCATCTGCCCTGTGTCATGTGTGTCTGTAGGTGGGCGCCCCAACCGTACAAACTGGTGTCTGTTTTATGACCAGGCATTCTGGTTCCTTGAAGAGGAATTCCTTCTTCAGCGCCGTTGTCTGCCACCATCTGAGTGACCGGAGCACTCGTGGAGGAACACTCACCACCCTCTTGGAGTTGCTGGCCTTGCGCCGTTGAATCGGAAGCAGGAACCATTGAAGTTCCCGCGCATGCAGCCATGCCCAGGGGACCAGTGTGATGCACAAGATCAAATTCCCCAGCAGCTGGGCTACCGTGACGAGAGGCGCTGACCTGGACCTACAGACCTGATGCACGAGGGATGTGATGTTGTCTATTCTCTCTTGTGTGAGTCTGGAGTCGATCACCGTGGATTCTGGTGGTTGGTGACAGGTGGCTTTTCTCCAGATTTACGGAAAAGCCGTGTTGTTCGAGGTTGCTTATGATGACATGTTGATTATCTTGATTCCTTCCAGTCGGGTTTCAGGCCTGGTTACTCCACCGAAACTGCTTTGGTTGCGCTGACCGATGATCTCTGGCAGGCCAGGGATAGAGGATATTCCTCTATCCTGGTGCTTCTTGACCTCTCAGCGGCCTTCGATACCATCGACCATGGTATCTTTCTGCGACGACTGGGGGAGGTGGGAGTGGGAGGCACCGTTTTACGGTGGTTCTACTCTTACCTCTCAGACAGATCACAATTCGTGTTGGTTGGAGGACAGAGGTCGACCCCTAGGCCCCTCAAATATGGGGTGCCATAGGGCTCGGTCCTGTCCCCCCTCCTATTTAACATCTACATGAAGCCGCTGGGTGAGATCATTCGCCGGCACGGGATTAAACACCACCAATATGCGGACGATACTCAATTGTATCTGTCCGCCCCGTGCCAACTCAGCGAAGCAGTGGAAGTGATGTGCCAGTGCCTGGAGGCTGTTAGGGTCTGGATGGGAGTGAACAAGCTGGCACTCAATCCAGACAAGACCAAGTAGCTATTGATGTTTCCTCCCAAGGATAGTCCAGATTCTCCATCTATCAGCCTGGGGGGTGAAAGTCTTCATCCCTCAGAGAGGGCCCGCAACTTGGGAGTCCTCCTGGATCCGCAGCTGACATTAGAACATCATTTGTCTGCTGTGACCAGGGGGGCTTTTGGCCAGGTTCGCCTGGTGCGTCTGTTGCGGCCCTATCTGGACCGGGAGGCACTTCGAATGGTCACTCATTCCCTCGTCACCTCAAGGCTCGATTACTGCAACGCACTCTACATGGTGCTGCCCTTGAAGAGTGTTCGGAGACTACAGTTGGTCCAGAATGCAGCCGCGCGAGCAATATCGGGTGTACCTTGGTACACCCATGTTATACCTATCCTCCGCGAGCTGCACTGGCTCCCTATTGGTCTCTGGACATGCTACAAAGTGCTGGTGATTACCTTTAAAGCCCTACATGGCCTTGGATCTGGAGAGACCGCCTCCTGCTACATACCTCCCAACATCTGATAAGAACCCACAGGCTAGGCCTCCTCCGGGTGCCATCGACCGGACAATGCCGGCTGGCGACCACTCAGGGGAGAGCCTTTTCTGTAGCTATTCCAGCTCTGTGGAACGAACTACCAACAGAGATCCGGACCCTTCCCACGCTCGCGGCCTTCCAAAAAGCCACTAAAACCTGGCTGTTCCGACAGGCCTAGGGTTGCTGATCTATAAATCAGGTCCAACCCCCAGCTAAGCCAAATATATGTTGTGTTTTTTAAACTGTTTTTGTTTCTCTCCCCTATTTGTAATTTTATTTTATTTCGTATTTGTAAGCCGCCCGGAGTCCTCCGGGATTGGGCGGCATATAAGCTCATTAAATTACAAATTACGAATTACACTGAGATCCCGACACGCCTGCTCCCTGGATGATGACATCAGCAGGATGTCATCCAGATAACAAATGACCTAATCCACTCTATATAAAAATAAGAGAAAAGGCTACACTAATCACACTGCTTGGAGAGTCCAACTTGATGCTCAAGGACTGGAGCTCCCCAACCGCATCCTTTTAGGGCGACTGAGTTTTTTAAACTGAGCCTCTAAAGGGAGCAGGGGCATGGCTACACAAACCTTGAACTCAGTCCTTGGGCAGCAAGTTGAAGTTAACCCATGCTTGGACACTCCAAGCAGCGCCTAGGAGAAGACAAAAGTCATTATAAAACTAGTCAGAAGAATGCTCATTCAGACCAGAATTTACTCTCCCCTCAGGCAGGTCTTCTAAACTGTTAAAGTCCCCCTCTTTGCAAGGTTCATGAGGTTCAGCCACTCTTTGTTTAATGGCTACCTCATTTAACAACTGTTCGCAAATACAAATGTAAATTAAAAAATATATTTTCTGACCTTTGCACACCTTTAGGACCAAATTTTGTGTGCATAACTACCAAAACTTTCACTGTGAAATGTTAGCAAATTTAGAGAAGCACTATATTGCACAGAAAAGCAGCTTCAGGAAGAAACAGTCTGTTTAAGCAATCTCTATACCCTGCGAGGGGTTAAAAAAAAGGAGGGAAAAGAAAGAAAATATGTCAGGCATAGATCATTGTGGGAGACAATACTGAATGGGACAGCAACAACCAGGGATCTTTACAGCACTTCTCCCTCTCTCAGAGATGTGTGTTTACTTAGCAACCATTTTGCTTAATAATATTTTCCTTTTAAGGAATAGATCGCAGTCGCTAAACCAGGGGGTGATATTTAGACTAAGCAATAGGCCTCCTCTGCAGCAACTCCAATTTCTTTATAAAGCTTCATGTAGCCCCCTGCTTGTCAATATTCTATTAAGAAATTAAAATTGTGTTGTTCCTTTGATGAGCTTTCATCCCTGATTGATTGAATGAGAGCATCTACCTTGGAGTATGATTTATTCTGTGGTTGCTCTAAGCCACAAAGAGCCCTTCAAGATTGTGGGCAGGTTATAATACACAACATTCAATAAATAACTATTTTCCAAATTGGTACAACCCACATGTTTTGGCCGTGCTGGGGAAGATGAAAATTGCAATCTGGATTGGTTAAAGCTGATGTGCATAGTCAACAAACCCATAACTGTATGTAACAATACATATCCATACAGATAATATGTCCAGTATAAATGTTAATTCATTCATTAATACATTAATGCAATATTAACAGCATTTTATTTTAAAATACAGGTATACTGATATGCCAATATTCACATGAGCCATGTAAGAAGAAACATCTTTTTGAGCAATCAATTATCAAAAGTATTTTTCATTGCAGCAATTTTATTCTATTTATGACTTTTTAAATCATGTATGAAGGAGATTTTACTGTCTAAAGGGAAATGAGAATATGAAAATGCTCCGTGCCTTTACCAATAAATTAAAATTATGCAGTAGCAAATTAATAAACTCTTTCTAGATTAATATTTACAGAAGAGAAATCATCATCCTTGTATGCTCTTCAGATTTATGAGATAACATAGCAAAAAAGCAAAAAAAAATATTATGTGAAAGAACAGGAGAGGGCCGCAATATAATGAAAAGAAATATGAAAAGGTATAATTTCTGAAAGTGCCAAGTTTAGTATAAAACCCCTCTTGGTGTATATAATGTTGAAAGACTAGGAAAAATTTGTTCCATCAACAAATGAATAGAAATGGATCCAACTTAAAAGTATATTTTGCAACAAAGTAAGTCACTTGATTAGAATCAGTTCCAGGGCAATCAGACTGAAATAACCCACAGCTTGGACTCTCCAAGCAGTGTGCAGGAGAATATACATATTGTTCTTTTAAATCTATTGTTCAATGTTTATAAAAATTTGGTTGCCAGCAAAGTCACTGAATAGTCATTTCATATACCTCATAACACACTTTAGAAACCAGTCTGGGGAACTGGTACTACTTAATTTTATTAAGCCCCTTCAGTATTTCTTTTCAGATGCATTTTAAAAAGAGGTTTTTCCTATATTCACTTTTAAGAAAAGATGGTTGGCAAAGTAAACTAACATTTGTTATCTGAAGCAAACTAAATCAATGGTTCTTAAATACTAAATATTTCCAAATAGCCTATCAGTTATTAGTAAATATGTTCTTGAACTGAACTCACCTCTTAGTGACTGTTTGATTCTGTCCATGTCCATGTCATGTCAGTATATGAAAATAAATTGCTCCTTTCCCCAGAATACCTTTTTAAGAATCTAGCCTGCAGCTCTACTATTTATTGTAGAGCTTTATGGGATCAGTCAAGACCAGCAAAGGGTTATCATCACCTGAAACCTCATTTAATATGAATGATTACCAAGTATTAGGGCAATGTAAAGAACATATTTGATCCATGATGAATGACTATTATCTTTTGGGCCAGCTGGAATAGATGCCTTGGTAAATTTTCTACGAGTTGATTACAACAGGGGTCCCTTTTTGGTTCCACGGATGGGTAGCAGTGTGCACAACCTAATTCCCACGCAAGCACAAATGAAGTTTTACATGCTCACCCACCATTTTGGTGGCCCAGTTCCCAATAGGTTGAGGACCCCTGGATTACAACAACAGTTCCAAAGAGAGGGTTTTGAAACTTTAATTTTACCTTTTTATTATTGTTGTTGTTAACTAATTGGTCGTTAACATAGTATATGCATGACAGGCTTAATAACTTGCAAATAGATTTAGCAGTTTAAAATTTGGGGGGGGGGCTGTTTCCCGAGGTTGTTGTAATATATTAATCAGTGCTCATCTAGTTTAGTTTAGTTTATTGTCATTGCACCTCATACAACAAAATTAAATGCCATCTTCAGTATACATTATACCTATAAAAATAGTTATAGGGAGGATAATATGTGTTAGGTTTTTTTCAGTGCATTTTAATGTTTTGTTTGTTTTGTGATTTCTTGGTTTTTTAAAATAAACTTTTGAAGTTTTTTGAACTTGTATTTTAACTTTTTTTAATAAAATAAAGATAGAACAATAAAATAGGGAGTAATGTAAAGAAGACTTACCTTCAGCAATAGTTAGCGGTGGGAAAGTAAGATAGAATCCCACTAGTTCTGCTGAAAGCTGATTAAGAAGGTTGCTTGAAACTGTGCCATTTAAGACTGTACTTTCATTTCTCACCACATAAAACAGAGTGACAGCCTGAGACACATTTGATGTGTTCAGGATCTGAAAAAATAAAACAATTGCAATAGAGACAGAGTGGATAAATTCATTTTGATTTATTGCTCTTTCCATTATTATAATAGTGCAAAGATCAAGGGTAAATGTTAATCATGCTATTACTGTAAAAGACACATGCGCCCAGGAATTTTCACTCTTTAGATAGACAATCCAACCAACCCAACAGGCAGTAGAAAAGAATATTTCTATTTCACAAAAAAAAAACTCATCTTGGAAGCACATTCTTTATATTTATAATGATGGGCCTTTTGCCTGTATATATGAAAGAAAATGGTAAGTTTTCTATTGTTATGTTTGATTCTGCTCCATTTTTACATTTTAAGAGCTGAGCATTCAAAACATTCAAATCTCATTTGTTCTTATAGTTTTTCCCACCCATCTAATCTGCAGAGCTATCAACTATACAAATTACAACCAATTTTATACTATGGAAAGTAGAATTGGGAGGAAATGGGAGAGGGAACAAGCAGGAGAAGTAAAAATGGCATGTTCCATGCACGGGGGAGATAATATTTCATTCAAGTTTCTTCCATTAAAACAAATAGGGAGTGGAGGAAGTTCAAATGGGAAATGTGTCTTGTCTTCATGGTAATGCCATTTTCAACAGAGTAATGTTATGCCCACAAAGTTTACCACATGCTTTCAGTGCATATTATGCAAGTCTAATTACACAGACCTGCAGCAAACATCTGGGGCAGACAAGACTGCCATCCTTTCTTGATGCTCAAAGAAGAAGCAAAAGAGCACACATAACTCTTCCTCATCTCTATTAATTTAAAAAATGCCCCCAAAAATATGCTGTGCATCATGCATGAATTGAAGGAACAACCAAACAAATTCTTGCTTACAGGCACATTATAAATGTAAGAAAACGCAAACAGATTTAATACAATGAGATAAAGATCTCATCTATGATAGGAAGATGCTATTACAAGATTCTGTACTGATGAAGGACAAACATATAAGGGAGGGAATATACAGGTATCAGGTCCAATCACTCCTAATCACTCTTCTTCATTGCTGGCTTCTTGTTCTATCTACTTTGAGGGTATATTATTCTAAGTATCATTAAATTATATTTCAAAAGGAACATATTTATATGATACTAAAAAGTGTTGAATGTTCAAACTGATAATAATATAGATCAGTTTGCTCATATAAAAATATTCAAATGCCAAATCAATTATTTCTTGTTCTGAATTCAGGATTTTTTTTTCATAAAGCAATTACTGTATATGATTCATACTCTTTCTACACAAAGGAAACAGTTCACTTCTGCCAGTCAAGCTTATCAAGCCAAATTTTTGACACTTCTTTCCTTTGGCATGACCCTGTGGATTTCTGGCATGACTAGTCAACTAGAAAGGATCCTATCAAACTTTATTTTGATTTTTATCACTCAGTATATAGAATACGACTACATATCTGGAACTGAATATATAATTAACTGAACTTGGAAAAATGTTTGAAATGATAATTGAATTCTGCCATTACTCCATTTAGTAACACACATTGCTGTAAGATTCCTTCATCAATCAGTAGGTGGTTTTAGGGGAAAAAGAATTATGATGGCACAAATATTTTACTTAGTTATAGCTTTTAAAAGATTCCAATATCCATGAAATAAAAGTAACTGGTACAGTTTTACCAGCATCTGAGAAATGCAGCAAATTTTACCACTATATTCTTAAGTAATCTTTCAATAATAACTACAAATTACTTTTAAATGTGGAAACAGACACCACTTTAATTGATGCCATCTGTTTTGTGAACTGGCCAGTTAACACAATTCAATTGGTTTTGCAGATACTGAACAGGATTTTGATGTTATTTTTGTAATTTTTTAAGGAGACCACTTTGAGATGAATCCTGTTGTTGCTAATTACTATGCATGGGAATCCTACAACAGCTAGCTAACTTATTCATTCATTCATTCATTTAACATATTTATATAGCCACACATCTTGTAGAACACAACTCTGGGAGGCTAAAATAAACACAAAGAAAAGAAAACCAAGAAAAAACAGGCATCCAATCCATCATCAACACTCATTCATGCAATCTGCTTAGCAGATAAATAATTGCAGAGAGGATAAATAAATTTCTACATTTCTGAATCTTTTTTAATACAAAATGCAGCTCAAAATCTCAAATTCTATTTGCCAGAGCAGACACACATACAGTATTCCTTTAAATCCACCAACAATATTCTTTGGGCTCCGAAGAAAGTGGCTTATTGAACGGAAAAGTGTGAGAGGTGCATAGAAATGAAACACAATTTTGTTAGAATAGCTGCCCTTGTACATGTTTATATAAACATGGAAGTAAGATTCCATACATATATGCAGTGGTTAAGGTGTTAGACAAGGAACTAGAGTCTAGTCCACTCTCAACCATGAAATCTCACTGGGGTAACTTTGGCCTGGTCATAGTCTCTCAGACCAAAATAGAAAGAAAGAGCATTATGAATACTTCTTTGAGCCCCTGTACAAAAAAAAAGAGGCAGAATATAAACCTATTAAATAAATGAATAATGATAATAAATGGATAATAAAATAAATGAATAATAAATTACAACTGTCATATGAATCATGAATTTTCTCTTAATAAATGGTAATAATATAATATATTTATATTGCCCTTCCAATTATACTGATAACAATATGATAAAAATAAGACCTGCAAAGAATCATCACCTGTTGTACAAAGTAATAATTTGATAAAGATAAGAAGTTTTACCTGAATATTTAATTTGCTAGTGGTATTCAAGACCTTCCTCTCAGCATCTTGAAATGCCCTCTGCAATCTTTGTTCCATTGTCTGAACAAATCTGCATGACTGTACGTTGTCTGATTCATCCACAAACTGTAATTCTAGATGAACAAGAGCCATTGCATTTTATTCTCTGCCTTGTTAAAACTTGCAACTCTACACATATCTTGAAGAACAAAGTCTCTTCAAGTCAAACGTATTGTCAAGCTTCCAAGTAATATGTCCCCTGAGATAATGTCCAAGGCATCCATTTTCCATTAACGTCTTTTTATTAGGATGACTTTATCCTGATGACTTCATCAACACAAACAGGTAGTCTTCTTGCAACAGTACTGAAGTGGTTGGCCATTTCTTTCTTCTAGAATGATTTTTACTGCCCTACCTAGCCTGATATTTCATGGAGCTCTCCCAGCTATGCTTAGCTCCAAGCCCAGACGTCAGCCACATTCACACTAATCAGGATTAAGCCCACTGAATGCAAAACTTACTTCTAAATAAACAGAAAAAAATATATTGCACAAGATTATCATACTATGGCATTAAAACAGAGCATTAAATATATAGTACAAGTATATCTTGCTTAACAACCATTAGTTCAGTGACTGTTTGAAATTATGGCAGTGCTGAATAAATGTTACTTATGGCCAGTCCTCAAATGTCTGGCCAGGGCAGCACCCCCACAATCACATGGTCATGATCCAGGTACTGAGGTGCCCAGTTCGTGATTAGTCATAGGAAGCTGTGTCACATAATCACTATTTGCAAACTTTCCTGCTGGCTTTCCATAAGCAAAGTCAATGGGGAAGCCAGCAAAAAAGGTCACAAGTTGCTCCCACTTTTTGTCCATACTCCCCATCAGCCCACATCCTCCCCTGACTTGCACACAGCCTATGCCAGCCCTCTCACAACTTGTATGCAACCTGTGTCAGCCATCCCCCACAGCACCCCCACACTCCTTACCTGAGACTCCCACCTCTCCCTGCTTAATGACTTTTATGTCTTGAAGTTACAATGGCAACCGGGGGTGCCTGGGATTGCTGTCGCTATGTGATGTCGTCATGTGATATCACACTTTATAACCACATCTCTTAGCAATGGCAATTCCACTCCCAATGGTGGTCACAACCTGAGGACTCCCTTAGTAATGCTAGTAGTATGAAGTATTATGTTTCTATTTCAAGTAAATCAATTCTAATCCAACTAATTATGATATCAGTACTATTGTTTGGATTTTTTCACTCCTTCCTCTTTAACTCTTTTGCTTTCTGTGTCATGTTTTTAGATGATAAATGTAAAACAGACACTTTTAATAGTGATATTTGTTAACCATTCTGCGAACCTTTTTGAAGAGTGTTAAAAACTTTTTTAAAGAGCAGGAAAATAGTGTGATACAAAGAATAACAAAAATCAAATGATGTAACACATATAAAAAAGTGTGCTTTGTTGCTTCAGACCTAGTAGCTTAAAACAAATTTAAGCAATTCTATTAGCTAATTCGTTGTGACAATTAAAATAGCTAATTTTATCTAATTAAATGCCACTCTCTTAATTTTCAAGGGGCAGATTGACCCAATTGTTCTCAAGTACTATCTGACAGAAGAACAAGCCTTAAACAGGGAAGGGAGGAATACCCACTTCTAATGTATTTTGATTACTGGAGCACAGTGTCTTTGGGGCCAAGTTTAGTTCCCCACTCCAATTTAGAAGAACCTTGGGTGTACAAAGACATTTTTACTTCCTGTTCTAACAATGAAATTTGGAAGCTGTACTAACAGATATAACCCTATTACCTCTGAGATTGTACATTAGAGAAAGTTTACCTGTTTTCAGCTGAAAATGATATGCTGGCAATGGGTTCCATGGCAAGGCTAAGACAGCAACAGAATGAAGATTTGGCACATGTTTCCTAATATCTAAAGTGGCATTAGTAACACCATAAGCAATTAGCATTTCAATAACCACAGCAGGTATGAAAACGAGTCTGTCCTGAGTAACATAGTAACCAACTGTCACATTGTTTGATTGTTCCAGAATTTCTATCTGAAAAATAAAAAAGATAAATATGCATTTCATATTCTTCACAATTAAGACTTTTGATCACTAAGAGAACGGTATGACTCTTCTGTTCAAGGAACTAAAAAGATTAAACTGTTAATCTCAAAGAAATGATCAAGATAAAATTGCCCTTTCAATAAAATTATGAATAATTTAAACTCATTGAAGAATGAGCATAAATGAAAAGCACTTGGCCTTAGGTGACTTGACTTACTTCAAATGGATTATTCCCTTTGTTGACTAATTTAGTATTCATTAGTCCTATATTACTAACTCTACACCAGTTACAGTGTCTTGGAAAAATGCAAGTTGTTATAGCAAAATACATATGATAACTTTCTTGGTTCTATATTATACTATATGCAAATATGAATTAAGAGTTTGCCTTACAAGACACTGGAACATTGGAATGGAATACTAACTATGCATTTTACAAATGCATACAGACCATTATTCTTTTGGAATAACGGAAAAACAGAAATGGAAGGGATACTAAAGTTGTAGAAACCGAAATATTATGCAAACCAGAGAACAGCTTAATAACAGTAATAGCTCTCTATTGTATCTCCTTAAATATTGTGGAAGTAAATTTTGTATGGTGCTCCCCTTTTTCAGATTTATCTATTGCCTCGCCTACAAATTAACTGGTGTTAACTGGATAACAGAGTTAGAAGGAGCTGTTGAGGTTTTCTAGTCCAAACCTATGTTCAAGCAGGAGACCTTATACCATTTCAGAGAATTAACTGCCCAACCTCTTTTTAAAAGCCTCCAGTGGTGGAGCGATCACAACTTCTGAAAGGCAAACCAGTCCACTGGTTAATTGTTAGCTAAAATATATATCTAAAATAATAGAAGTCCCATTTCACTAGAATGAGTTGCATGTTCCATTCCGGACACTGCATTTTCAACCAGAAATTGTTCATTGCAAACTGCCCAGATTTGTCAATCTTAATTATCAAAGCTCCTGCTCTGATCTGCCTAAAATCAAGGAAATATATTCTAAAAGAAACTGGTAAATAAAAATAGTTTGCTTTCATATTTGCAATTCACCACAATTCTGCCAATTCTATACATTTTCACGAAGATATTAAAAAGAACTCTTAGCTTGTGTCCTTAATCTGATTATAAAACAGACACCACACTTGCTTACTTGTGCATTGACATTTTGATTGAAAGCTTGACGCAATGCCAGGGTGAGACCTTTAGTGACATTTTGTTTCAAGGAGCCACTCAGCAGCAGTCTTCTTGTATTCAGAAACAATACTAGAATGTAAAGATGCATATTTATTTACAAGTATCCTTTGTTCTCAATTTCTTTTTCCAAATTACAATGCCTGGCCATATAATTTATAAACAAACTGAATTCTGCAAGGGAATTTACATTCAGTACTGAAAATTTGAACTCAGGTAAAGATTATTATTTACAGTCAAAGACCATTATTAATTGTTAATCTTTTAAACCAACAAAAGCAACTATGTCATCATAATCATAATTAAATAATTAGAAATCCTTATTGATAAACGTTTCTTAGAGCAATATTTCTGTCCTAAAAGAATCTGCAGCTTCTCATAGAGGTTTCCTAATTTGCTACTTGATGACAAAGTCTTCTCTCCTTATTTTGGCCTTTTAATAAAATTGGCTTTCATACATGATTCCAATTTTGTAATTGTTCTGGATCCATTTCATCAAATGCTCTCATGAATAGAATATCTGGTGGTGTGACCTCAGAACAACTTCTCCTATCCTGGAACTCTCCAAATGTACTGCAACTCTCAGAAATCTAGGAGCCAGCTTGAGAAAAACTGCCTTGGAGGAAGAAGAGGACAATACAGGGGAATTAAGCAGATCTTGATATTGCCAGCACCTTAGAAAATGCCATTTGTGGAATCCGGAGGTTCAGGAAATCAATGTTCCCTAGCTGGTCCCATCCTTTATCTCCAGGCATAGATTATCCACAGGAACAGAGGTAATAGTATGTTCAAACAGAAGCCTAGAATCAAAGACATAATTTCCCATCTAGAAACACAATGTTCCCAATTCCCAAATCCTACCCATAATCATGGGAAGGCATGCTTCTCATACAGTTCAAATTAGGATCTTCCTAATAAGCTTATACATTAGGAAGGTATAAGACTTCTGGCAAGATCAGAACCAAACAAGGTAAAGTTAAGAGGACAGACGAAAACTGCTCCTTGAAGGAGGAGATCTCAAGCCACCAGCAATACATGGGTGGGGGAAAGAGGTAGACATAATAAATATTGAATTTATTAACAATAGGGTTTATATTTTATACTGAGCAATTGCTGAAACCCATTCTTAACTGCTTCAATAATTCTTGTAATACCTTACTCATTAAAGACCTGTGTCTTTGAACCCTTATCAATGATTCCAAGTCTAATTTCAGTTAAAAGAAAGTTGATGGTTGGAATGAGGCAGTAACATTATTTATAAAGGTCTTAAGCTTGATGAACAAACCATGTATATTTGTAAAATCTTTGCTAGACAGTTCGCTTTCTATCTCACACAATTAGGAAACATGTGGCATCATGTCAAATGCAAAACTGTTAAAACCTGAAAGGAGTTTCCTGCTATTTCAAGGTGAGAAAGTAAAGAAAATTGTAAGGGAATCTTTATAACAAGGATATCAGAATTAGAAAAAGATCTCCCCAAACCTAGCCCTTCCTATGTGCATAATATGGACATACCCTACCTGAACTCCTTGACATCAAATGTCCCTTACCCATCAAATAGTGCCCATCTATGTAATATACCAACATTCTCAATCTACTAGATCAGAGGTCCACGGACTGACAGTAGTCCACAGCATGCCAGAAACCGCTTCGCACAAACAAGCAAAGCCCCATCTGCGGGATGCCGGAAGCCCATGAACCCATGACTCCTCTGGTCCATGGAAAAAAATCTCTCCAAGGAACCAGGCCCTGGTGCCCAAAAGGTTGGGGGCCACTGTACTAGATAACTCTTGGCCTTGAGATTAAGCAGACTTTTCAGCCATTCAGCATTAATGGAAGCACCACTAGTTTAAGAACTTTGAGCTAAGCTGAGTAAAAAAAAAAAAAAAAGATTTAAAAAATACTATCTATCCACCTACCGTATTTTTCAGAGTATAAGATGGATCTTTTTCCCTCAAAAAAGAGGCTGAAAATCTGGGTTCATCTTATACATTGAATACAGCAATTTTTGCCTCCCGAAACCCTACTCCCTTCACCAAAATGGCCGTGCATAGCCTTTAGAAGGCTTTCAGGGTGCTCCTGGGTGCTGGGGAGGGCAGAAACGCTCAATTTTGCCCCCTCCCTGTTCCTAGAAGTACTCTATAAGTCTCCTAAAGGCTATGCATGCCCTTTTTTTGACAAAAAACGGGCCCATTTTTGCGAAAAATGGGCTGGTTTTTGCTTGGTTTTGGGCCCCCACCCCCCCAAGAGCACTCTACAAGCCTCCTAAAAGCTATTCATGCCTTTTTTTAAAAAAAACAAACAGGCTCGTTTTCAGAAAAAAATGACAGTTTTTGGGAGGTTTGCAAAGTGCAACACCTTTTTTTTATTTGCCTCTTCAAAATCTTGGTGCATCTTATACTCTGGTGCATCTTAAATTCCAAAAAATACGGTAGTTATCCTTTTCACTTTCTATGCTAATTTTTTAAAAAATCCTGAAATAATCATTATACTTTCATAATGAAAATCAATATCTAGCATCCAAATGTACACATGTTCATACCTGTCTTAACAAGCAGGTTTCTGGACAGCTGGCATTCCAGAGGGAGAACTGTTGTCACATTAACAAAAGCTGATTCAGTAGCAGCAACAGAAGCATTTTCAGCAGATGTAGGGAGAAGTCTAGCTGTTTTCGCTGATGCTGTAATAGATGTCAAAGCTGCTGTCATTGTTAATGGGTATGCAGTTGATGTTTTACTGATGTCTGGGCTTGTGGATTTCTTGGTGTCAAGTAATGTTTCAGTTTGTCTTGGTGCATGTGTTGTGGGCACTGAAGCTGTATTAAATTTCTGAATTGGGGATGAACTAGTGATATATTCAGATATTACAGAACCATCCCTTGATACAACTGGGAAATTTGCATGTATTACTACTGGGCTTAAAGTTGGTGCCATTTTTGTGACAGTGTTATTTTTTGCTAATGTTGACTTTAACGTGCTTAATGCCATCACAGATGGTGAATTGTCAGTACTCAGTGAGAACAAGGATGAAGTCAGCATTGGTGATGTTGGAGCTGATTTTCCTGTAACTGGTGTTGCTTCTGAAGTTGCTAGAGATGATAATACACCAGGAGACACAGACGGTAACACTGTAATGACAGAATGAGTAAAGTTGGTTGTTGGCAACAAAGAAGTTAGCTGCGTTTGTGATGCATGGGTAGAAGTTATGATAGCTGCAAAAGTGGTATGTGTCTGCAATGGAGTGATTGTGGTGATCTCATTAGGTATTTTAACTGTACCTTGGGCATTATTTTTATTGTTTGTGTGCAACATTCTAGTAGTTAATGTTGTAGATGGTTTGCCCAATTGATTATGTGTTTCTAAGTTAAAGTTATTTACAAAGTCCGTTGTTTTTCTTATGATCGAGTATTCTTCAGTGACATTTAACGTTGGCACTGAGCTTACAATTGATTTAGGGGGAACTTTTTTATTACTAATTGTACTAACTTCATTATTTACTGGAACAGTTAATTTAGTAATGAACTGAGAAGCCAATGAAAATGGAAGTGAGGTGTAAAATGTATTTGTTGAGGCAAACAACTTTTCAGAGTTACTTGTCTGAGGTTTGGGTGTCCTGTGAAATTTGTCAGTAGACAGCCATAAATGAGGATGTGTTGACAAAGTTGTAGAAAATGTATCCAGATTATATGTTCGAGTGCTAGTAGCTGAGAAATTTTTAGATGTAGAATAGGACTGCTTTTGATAACCTGAAGTGAAATTAGTATTCCCAACTGTGAAATTTTTCAGAAAACTTTGAGATGCATATATGTTTCGTTCTGATTGTAATAACGGCATTTTTGTGATCTGTGATAAGGTACTTTGGTTTTGAAAAGAAGGTGAATATGATGTTTCTGTGGAAGATAACGGTATATTAAATTCTGAGAAACCTTTAGACTTCATTTTAGTGAAAGGTACAATTGTAACTTGCCGAGCAGATGTTACAGTTGTATTAATGGATGCTACTGAGGAACCTGAAGGTTTGTTTTTTACATAACTTGTTGATTGTTTCCAGGCAGGAATCTTTGAATATGTTCTTTCTAAAGCTGTGTGACTTGCAATATCTTTTGTGGTTTGGAATATCTGAGTTGTCTTCTTTCCTAAAGACGCCCTGCCATCGGTAGTGGACTGCCAATCTCTATTGTCCCAGTGAGGAACTAAAGCTTTATTTAACATGTCTAACTTGCTTTCTGAAGTGTCATCAGTAAGGCCCATGGAAAATGTTGCTGGGGTTCTCAAATGATCGTCTGATGAGATAACTGAGACCAAATCATATACGTCTGAAGTTGTCATAGCAGTTTTATAAGTTGTGTCAGCCATATGTGAAAGTTCATCATCAGAATTATTGAAAAGTGGCTGAGATAAATGTTTTGAATGTGAGTCTAAAGTTGTCAATACTATTGAATTTTTCTCTTGTTTTGTTAAACTAAGATTTGGGTTTTGTTCTTCAGATTCTATTGGTTTTAGCTTCATAGAATCATTAAGTGGAGTTATAGATGTGACAGTAGAGTGAGATTTCAAAAGATCTCTTAAAGAATTTGGCAAAGAAACTGGAAAAGTTGTAAAGGTTGTTCTTTCTTGTGAAAAAACATTTGGAAGCATTTTTTGCCAAGGTGCTTGTTTGCTGACCGGAATTGTTAAAGGAAACTTTGTGGGCGGTGTCTCCCAAAACCAGTATAGAGGGATATTATTTGCACCAAGAACTGTGAACGCTGTAGAATCCTTTGTGAAAGACTGTTGTTGCAACAATTTCTCCACAGAAAAATTAGGAGGCCATACAGTAGCTTCATAATTTCTATCAGGAGTATCTTTTTTTAAAACCCAGGTTAATTCTGTAATGTGAGAATTTGTTAAATTAGTCTCTGAAACAAACTTAGCATCTGAGATTGAAACAGTAGAATGAGCTGCAATGTAGGGTGGCCAATTTGTCCTCATAATTAAGGAAGGAACCTCATCCATTGAATAGGAGGTGGGAACAGTTGCCAATGTTGGTATTTGAACTATTGCATTATCTTTTCTTATTGTTTGCACTGTTGGGGAAGACATATTATTCAAATGAGAAAGCCTTTGACTTTCAGGAGATATTAATGCTCTCTCTCCTGTAGATATTGATGTTATCATAGAGGACGAACCAGTAATGGTTTCTGATAATGAAGACAGAGCACCTGAGATATGTGGAGCTGATGCAGAAATCCACCGACTTGTTTTCCTGCTTTTAAGAATTGGGTATGATGTGGTTACATACATGCTGCTTTTTTTCAGAGATGTTGTGATATCCATTGGTTTACTTGTGAATGGTGGGGTAAAAGATGCTTTATGAATTAATTCAGAAAAAGAATTATTTTTCCTAAAACTCAGTGCAGCTTTCTGAGTAGGTAGTACATCAAAAATCTGACTGGGTATTAATGCACGGAAAGCAAATGGATGCCATTTCCTATCCTTTGGATATCTATATCTCTTGGCTGTTTCTATGGGATACTTATTAATCAATTCAAAATTATAACTAAAGGAGGGGGTAGCAACCCAAGATTCATTGCCAACCTTTCTGGGTAACACGTATTTTGTTGTGCTCAATGAATTTCCTGATTTTTTATTCGAGTTAGATTTAGCTGTGTTTGTGCTGAGTAAATGTTTCACATTTATGGACAAAGGCATTTTGGTAGATGACACAGACGACTTGGAAACAACAATAATATGAGGAGTATCTTTTATCAAAGACAAAGGGGGTGATAATGGAAAGTTTGGAAGTATGTTTGATCTTAATGTGATTTCACTTGAAATGGAAGATGTACATGGAATTATCTGAGATGACAAAGTTGTAGCTGTATGTGTCACTGATGATGATGTAGACAATGCAGGGGGCACACTAATTTGAGGCAAACCTGATACAATAGTCATTTCATCAGCTTCCTGAGGCTTCGTTGGTGATTCAGTTGATACCTCAGAAGGTTCCTGTGATGCACTGTTGCCACTGCCTTGATAGAGAGTTGGTAAAAGCCTAGTTTGGTCCATAGTTCTGGTCCGAGTTCCTGCTAATGTACTTTTTATTATCTGAAGCAAATTAGCATTCTCCAAGGCTTGCCTCATTGAAATGTCACCCACTGAGGAAGACTCAAGTTCTTTAGAAGGCCATGTTGGTGATAATACAGCTCTCCAGTTAGTAAAAGGTTCTGAAGAGGGAGCAACATTTATCCGTTGTTGCTCAGCACCTGAAAGATAATACATTTGTAATGAAAACCTTCCAAACTTCTATTAAAACAGAACACATGCATTTGAATTTATTTAGAAAGGGATTGCACCCATCTCTAGCTCTCTTTCAGATACAACAGTTATATTTGAGATCACATGGGAACATAGACTGGTCAAGGATTGATTATATCAGCATAAAAATCCAGTTTCCTGGATTCATCAGGATCTAGTCATGTTGCAAATAAAACATAGTTGTGTTCTGACCCGAGGAGTGATAAGACATTTAGTCGTGAGTAAAACAAACCTGTTTTTATAACAGGGCAGTAACAGTCTTTTATTCACATGGATAAACCAAAAATCAAACATAATTAGTCCCAACAATTGTGGGTTTAGCCAAGAAATGCAAATTGCTTGCTGTATACTAGCGGCGAACGGATTTCTATGACAACCAGCCACTCCCATACACCTCCTATTTATTTCCCAGCCAGGGAGGGGCTGGCTATTGTCTGTGTCTGCCTTCTCTGAGAGCCAGCTTATTGCTTTCCTTTGCTCTCCTCTCTTTTCCTCTCTGGGTATACATGCATCTGGGATGGATCCCATCTGTTCCTCTCCCACACTCAGCTCCGCTGCCTCTCCACCTGGGAGAAGATGGAAGGCCCCAGCTCTTCCTCTATTTCTGATGCTGTTTCCTTATCGCAGCCTTCCAAAGGCTCCGAAGCTGGCCCAGGCTCTCCCTCCACCTCCTCCTTGTCTGACTCTGCAGCTAGCTGAGAGCCGATGGGCCACAACAAGTTGGAAACAAGAGGCTCAAAGTATATCCGCAAGATGTAGATAAAAAGATATGGTAAGTAATCCTATAAGAGCCGAGGTGGCGCAGTGGTTAAATGCAGCACTGCAGGCTACTGCTAGATCAGCAGTTCAGCGGTTCAAATCTCACCGGCTCAGGGTTGACTCAGCCTTCCATCCTTCCGAGGTGGGTAAAATGAGGACCCAGATTGTTGGGGGCAATATGCTGACTCTCTGTAAACCGCTTAGAGAGGGCTGAAAGCCCTATGAAGCGGTATATAAGTCTACTGCTATTCCTCAGGGAGAACAGATTGTTCTTATAGAGTAGAGAATGCTCCTGGGATAAATAATAATAATAAAGTTCTGGGTCACAGTTTCATTGATACTGGTAAATGTACAAAAAGGTAAAATGTATGATAGCGAGGATAAATTACAGGTGAATATAAGTGCAGTTAACATGCCTAAAAGGCCTATGACTGCAAACCCTGTTATCAGTTATATAAACTACAAAGCCTTGACCAGGTTGCTCTTGAAAAATTATCAATGTTGTTATTAGCTGCAATATGCCAACATATTAAGAAAGTTGGAGTCAAAAGCCAAACAAATGAAAGAAATGCTGACTAGTATATATTGGTGACTTGGCAATCAATGCTGCCTAGGAATATTGTCAGCCTTGGCTGGGTTCCCTCACAGAGCAGCTGTAGGTGTTATCTTGCCAGCAGTAATTATGTATATAATATAATTTCAACAGAATTAAAAACAGAACACATTTTAAATTAAAGAAGAATAAGGAAATATAGTTGAAACATGAAGAAGAAATCAAGGAAAAGGAAAATGCTAAAAAAAGTGGCTTCCAGTCTTCATGACAGCAGTTACAGATACATTTATATTTTACCTTCCCTCTCTAAGAAAACATCATAATTGTCTTCTTTCCTTCTTAAAGTACCCTTTCCAATCTTCAAATACATAAATCACAAGTTCAATTTTTTCAGCAAAAAGTCCATAAGAGGTTTCAAGCCATTAATAAATATACTTATTGATCTTCGTATAATCAAACAAGTTGATTTTATCATCTCTGATAGTTCTGTCACTTTCATCAATCAATCCACCAATGTGCGAAATTCAAATTCTCTCCATTTTTATTAATCTATCCCACTTTCCTAATTGACTGTCCATTAATTCCAGCAAGAAAAGTTTTTGTTTCAGTTTGATGTTGATTTTTGAAATTCTTTGGATCATTATATGTATTTGAACCTAAAAATGTATGGCTTTTTTATAAGTGCACCAGGCATGATAAAACGACTCTCAAGTGCCAAAAGCAGGGGAGTGCAGGGGGATCGTGCATGGGCGTGCCCACACCCATAATTCTATGTGTGCGTGCCCTCCCGCATGTGCAGGTGACCCCCTTGTGCATGCGTGTGACCCCTGACCTCCCCCCCACTTTTGGCGTGTGATGGACCCATTTTTCACCCTCCCCAGGCTCCAGAGGCTTTGTAGGAGCCTGGGGAGGGCAAAAACAGTCTTCCCTGCCCCCTCCGGAGGGAGAAAAACAGCACATGGGGCCATTTTTCATCCTCTGGAGGCTTCAGGAGTCTTCCCTGAAGCTTCCAATGGAAGAAAAACAGCCCTATGGGCAAATGGAAGTCCGTTCACAAACTTCCGATTTGTCTGTTGTGTTGTTTTTCGCTCTCCAGAGGGTTCAGAAAAGCCTTGGGAGGGCAAAAAACAGCTGTGTGTGCTGGAGCTGACAGCACAATGCCTTGCATGCCTTAACAAATGGCTCTGCATGCCACCAGTGGCAAGTGTGCCATAGGTTCACCATCACGGCTCTATGTTTTTCACATTTCCAACATATCTTTATATATGCTAGATAATTTTTATAGAGTAGTATACAAATATTTTTATAAAATCCTAAATTATGTAAATTTCAGTTTAAACACTGTTCCCACCGTTCTTTCAATACTTTATGTCAAAAGCCCATACAGTCTTCACTTATTCTTCTTTGGTTTCAAATTTCAATACATTTATACATTTTAGTAATCACATCAACATCTATACATAGTACAACTTCAAACTCTGTCCTCTAGCGCTAAATTCAAAAATGTTCTATTATCTACCTTAAATTTTGCTCCTAGTTGTATATTTGGAAACCACTGTTTGAATCTCAGATTGTGTGCTTTTAATTCTAACACTGTCATTTTTCTTAGTAGAAAACCCATTCTTTTCTTTCATCCAGACTAAGCTGCAGACTGCAAAGTGAAATTTCAGATCAGGCAGTCCCAATTCTCAGCATTACTTCACATCTTGAAATATTTTATATTTAACTCTTGGTTTTTCCCTTGTCCTATAAACTTAGATATATATTTTTGCTTTTGCTTAAATGGTACATCAATTGCCAAAAATGATGTTGTTTGAAACAAACATGTTATTAATGGCATAGCATTCATTTTTATCAAAGAAATTGTCCTCAAGAATGACAACTGGAATTTTCCCCACCTTAACATTCTTTCTTAATTTCATTTCATGTCCTAACACAGTTAGTATGGTATAACATAAAATTCATATTAGTCATAATGATATCCAATTATTTCACTTTTTCTCAATTTTAAAACTATTTTGTCTATCAATTCCTTTTGCTCTTTGATGTTAACAAATTAAATTTTTAAAACATCAGTTGCCCTTATTAACAGAAAGCAGAAGTGAAATAGAGGTAAAAATGAATTATGCAAAAGAAAAATAATTGCAAATAAACCAGGGAAATGATTGGCATATAAACTGAGGAAAAAAGAACAAAAAAATCTATAAAAAATGCAAGATGGGAATACCATAGTAGCTGTTAGTTTAAAGATACAACAAACATTTCCTTAACATTAATCTAAATTATACAAAGGAGAAAAATAAAATTCCCTGGCAAAGACTGATGAATATTTAAAGAAACAAAATTCACTAAAGATCACAGAAAAACAGAAACAATTCATGAATAACAATAAGGAAACTTTGTAAAAAGGTCAAAATAGAGTAAGTTCCTGGACCAGATGGTCTTACCAATATAATTATTTTGAAGATGAACTACTACAACCTTTGCAACATATGATGAACTCTATTTAAGACAGTCGAATAGAGGCCAAAGTTGTACTAATAACTAAGAAAGTCAAGATTTGATCTCTACAAAATGTTACCACCCAATATCATTACTGAATAGTAATTATAAATTATTTACAATGATTCTAGCTGAGAGAATGAAATTAATTTGCAGGACTATTCATCAAAATCTGTCTTTTTAATGCAAAAGACAGTTAAGAAACAATATTAGAAATGTATTGGATATTTTGGGATACTTGGAGAAACATAATGAAAAACAAGCAGTATTGATTTTTCTTGACGCAGAAAAGATCTTTGATAATTTAACAGGACTTTCTTGTTTAACATTTTGGAAGATATGGTTTTTTGAGAATTTTATCAATGTGCAAAACAGACCTATAGTTCACCAAAGGTACCAGTAATTGTGAATGATGAATAAACAAAAGCTTATAAAATTCAGAATGGGAGTAGAGAAGGATGCTCCTTGTCACCACTGCTATTTATTTTAGTCTTGGAAGTATTCAACTGAGATATAAGATGAGATGAGATAATTTCTGGAGTGAAAATTAAAATGACCATTGGCTTACCTGAAGGGTCCTTTTCTGTGCACTGTGGGAGATTTCAAGCAATGGGTTAAATTAGTCTGGTTGCCCTAGGACTGAGGAATCTTTTTCCTTGGCCATGCCTCCTGGTGCTGATCAACGCCAGATTTTTGACGAGTTCTGGAACCAGTGAAGGCTAGAAGTGTGATGATGTAAATGATGAAAGTCCAAGTTGACAAGTTGAGTTCGAATTCCTGGACATGAAGAACCAGGGTGGGTTGGACTCTCCCGCAGTGCACAGAAAAGGACCCTTCAGGTAAGCCAATGATCATTTTCCTGTGCACTGCTTGGAGAGTCCAAGCAATGGGACATACTCACGTTACATGTCACTAGAGTGGAAAGAAGTTCTGTCCTGGGATTCAGTCATAAAAACAACCCCCCGGAGGTCCCGCCTGCTGAATGAAGCCTCAGCCAAGGCAAACATGTCCAGTTAATAGTTCCTGATAAAGGGTGATGGTGATGGCCACATAGCCACTCTGCAGATGTCTATGGTAGCCTGGGTTGCCCAGGCCGGAGAGGCAGCTGTGCTCCTCGAAGAATGAGCGGTGATGTGTCAAGGTACTGACCTGGACTGATGTTCATATGCAGATGCGATGCACGCTCTCAGCTACCTGCCAACAGTAGAAGATGTTACCTTCTTACCCATGGACGCAGGCTGGAACAACACAAAGAGGGCCTCTGACTTGCGGAATTCAGCAGTTTGTTTGATGTATGTCCACAGAGCCCGTCTAATGTCCAATGTGTGCCAGACCCGTTCCCTTGGGTGTCTGGGGCGCAGACAGAAGTCAGGCAAGATGACTTCTTGCACCCTATGGAACCAGGTGTTAACTTTTGGGATGAAGGCAAGATCCAGGCGCAGTACAACTCTATCCAGGTGTATGATACAGAGGTCTCCCTGGACTGATAATGCCGCTAGTTCTGGTATGCGCCATGCAGATGTTATTGCAACAAGAAAAACTGTCTTAAGAGTCAGATGGCAGATTGAGGATATATGAAGAGGCTCAAAGGGAGCTGATGTCAGAGCCTGTAGTACTATTGGACAACTGCCAGGTCTGATATTGATGGACTACTGGAGGGCGCAAGTTGGAGGAGACCTTGAGAAAACACCGAACCTTTGGTATCTTGCTGAGACGTTGGGGCGAAGCCCGAGACCAAATGGTGGATAAGGTGGCCACCTGGCATCAGAGGGTATTAGGAGCGAGCCCCTCCTGTAGAAAGTCCAATATACAGGGAATAGGTGCAGTGACCAGATCAATGCGGAGATTGTATATGGTGGTCCTGCTCAACCAATCCGCCTGGGTGTTGTTGACCTCTGAGATGTGGTTGGAGCGGATGGACACGATGTGATGCTCTGCCCACCTGCCCAGGGCTTCTGCCTCCGCCATGAGTTTCTTGGATCGTGTGCCGCCCTGGCGATTTATGTGTGCCTTGGTGGCCACATTGTCTGTCATCAGGAGCACGTGCTGGTGTCGAATATCCTTCTGAAAATGACGCAGAGCGAGTCTCGTAGCCTGTAGCTCTAGGAGGTTGATGCTGGAATTGGCTTCAGCTGGAGACTACTTGCCCTGAGTCACACAATGTCCCATGTGAGCTCCCCATTCGGCTAGACTGGCATCGGTCGAGATGACCACTCTCATCGGTTCCTTGAAGAGATGACCTTTTTGCAAGGCAGTTGATTGCCACCACTTGAGGAACCTCTTCACAGCCGGAGGAAGGTGGACCTTCATGGGGGAGTTGCTTCTGTTGGCCCTCTGATGAGGCAGGAGGAGCCACTGCAACTGCCAGGAATGTAGGCACGCCCAGGGGACAACCGAGATGCATGAAATCATCTTCCCCAACAGTTGTGAGAGGAGAATCACAGGAGCCTGTCTCAACTCTTGGATCTCTTGGACTAGGGAGACTAGACTGTCTATTCTGTCCTGGGAGAGGAACACCCTGCAGGTGGAGGTGTCTATCATTGCCCCCAGGTGGAGAATCCTGGTTGAAGGGGAAAGATGACTTCTTTCCAGGTTCAAGGAGAACCTGTGGGATTGGAGGAACCTCATGGTAATCTGGAGGTCCCTAAGGCCTGTTCCCTGGACGATGATTGGATGAGAATGTCATCCAGATAACATTGTAGCCTTACGGGCCTGTGGCTGAGGTGTGCTGGATTGAGCGGATTTTTGTGAAGGTCCTGGGTGCCAACGACAGGCCAAATGTCGACCGGCATAAAAGAACTGCAGGAACCTTCAGTGTTGAGGCTGAATTGGGATGTGTCAGTATGCCTCCTTCAAGTTGATAGACGTTAGGAGATTCCCCCAGGCAAATCCCTACAAGGATGGTCTGCAGGGACTGCATCTTGAACCTCCTGTATGCAATGTGATGGTTGAGATTCTTGAGATCCAAGATTGCCCTCCACCCCTCTAAGCTCTTGGGTACTAGAAAGAGGATGGAGTAGAATCCTCTCCATTCTTGATGGGGCAGAATCTGCTCTATTGCATTGATCTCCTGGGTCATGAGCTCCTTCTTGAGGGAGCAAGAGGGGGTTGGGCATCGGATAAAGTTCCTGGGAGGACGGGAGATGAACTCTAGTGAAAGTCCCTCCCTGATCATCTGCAGGACCCAGGCATCCTTCGTGGTCAGTTCCCATTGGGAGACAAACAGTTGAAGTCATCCCCCTATGGGAGGGGGACTTTGATGGTCACTTAGATTTGTGGAAAGGCCTATGAGAGGCCCCGCCGCGGTTGAACCTGTGGTAGTTGAACTGCTGCCTGCCCCTGTCCCGAAAGGACTGCCTGTCCTGGGACCTGCTGGTTGAGGAGGAATTGAATGAGTTGTCATTCGATCGAAAGGACTGCCTCCTGAAATAGGGAGTGGTCTTGCGATCCTGTTTCTTGTTCAGATTGGGCAGGATTTTATGTTATCCTTTGATTCTATTAAAAAGGGGTCCAAGTCTTCCCCAAATAATTTGGTTCCCTTGAAGGGGGCGGAAGCTAGCTTCCACTTGGCCTTCTGATCAGCTTGCCAGTGACAAAGCCAAACAAGTCGGTGAGAGATCACATTGGAGGCCAGTGCTCTTTGCCGTATTAAGGGAGGCGTCAGCAGAATATTGCGCCGCAGCTATAATTTTTGTCATATCCTGGCGGAGATGAGTGTCACCTGCCGGAAGCTTCGCTTGTAGTTCCCGTAACCATATAATGGAAGTTCTATTGAAAAAGGATGTGGAAGAAGAAGCCTGAATGGCTCAAGCTGCCGCTAGGTGGGTCTTATGTCAGGCCTTCTCCGCCTTTCTGTTCTCCGCCTTGAGGCCCTCCATTAGGTCTGCAGGAAGGACCAGGTTTGAGGTAACGGCTGCTGTGGGAGGGTCCACAGAAGGGAAGACCACGACATCCTCCAGTGCAGGTTCGACCGAATAAAGTTTTTTGTCCCCATCACTAGGGGCAGCGAGGGACCCGGGTCGGACCCATTGTCGCTGCACAATATCCATGAAAAGACTGGGAACAGGCACAAGGTCCTGTGTAGGGGCCTGCACCTTAAAAATGCTATCGTTAGGGTTGGAAATAGACATATCTGAGGATCTTTGACCTGTTTTGGGCTTGACCCACACTTGGGTAGTATTCTTGGCCTTGTGCCAGATAGACTTAAATAAGCTAGGTTTGAAAAGTCCGGAAAAGGCAGGAGTCTCTGGAGGAAGGTCCTCATCCTCCAAGAGCTCCTGTTCCTCCTGTTCTGCATCCTCCAGAACAGAGGCCTCTCTGACAATGGAGGATTCCAGAGAAGGATGTCGGGTTCAGCTGCTGGTGCCAGGCACCTCCTTTCTGGGGGCAGGAGCCTCCTTACTGGACATAGGTGCCATCTGACTGGGAACAGGAGGGGCTGGCATGCCCGAGGCCTGGTCCCTTTTTTGAAGGCCTTCGCTATACCTTGGGAAATGGCCCTGGCAATGACCACCTGCATGTGGGTGGACAATTCCGGCTCCTGAGCCTCACTAGGATCATTCCCCCTAGAAGAGGAGGAGCCCTGATTGATGGAAGATGGTATTGGGGCCTCCCCCGAGGGAATTTTAGAAGCCAGTTCAGAGGCCGAAGAAGGTGCGGGAGATCCTGGATTTAGCAAGGACCAATCCGGAGATAGATCCTGCGACTCAACCTCCTCCTCAATGATCCTCATCGGAACCTCCCTAGGAACCGGAGGAATGGTATGCTCAGCCCCAGAGGAAATCTGCTGTATGACCCCTGCTGCCAGGCGCTGGGCCTTCTCAAACTGCTTTTCGAGAGCCTTTTGCCTCCGTGCCGTGTCCCTATCTGTGGCTGTGGATGATGGTTGGTAAGAGTGATTACTCTGACTAGCCATCCTGCCCTTCCTTGCTCCCTTGCCCTTGCCTAAAGATGGATCCTGGCTAGGGCCCTGGAAGAGTCTTGGTCTACTGTCAGGAGGAGAGGAGGATCCAGGCTTCTCCATAGCTGCAGGACTAGGGACCTCCATTGACAGGACTCAGATGTAGGAAAATGGCAGGAATGATGGAGACTCCGGTGGCTGGAACAGGCACGGTTGGTGGTAATGCAAATTGAGAACAGGTGTGAGTTAAGGTGGGTTCCACCCAGGGCAATCACAATCCCACCCAAAGACAAGGGGAAACCCCCCAAGTCTGTGAACAGCCAAGGTTAATTGCAATGAATCCACCAAGGAAAACCAGGGCAGGAGGTTTGAAGAGGTGAAACGCAACCTGACTGACTGTGAGTCCCAGCAGATAAGGCAGAGAGGCAAGTCAGCTGAGAGGGAAGTCAGTCCTCTCTGTGCCAGAGGATGACAGTCAGGCTGCCAAAACACCAACGGTGTCTTCGAAGCTGTTTTTGAATGGCAGTGACCCTTCCGGAGACCCGAAGGTCAGCTGGCCACTCAGCGGCAATCTGCAGGAGCGCGGCTGTCAGCAGTTTGTCCTTTTTAAAAAGATGCAAAAAAGCTGATCTAAAATGTCCACTGCTTGAGGGGATGAAGGAGACCTGACAAAATGGCACCCGGGAGCTTAACGAAGAGGCCATGCGACTCCTCCGGCCAGTGCCGCTTCAGAGTATCGCCGATGATCGCTGCTAGCGCTGGCCTGTCCAGGAAGCCAATTAATCGACCACTGCCATTCTTTAACTGCGCAGACAGCAGCACACCACCACCCATGCTGCGAGTCTCAACAGCAAGAAGAAGGCAAAACCATGAAGTTTAGCCATAGCAATAGCAGTTAGACTTATATACCACTTCATAGGGCTTTCAGCCCTCTCTAAGCAGTTTACAGAGTCAGCATATTGCCCCCAACAATCCCCACCTCGGAAGGATGGAAGGCTGAGTCAAACTTGAACCGGTGAGATTTGAACAGCCGAACTGCAAAACTGCAGTCAGCTGAAGTAGCCTGCAGTGCTGCATTTAACCACTGTGCCACCTCGGCGCAGTTTAAAGGGATATCAATCAGACTGAAAGAAAAAAATGGATTTAGGCTAGGTAGAAAATCACAGGCAACAAGGAAAAAGAAGAAAAACAAAAAAAGGAAAGTCCAAACTCTGGATTAAATTGGTTGTAGCTGGAGCTAACAGTTTTAGTCCTTAAACGGGCCAGGCTGATGAAAAAATCTGGCATTGAGCAGCACCAGGAGGTGTGGCCAAGGAAAAAGATGCCTCAGTCCTAGGACAACCAGACTAATTTAACCCATTGCTTGGACTCGCCAAGCAGTGCACAGGAAAAAAGTAACTTATACATTACAAGAGTTTGCTGATAATCTTGAATCAAGATCCCTTAGAAGGAATAGAAATATTAATGGAAAAAACTGAAGGATTTAGTCATATTAGGCATAAGCTGGCTTTTATAAATAAAATAAGGTGTTAACATAAATATGAATATCAATCCAGAAATATTTTCTATGTGCAGATAATGCAGGGTGGATTCCTACCAGGGCTGGGAAGGATGGAATGTTCATATTTTATCTTAATTAAAAAACAATTTGGCATTGTGAACGTATGTTAGTCAAATGCGATCTCAACAATCAAAAGTCTTTCGGGGAGTTTTTGGAATAAACAATTTAGAAATCCAAACAGGAAAATGGATAGAAGATAAAAAGTCCCTTCTTTATTTTTATACTTTCAACATTCATTTAACATACATTTTATACTTCTTAGATAACTTATCTGGTGTTAAATACCAATGATACCTCATCTTATAGAAATTTTCTTTTAGATTATAATTTAATGTAAATTTCAAACCTTTGTCCACATATTTTCCCATTGTTCAAGCATCACATTAATCCAAAATCCCTTGCCCATTGAATCATATAATATTTTACATGACCATTTTCCAATTTTAATTGCAATAATATTTTATAGATCTTAGTGATAATATGTTCATGGTTGCCACATAATGAAATTTCCAGTTCATTTTTAACAAAGTAAAATCCATAGCATTTTTTATCCAGTTTAAATCTTTCTTTCAGTCATTGATAAGTAAACCAATGGCAAACTTAACCTTCTGATTCAAGTTCTTCCCTCGACGTTAGTATTGGGCCATCAGAGCTGAGAGATAAAATTTTACCATACACCAGTCTGGCTTTGCTACCATTTCTTTTCTTTAGAAATCTTCTGGAATCACACTCAAAGGGGCAACTTTGTAGAGAGCCTTATTTTATATTTATTCCAAACTCTTAGTATGGCATATCTAACAAAATGATTACCAAAATCAACACTAACTTTACTTTTATCATATCATAAGGAGCCGTGCCATCCAAACCTTAATTCATGGCCCTCTAATTCAAGTAACCTCTTATTCTGGAGGAATTGATAAAAAAATGGAACTTTGTTATTATATATGTTGACAGCAGCAAGACTATTGTAGGCACTAAAATGGAAGGACACTTCGATTCCTACTATGGACAAATGGTTGCAGAAGTTGATGGAGTTGGCTGAAATGGCAGAATTGACTACTTTGATTAAAGAAAAGAACATAAGTACTTTTGTTTCCACATGGAAACCACTTCTGAACTTCGTGCTTGAAGTAGGAAAGTATGAAACTTTGATTTTGGATTTTACCAAATAGATTGATAGATCTTTACAGAAATGGCTTGTTCATATTATTATGAAAAAGCAAAAAGTTGTGATTTGATGTTAATGCCTTATTTTACTGCAACAGAGAGAGTCGGAATTCAATGCTTCTTTTTCTTTTTCTTATCCTTCCTCATTTCTCTTCCCTTCTTATCCTCCACACTGCTTTACTTACTCCCTATGCTATTTACTTGTGTGTTTTGTATTTTACAATATCTAATAATTCAATAAAAATGTTTTTTAAGGAAAATGTATAGATTATCCAGCAATATAAAGAACACTCCATTTTGATTTCTCTACTTACAATTACACTATTTCAGAACACTGACACAATCCAGCTAAATTAAAGCTCTTTAAAATCTACAATTCTTTACTTTATTCAATAAAACATAAATATGCTTGATCGTGTCCTTAATGTGCAAGAAATATACAGATTAATAACTGGAATGGTAGTTTTATTTTCTATGATGGTATCTCATGCATCTGTTGCATCTACTGTCTCTGCCTAAGCAACTCTGTCAGTGAAGGCAGGGGACTCATTTTAAGAAAGCTGGCAGGGAAGACAAGATAACAGATTAATAATTAGAAAGCCATCAACCTTTCATAATAAAGGGAAATACCAGACCATTTTCAAGTTGCCAGTACATTAATCCTATGTTTCCAATGTTATTAAAGTTATTAACATGACAGCCATTGGGGGAGGGAATGGAACTGTATAATTAACTGCTTTTGAAAATGAAATGGAACCAAAAATGTGGCATACAAAGATGAACACAGATAAAGCAAACAAGAAATGAGAAAAATCCATCTGTACTTTTATTAGGGGCTTATCTCTATACCAAACTTTCCCAACTTCTATGGTACAAGCTTCAATTCCCAGAGTTCTCAGTCTGTTTGACCTATTTCAACGTATCTGAAGACAAGGGACTTAAGAAAAGATAGTAGACAAAAAGGGGATAGAGTAAAAGCTAGACAAAATGTAAGCCCCTCATAATTATACATAATATGTATAATACATAATATCTACAATCCTCCTCTATAGGTATAAGTATAATCTTTATTGTCATTGTACTTAAATACAACGAAATTGGTTTTAACCTCACTGGTGCAAAATTATAGCAGAAATGAAAAAAGAAAGAAAGAAAAACTAGCATGTGCATGGAGTGATTGTGGTTGTATTTAAAAGTTTGATAGTCCAAGGATAGAAACATCTTTAAACCTATTTGTTCGGCTGGCTATACTTTGATGTCTTCTGCCCGATGGTAGAAGTGCAAAGAGACACTGACCAGGGTGTGAATAATCTCTGAGTATCTTCCTTACTCTGCTAAAGCAACAAGACCTGGTGATATCATCCAGTGGTGTCACAGGGAAACCAATGGTTTCTTGTGCCAAATCTTCCTGTCCGCAGCAGTTAAACCAGCATACCATACTATAATGCAATATGTGAGGACACTTTTTATGGTGGACCGATAGAAAGAGGTCATCAGCCGTTGTTCCACCTAATTTTTTTGCAGGACTCTAAGGAAATGAAGTCTCTGTTGGGCCATTTCCAATCACCAGAGATGTGTTGTTTTTCCAGGTGAGATCTTGACTAATAAGCACTCCCAAGAATTTAAAAGAAAAAACCCTCTCTACACAGTCCCCCTCGATAAACAGTGGGGCAGGCTCCTCTCTGTGCTTCCGGAAATCTAGTACCATCTCCTTTGTCTTACTAGTATTTAGATGTAAGTTGTTTCTTGAGCACCATGCAAATACCTTCTGGACTTCTTCCCTGTATGCTGATTTATCCTCTCTAGTTATGAGACCCAGCACCGTTGTTTCATCTACAAACTTTATTATGATGTTGGATGGATCAGAGGATATGCAGTCATATGTATACAGCGAGTACAGGTAGGGGCTCAGCACACAGCCCTGAGGGGAGCCTGTGCTGAGCTTCAGCGTGGAAGATGTAAAGGACCCAATCCTTACTGTTTGTGGATGATCCGTCAGGAAGTCTTTGATCCATTCACAAGTGAGAGGAGGGAAATTCAGCTCAGTCAACTTTTCCAATGAGAATGGTGTTAAAGGCCGAGCTATAGTCTATAAAATAATTCCCAGATTTCAAATTATATAAGCATAATTATGAACCACTTTGGCATAGTATACAGATGGAGATGAATAAGTGGGAGAAACTGCATTTATCTTTGTTGGGTAGGATAGCGGCAGTGAAAATGAACATCTTACCAAAATTTTTATTTCTTTTTCAAATGTTACCAATACTCAAAAGAGATGCGAACCTTCTAGAATGGCAGAAGGGTATCAACAAATTTGTATGGGCAGGAAAGAAGCCGAGGGTAAAGATGAAAATAATGCAGGATGTACGTGAAAGAGGAGGATTGAAGTTACCTAACTTAAAATTATATTATGATGCAGTGGCATTATCTGCAATTAGTGATTGGATCCACTTAACCAATGATAGAATATTGAATATCGAGGGACATGATTTGTTATATGGTTGGCATGCTTACTTGTTATTTAACAAAAAATTGGATAAGAATTTTAAAAACCATATTTTAAGAAATGCTTTATTGCGGGTCTGGAAAAAATATTAACACAAACTAAACGATAAGTTGCCCATGTGGGCAATTCCTAGACATGCAATTCAAAATATGAATATAGAACAAAAACATGATAGAACCACTTACAGACAACTTCTCACTTCAGAAAGGGGGGTGTTACAATTAAAATCTTTAGAGGTACTTAAAGAGGAGAAGGTAGTTCAAACATGGTTTCAGTATGGCCAATTACAGGCTAGGTGGAAAATAGATCAAAAAACTGGCTTTGTTAAAGTTGAGGACAATCTGTTTAAACACATAAGAGATCAAAGCTTAATGCATATAAAGAGGATATATAATGTACTAATACAGATGGATTCCGAAACGGAACTGATTAAAGACTGTATGATAAAATGGGCTCAGAATATTGAGGAACCAATAATGCTGGACACATGGGAAAGAATATGGGTAAGAAATGTGAAATTTACACAAGCACAAAATTTGAGAGAAAATTTTTATAAGATGTTTTATAGATGGCATTTAGATCCCAAAAAGCTCGCTTCTATGTATCCGAATGTACAACCTAAATGTTGGAGATGTGGTTCTCTTGATGCTACATATTTTCATATATGGTGGACATGTCGTAAGGTTAAGGCATTTTGGATAAAAATATGGTGGATCATGCAAAATATCTTCAAAAGAAGGATAAAATTCACCCCTCCGTTGTTTTTATTAGGTATATGTACTGACTTTACAGCGGTGGAGATTAACTTGGTTCTGTATTTAATAACGGCAGCAAGACTGTTGGTGGTGCAATATTGGAAGAAGGAAGACGTGCCTACAACTCAAGAATGGACTTTGAAAGTTATAAACTTAGCCGAGATGGCAAAAATTTCAGCATATCTTAAAGAACATTCAAACGAGAGATATAAACGAGACTGGAAAAAATGGATTGATTATACACAAAGCAAATATGGGACTAAGAAACTCCAGATAGCCTATGCTTAAGATTAGCAATAAGTTAAAGTGTTTAAAGTTTGGGTAACAGTAAGAAGCTGAGTTGTTTTAAGATACTTTAGACTGTGTTTGTTAAAAAGTTATACCGTGTACGGGCTCTGGGAAGTCAAGGGGAGGGAAGGGAGGTGGGGTTTTAGGGGGAGGGGGGAAATATAATAGATCTTAAAGTACAGGGCGGGGCATAACCTTTTCCTAGGGGGTCACAGCAACACTTGTAATAACAACACAAATAATTCATACACCATTCGAAAGCCCATCAAAAACTGAGTTTATTGACACGATTTAATAGTCAGTATGACCACCATTAGCCCTTCGAACAGCATTCAAACGAGGTGGATAAGAACACAACAAATCTTCAAACAGTTCCGTTCGATTTTCAGGGCGGGGCATAACCTTTTCCTAGGGGGTCACAGCAAGATCGACAGCAGTTTACAACTTCCGCGACACCTCATTTTAAAGCCCATAAAAAACTGAATTGAATGAGCTATTAAATGTTAAATTTGTTTCGGTTGAAACTTTGAGAATGAATTTGGAAACTGTGTTGAAAAATCTGGAAAATCGAACGGAACTGTTTGAAGATTTGTTGTGTTCTTATCCACCTCGTTTGAATGCTGTTCGAAGGGCTAATGGTGGTCATACTGACTATTAAATCGTGTCAATAAACTCAGTTTTTGATGGGCTTTCGAATGGTGTATGAATTATTTGTGTTGTTATTACAAGTGTTGCTGTGACCCCCTAGGAAAAGGTTATGCCCCGCCCTGTACATGATTGCACTTGTATACTGTGGCTTCTTAATGTTAGGGTAAGAACAGGACAAGCTGAATATATTGATAGATAATACAAATACACCGAAGAGAGGAGTAGAGCGAAAGAAGAAAGAGGGGTAGAGAGGGTGGGAGAGAGGATTGGAGGCAGGAGGAGAAGGAAGGGAGGGAAGGTATTGGGAGAGAGGAGTGTTAGAGGGGGAGGGGAAGTAGGTAGAGGGGAATGTCGGAAGGAAGAACGAAAGTTGGAGGGGGGTGAAAGAGGGTGTATGGTGGGTCAAGGTGGTATATTGGGTTTGTATTTTGGGGGGTATTGTTTATAAAATCGAGGGCTGTGTTTATTATTCAATGTTATATGCCCCGGTTATGCACAGTATACATGTGATGGTATGGAATGAAATGGAAATAAATGCATCGTTTGTAGAGGGGAAAAAAATAATAATAATTCCCAGATTTCTCAAGGTGGCTCAGTGCAATATGTAGAGCAGTGGGGATGGCGTCCCCTGTCGACCTGTTGCTTCTATAAGCAAACTGGTGTTGTTCAAAATTTGGTGGAAGACAGGACCTGAGGTGTAGGACCAGTCTCTCAAAGCACTTCATCACTATAGACATCAGTGCAATGGGTCTATAGTCATTCAAGCTACTTATGGCTGCTTTCTTCGGAATTGGGATAATTGTGGCTGCTTTTAAGCATGATGGGACTCTAGCCTATTGCAGGGAGATGTTAAAAATCCTTGTCAGGACCCCTGTTAATTGTCAGTGAATTCTTGCAGCTCCAAATGTAGATATATAGGTATATATAGATATGCTAACTAGCTTTTACATTTCCCAGAATGGGAAAGTAAACTATTTTTCATTTTAATTGTTATATGATTCACTTTGAATTGTTCTTACAATGTAAATTAATTCAATACATTTCAAGATTGAAATCCATTTCAAAATACAAAAATAAAAGCAATGGCTCTCTTTTTCTGAAATAATATTTGGTTCAAAACTTCACAGTGTCCCATTTTTAAATGCATAAGAATGCTAACAAAGAAGAAATTGAAGAATTAGAAGCAGCTCAGCTATCTATATTGTAGAGGGGAAGACAATATTTGAATCTGTAATTTTGCTATTATTCGCAGAATGTGCTAACCTCTAAAAAATAAAGGCTGTTATATCCAGTCACTGATGTAACTCCAATTTACATGTAAAAGGATGGATAGTTGACCTGCTGAAAAATCATTTACCAGACTAGTCCAAATCAATAAATTCATGAGCATTCAATCTTTCTTGAACAGTCCCATATGCATAACTTCTGCTTCTTAGACGTCTTCAAAGTTAGCCTTACCTACTCTGACTTTTCTTTATCCAGAGACTATTTTTTAACTAAATTCAAATGCTGGAAGAAGGGAAGCAATGCCCTGTTCTCATATTCAGCTGGACTAAATACCAGCTATCCCCTGCCCTATGTCTCATCTCATACCCTTTTAAGCACATTGCTACCAATCAGCCCAAGGATTAGTACTTCTCTCCTCCGTTATCAATAGCAATAGCAACAGGACTTACATACTGTCCCATAGTGCTTTACAGCACTCTCTGAACAGTTTACAATGTCAGCATATTGACTCCAATAGTCTGGTCCTCATTTTACTGACCTCAGAAGGATGAGAGGGTCAGTCAACCTTCAGCTGGTCAGGATCAAACTCCTGGCAGTTGACAGGTTAGATTGCAATATTGCATTCTAATCACTGTGCCACCAAGGCTCCTCCTAGCCCTAACAAGGTATCTGACACAGGCACACCAACTGTATTTCCTAATTTTTGGGATTCTAGATGTGCTGTTGTTATGGCGTAATCTTCTCCATTGCTTGCTCATAAAGTAGCAAGTAGCCTGTATATAATGACAAATGCAAACAACGTACGGCTTTGGATTGCTTTGTATTTTGCATAGGCAACATCTTAATAATGTATGAACCAAGTGGAACTGTTCTCCTTAAGATGATAATGACATTGAATTTGAGCTTATAGCAGAACTTAAAGCTCCGTTCAGCACTACTGATGTCCTCTCCCAAAGGCATCATTAGTAGGCTGCTTCCCTAATTCTTGCTGGCACTGCCAAGGGCAGCCAGTTGGCCGAAGCAGCAGAAAATTACAAAGCAGTGGCAATGAACAATGCAAAAGTTTTTTAAATATATAATCATTATTTTATTTTATTTAGACTTTATAGAACAAAATCATTATTCAGAAGTATGTCAACTGCCCATCAGAAAAATCATGGGTATAACTGGTTTAGATATAGTATGTAAGATATCTATTGTATTTTAAGGTTTAAAATAAATACCTATTGCTAAGTACCTATTAATACTAGAAGTAATTATTCATGCTTTTAGAAATCTTCCAAATTAACAACATATTAAATCAATCCTTTTAAAAGTCCACATATATACTACCACTAATAATAATTTTTATTTACTTATTTACTATCCACTGGGATGCAGTGGCCTAGTGGTTAAGACAGTGGACTTGTAAACTGGAAGATTGGCAGTTCGAAACCCATGAACTATGCGATGGGGCGAGCTCCCCTTCCTTGCCCCAGCTCCTATCCACCTAACAGTTCAAAAGCATGCAAATGCAAAAGAAATAGCTATCACTTTGGTGGAAAGGTGACAGCATTCTTTATGGCTTGGAATATAATCTTGCTGGCCACATGACCATGGAAGCATCTTCAGAATAAACTGGATCCCTCAAGTAAGAAACGGAGATGTGCATCAGATATGACTGTACAGAGAAAACCTTTACTTTTTAACTTTACCTTAATTTACTATCCAAGACCCTATAGTAGATATATACAAAAATATTGAAACTATATAAAGTAAGCATTTCATTGTAGGGACCAAACACTTTCTATTACCTAATAGAAATACTGCCTTCAAACACCTTGCATTGGTTATTTCATAAGAACACAAGTAGTCCTCATGACCATAATGGAACCCGTATTTTCACTGTAGGTCATGAAACAGTGGAAAATAAATAATTGAAATTTCTAAATCAAAATGAATATATTTTGAAATAAATTATATAGCCTTGATTCAAATGCTGAAAAAATGGAAGTGGCATTTATTGATTTATTTATTTATTTTCTCCACACGTCTTAGATCTTCAAAAACCTTTGGCTGAAGTTGAAGACTCTCTACAACTGTGGGAAGAGGTTGTTGTTTTTTTTAAGATTATTTGTCCTTCCATTAGTAATATAAAAAACCTCATTCATAAGCTTGTACATTCATTCTGGAACCTAATATTCCCATAATCAGTTGACTATTATTCAAGGAATATTCAAATTCAGATGGTTACAGTGCTATCCATATATGGGGGTATAACAGTCCATTTATACCGCTTTGCCAGAGTTTTCCCTCAATGTCAGACAATGATTTACTTCCAATTCACCATTTATTTACTCCAGGCAACAAAAGAGCAGGAGACTTTACAGTCAGATCTCTTCCATGGAGCACCTATTCCAAAATTTGATCATGATGCCTTCCTCATGCATTAACTGTTCTCATTCCCTTCTCTGAGACTTCCTCCTTTAGATCAGTAAGCAGTACTTACTGGGAACTATCCATGGTCCTGATTTATAAAAGCTGCAGTGACAAAGCAACTAATCTGGAACTAATTTGTAATATTTTGTTTATATTGATTTGTTCTGTTTCAGTCCAGTATAACCTTAAGTCCCAAACCTACACATAACTCCCCCTAAGATTAGCTAGTACAACTATTACTAGGTTGCCTAGATTTCCATTGACAACAATAAGTATAAATTAGGATTCACTCAGAATAACTTTTCCACAATCTTTACAGCACTCTGGCTTATTTAGAACATTACTATTTATTAGTAATAAGTATTAATTAATTGTAATAATACAAGTATTACTACCTATGACAAACTTTCTGTAGCTCTATTGGCCTAAGTGTCAATTAAAAGCACTCTTAATTTAGCCTCTGATTCCTAAAGGGCATTTATTTTTGTTGAAGCTCAGTGCAAAGTGTTTTTAATGGGCATTCATTAAAAGAGTGCATGATATAAAAAAATAATCCAAGCACTTTCCATATTAATATATGATCCCTACCAAATTATGAAATTCACATAAATGGATTTTTTGGCAAAAAAAATTGAAAAATCTACCAAGATTGAACGTCAGTCAAAATTCTTCTCCTCTGAGAGATGCTTTATCCAAACAGAAGAATCTTACCTAACCGAGGTGAAAGTAACTCTGAAGATATACCTACAGAGGTAGTCCTCAACTTACGACCAAAATTGTGCCCAACATTTCTGTTGTTAAGTGAGGCATTTATTTATTTTTGCCACAGTTAAGTGAATCACTGTAGTTAGTAAGTTAATAGCCCAGTTGTTAAGTGAATCTGGCTCCCCTGTTGACTTTGTTTCTCAGTCAGTCACAAAAGTGGATCACATGACTCTGGGACACTGCAACTGTCATAAATAAGAACCAATTGCTAAGCATTTGAATTTTGATCACATGATCGTGAGGATGTTGCAAAGGTCGTAACTTTGAAATACAGTCATAAATCATATTTTTCACTGCTGTTGTAATTTTGAACAGTCACTAAATAAACTATTGTAAGTCAAGGACTACCTTTATGCAACTTAAGACACTGTTGTGCCTACATTTGATGAATTCTCATCTGAGGAATTCTCAGATGAGGAAAGCATTGGAAGAAGCCTCAGAAGATTCAGCTGAAACACAGCTCACAAGCTGAAGCTAAGCCAAACCAATGCTGCCAAAGATGAAGATATTAAGGTCAGTCATTCTCCCCCAAAGTCTAGGAAATACTTGGAGTGCAAGAGATAATGTGCAGTAAAAACTGGGACAGATCTTGCATGATTAAGACTTTTGCTAGGAAATTAACAACTCCTAGGCTCAGACAAAAAATTCTCTATTGCAGTATTTAAGCTGGTGTCTGACAGTCTCGTGTTATCAGCAACTACGGGCTAATGATAAGCTGCTTGACTTGTTAGTCATGGTTATGATTCTCTGTACTTCAACCCAGTTTTTGTAACTCTGGATACTCTTTCAGATTTCTTTATGCAACACCTTGAATCTGAAGAATTAAATACATTAGATTCTGGTTAATCACCCTGCTTTCATTGTGCACTTGCTCTCTCTCCTTTGCCATACTTCTTCCTTTGCAGTTTACAGTCATGAACAAAAGACAGATCATGCATACGCTGCCTGAAATCTACATACTATATGCTAGCATCTTCAATTACTGCAGCAACTGTTTAATACATGATTCAGTAATAAACTTTATTGGCTTTTAAAAAAATTTTAACCACACCAGTGGAGGCTGCTGAAAAATTGAAGACTCTCCAGACTGCACAAGATCCATATAAAAGTCAAAACAGAACGTTGGTCTTTACCTGAACGTTTCTTTTCTGCAGTAAAGGCGGGAGGGGCTACAACAGGGTTTAGTCACAGCCTGATTGGTCCAGAGACTGAGGGATTTTTCTTAAGTATCCTCCTTTCCCTCTCGGCTCCCATTTTCACGAGGTCGAATGGAGAAGCTGACAATGTTATGCAAGGAAACAACATCACACATACAGAGAAAAGACATCGACTATCCTGACCCCATCTGATCAATCATGGGTGGGAAGTAGCTTCTCCCACCTTTACTACAGAAAAGAAATGTTCAGGTAAGGACCAACGTTCCTTTTCCTGTAATTTTGGCAGGAGGGGCTACAACAAGGTAAGTCCCAAGGCAGGCCGTTGACTCCGGGGGAGAGGGGTCACCACCTGTTGGAGCACCCAATGGCCAAAGGGCGCGTCCACCAAAGCGAAACGATCGAGGCGATAGTGTCAAATAAAGGGGGATGGTGAGGCCCAGGTGGCCACCCTACAAATATCCTCCAGCGGAGCCCTGGTAGCCCACGCGGCTGTGGTAGCTGCACTTCTACTGGAGTGGGCAGTAATGCCCTGCGGTGGGACCTGGTGTACTGCTTGATAGGCCTCCATGATGGCCTGTCGCAGCCACCTGCCTATGGTGGCCGACGACACCCTAGCACCTAGCGTGCTAGGTTGGAAGGACAGGAACAGGGTCTGTCTGATAGGAGATGTACATGTCAGATAAATGCATGGGGGGCAGCGGACATCTAGACAATACCAGCAGACCTCCCTCTCGTGGGAAGGGGAAGGACAGAAGTTTGGAAGAACAACCACCTGAAATCTATGGAACAGGGAATTAACCTTTGGAAGAAAGGTTGGATCTAGCCTCAGGACAACCCTGTCTTGGTAGACATGGCACAAATCCTCCTTGGATGACAAGGCGCCGAATTCGGAAATCCGTCTAGCCGAGGTGACAATGACAAGGAAGATTACCTTCAGGGTTAAGAACCTAAGGTGTACAATCCTCAATGGTTCGAAGGGGGCTCCAATAAGGGCTCTAAGAACCAGTGAGAGATCCCATGTGGGGAACCTGTGTATGGGAGGAGGACATAGGTTCGCCACCCCTTTGAGAAAACACTTCACCAACGTTGATTGAGTTAGTGACCAATGACACTTCCCCGCTAAGACCGAAGAGAGGGCAGCCATCTGCCTCCGTAGGGTGTTATGAGAGAGGCCACAGTCCAGACCGTGTTGTAAAAATTGGAGGACCTGGGCGACCGAGTCTGAAGCCGGGGAAATGTAGAACCTCCCACACCAGGAGGCAAACGTTGACCATGTGGAATTATAAATTCGAGTGGATGACGGGCGCCTGGCTGCCTCGATGGTGGAGATAACGGGGAAGTTGGGCGTTGGTCGGGCTGGCAAACAAGTCCAACAGCGGATCGCCAAAATGGAGGCAGATCTTGTGAAATATCACTGGCTCAACCAGTCAGCTTGGTGATTGGCAATGCCCAAGATGTGCTTTGACGTGATGGTCACCAAGTTCCTTTCTGCCTATAAGCCAAACCTCCGAGCCTCTTGCCACAGGCTTTTGGAATGAGTCCCCCCTTGACGATTTATGTGAGCCTTTGCTGCCACATTGTCCGTCAGGAGGAGGACATGTCAATTGGCTATCAAGTCTCAAAAGTGAAGAAGGGCCAGGCGGGCCGCATTCAGCTCCAGCCAATTGATGTTGTGACGAAGGTCGGACTTTAATTATCGTCCCTGCGCCAGGCTAGTCTCCATCATCTCTCCCCAGCCGAAGAGGCTGGTGTCCGTCATGATGGAGATGCGGTCCAGTTCCCAGAATTTGGACCCGCAGTTCAAGGACGGGGACAACTCCCACCTCAGGGACAAGCGGAGGCCCAGTGGTAGATGAATGGAATGTGAGGAGTTGCTCATCCACTGTCATTGGAATGGAATGAGCATCCACTGAAGTGTTCTAGAGTGTAGGTCGGCCCACAGGATGATCCCTATGCACGACACCATCTTGCCCAGTAATTGTGCCAAGGGCAGGCAGGATGGAAGCTGACTGACTTGTGCAGACATGCCATGCCTAGGTTTGCAGACTTGTCAGACATTCTGGTGAAAGATGGACTAGCCCTGATCTCGAGTCTATCACTGTGCCTAAGTGTAGGATTTTTGTTGATGGAGAGAGATGGCTCCTGGGGAAGTTGATAGAAAACCCCAGGGACTGTAGTGTCCAGATGGTGATCTGCAGATCCAGATTTGCCTGCGTACGGGAGTGGGCTAGGACGAGCACGTCATCGAGGTAACAATAGTGTCTTACCAGCAGGGGGTGCAGGTGAGCCGCCATCGCCGCCAGGACTTTTGTGAACGTTCAGAGGGGCAGAGGCAAGGCCAAATGGGAGTGCCCTGTACTGAAAATGATTACCTCCATGGGAAAAATGGAGGAATTTGCGGTGGGTTGGCCGAATCAGAATGTGTAAGTATGCCTAGGTTAAGTCTATTGACCCCATGAAGTCTCCCTGTCTTATCCCCAGTAATATGGATTTGAGAGAGGACATCTTGAAGCGCCAGTATACCAGGAATGAATTCAGATGCTTCAAGTCTAGGATCGCTCTCCATCCCTCGGAGCTCTTCGGGACGACAAAGAGATTCGAGTACATGCCTTGCCCACACTCCTCCGGAGGAACCGGCTCGACTGCCTGAATGTTCAGCAGATGCTGGACTGCCAGGAGCATTAGACGGCGCCTTTCTTGGTCCCTGAAGAGCATCAGGGGAGGGGAGAGGAACTCCAGATGGAGACCCTCCCTGACTGTCAACCTGACCCAGGCATCTGATGTTATCTGATTCCCACTGGTCCGCGAAGGATGCTAAGTGGCCGCCTATGGGTTGACTCGGGTAGGAGTCATTTCCCCCTGCAGAAGGAGCAGCCACCCCCTCCGTGAAAGGGCCATTTGGATTGATCTTGAAATCTATTCCTATCTTGGTAGAACAGCCGCTGACTCTGTCTATCATACCTGTTGGCAGTAGTCCTGGTCAGGCGGCCTGAAGGATGAAGGCCTATGGTATGAAGACAAACAGTTGTCCGGCTTCTTAGAATTTGAAGGTAGGACCTTCTTTTTATTCTTGTTTTCCACAAGGATGGGATCCAGGGAAGCTTCAGAAAGGGTAGGACCGGTGAATGGGGCCGCCGCCAGGTTCCATTTGGACTTGTCCATTTGCCAATTGTGCAACCACAGGAGTCTCCTCGCAGTCACAGAGGTGGTTAGAGCTCTGGACGCAAATTTAATGGAATCCAGGGTGGTGTCCGCCAAGAACTGGGTAGCTGAGGTCTTGGTGAAGACGCTCATCTTGGATCGGGATGTGGTCTTGTAGTTGCCAGAGCCACATGACCGTTGTGTGGTTGAAATAGGATGCTGCTGCAGCCGCCTTAATGGCCCAGGCAGAAGCGTTTAAGTTCTTACGAAGGGTAAGCTCCACACGCTTGTCCTCTGGCTTCAGCTTGTCGGCCATGTCACCTGAGACTACTGTGGATGCATTAGCCAAAAGGGTCACCAGGGCATCTACCTTGGGAAGTTGCAAAACTTGAGAAAAGGCCTGCTCCATATTGTAATAACGCTTATCATTGCTTCCGGTATTGGGCAAGGAAGGTCTCGCCCACTGATTCTGTACCACTTCCAGGAAAATGGAAGGGGCTAGGACCTCCTCTTTATCCATGTTGGGATTTATAAACATGGCTAAGTTGGGATCCCTGTGCCAGAAGACTGGCGGAGCCCCTGTGTCAATCTGAGTAGTCTTTTTGGCCTTGTGTAACATAGGCTTGAAAGTGGGGGGAGGAAAAAGCCCCAGAAATGCTGGGGCCTCTGGGAGAGCGGAATCCTCATCCTATGAAAACCCCAAGTCTGGGTGTATGACCTTCCCCAAGATGGAACCCTCACTGACCACTGAAGGGGAAGGAGTCCTAGGATCATCGTGTCCTGTGGAAGAAGAGGGGAACCTCCACCTGGAATCCGCTGGTGGTCTGGGCTCCCCTTGGGAGGAACTATCCCTCTGGGCTGGGCCCGAGGAAATACCCCTAGAAATAGCTGCAGAGATGAGTCTCCTGATACTATCAGGCAACTGGTCTAAATCCTCTAAATCCTCCTCGGAAGGGCTCCGTGATGGAGACCCTCGGGGGACCAGTTGGGCTGCCGGTAGGTAGTCCCAGGATCCCCCTTCTCCTGGGTCCTCCATCCTTTCCCTATAGGGAATGGGGGATAAGGAGAAGCCACCTCCTGCGGGGCCTTGCAGGGGAAATAGAGGGAGAGGAAAGACTGAAGCCCCTAGGGGGCAATCCAGAGGTTTGAGAATGGGGCCCAATCAGAAATCTAGATCTGCTGGGGGATTCAGGCCTAGTTGCCTGCACCAGCCTTTCTGCCCTAGCCACCAGTTTTTCCAGGGCTTTTTGTCTTCTGGATTTATCTCTCGAGGCTGCTCTGGAAGAGCACTGATCGGCTGTGGGCCTGGAGGCCGCTGCCCTGGGCCTAAGTCTGCCCTGGCCCTCCTTCGCTAGATCTCCTTGGGCCTGTGGTTCTGGAACTGTGGAGGCCATGCCTCATTCACATGTCTATCCGATGGACTGCGATTGTCTGCCAGCCTCGATCCCTTGCCGCGCTGCAGAAACTGAGCGAATCCTGTTGCCTGCGGGCCCCGATCCACAGCCCCGAAGCAGGCCGTTGCTGGTATTGCAGCAAGAGGCCGCCGCCCACGAGGTCACACCAAAAATGTCCACCACATCTCATGGGTGGTGAAACAGGAGATCATAGGGCTCTGAAAATTGGCTCTGAGGGATTAGCCTCGCAACGAGCCAAGTCCTTGAGACTTCTGCGCCCAGATTCTCTGTCCACCAGTCTCCACGTGCCGTGCCACACCATTTGGCTAATTTAAACAGGCACAGCCACGATAGTAAATCAGGCCGCAGCAGCTCTTTGAAGCCATGGCAAAGCTCCGGCAGCGGCACTGAAAGCAGATCGGCCAAGCAGTAAATCTTAAATCGCTAGAGGCCACACTTGAGCTGCGGAGACTGTAACTTGAGAAACTGCCGCTGCTGAGCTCTGAAGGAGCCGGCAGTTTACTGACTGGCCGCAAGGTAGGAGGCAAGCCCCCCCCCCTCTTTCTCCGGGAGACTCAAACAGTCTCTTTTGGCCACAGTCTGTTTTAATCAAATTCAGGATATCCAATTAATCGAATCAATACTTTAATTGTAGCTCACTGGTGCCACAGCTAGTGCTTGGACCAACTGGAAGCTGAGAGGGAAAAGAGGATACTTAAGAAAAATCCCTCTTTCTCTGGAACAATCAGCCTTTGACTACACCCCTCCCGCCGAAACTACAGGAAAATGGTATATTCTCTGAGATCTATTTTTCCTAGCTAAAAATATCTGAAAAATATTTCAGACAAAATTGTCACAATTTTGATGTTTAAAAAACACAGTGAGTGACATAAAGAAAGTGAATTAAAGTGTGGATTATGTAAAGGAAAAGATCATCCCAAAAAAAAGAGAATACAGTATATGTAGTTCAGGGTTGAACTGTGGAATCCTTAGTGTTCTCTTGCAGACATTTCATTTGCTTGCTAGGTAACATCATCGGTGCAAATGTGTTTTGGTTTGCCCTGCCAACTTGGTAAGGTTATAGTTTTCTCCTTGGTAGTTCCTAGATTAGGGCATTATTTTCTACTTGATTGGTAGTCTGGTGTTAATCTCTGCTTATCTGGATATTGGCTGCAGGGAATGTATCCTCTTTTTTCTTTTTCTATTGTCTCTTTTGAATGGTTTGTAAATGTGCTTTATCCTTATGCCTATTAATTGGTATGGACACTTTCCAGGAATTCCCTAGCATTTTAGGATTAGAAGGAAAACAAAAAACAAAAAAAACAGAACAACAAAACACATTCTCTCCAGAAGGATTCCACATAAAATATATTGTTAAATATAGTTTACACCAACATCATGCAATATGTGCCTCTTTACAAAACATCCTTGCTTTTATTACATCCAATTCATGTACAACTTATACTCTTTATTTTTATCTGGCTCTATTTTGGGAGATTTATTTAGTATATGTTTACATTATACATCAGTCTATTAAGTGTGCAATAGCAGTATGTCTAAAATATGGTGTACATACCATAATTAAAAAATATATTTTATTCCTAAAATGCTAAATATCATCTGGGCTTCAGCAACTTTTTGCTGGTAGAGGGTCTTGTAAAAAAATGCAGTATCTATGAATAAAGTGAAGCATAATAAAATCAAATAGGATCTCTATTTGCTCTGATTTTCTACTATTTATAAGCAACCACAAGTATGAATTTGAAAAATAATTTACGAACATCAAAATAATTTTGTTTCACAGGAAAAAAGTGGTAGGTAGACAGATAGACAGACAGACGTTCTATTTATATAATAATTGACTCATTTTTTTCCTATGAAACAAAACTATCTTGGTTTTCATACATTATTTTTCAAATCCATATTTGTGGTTGCATCATACAATCATTTCGGTTCTCAATTAACAATACAGACTACTTGTAAACTTATACACACATTCATGTTCCTAACTTCATCACATCCTTGGCTTAATCCTTGTTCAATCACTCAGTTAAGTGTTCCATCTATCTTCAAAAATGCTTTATTTCCATAATATTCTTACAATTGTCTTTTAAGTTACAAGAAAGCAGATTACAATTACATATTAATTTCAGTTCTATATTAAGCTGGATATTAAAACTGCACATCAAAATAAATGTGACCAAATTACTCAGACAGATATAAGACCACTTATATGTGGATATGTTTAAGAAGAGGCTGGAAAGCCATCTATTGGAGTGTTTTAATTCAGACTTTTTGCACTAAGCAGAAGACTCCTCTTTCAATAAAAAATGGAGTCTACCTTATTTAAGTATGAAGTTTTCTCACTCTCACACACACAGAATCTACATGTCCACATAAGTAATCTATATTACTAAAGCTCAGAGAAGGAAGGGACCAAGTCCAGAATGGCTTGGGTTGGGGTAGGCAGTCACTTAACAATCTCCGATTCTCAATTAACAACTCCAAAGCAGGATGTTAAGATTGCCATCCTAGGTCATTGCAGTTCTATGACATCTTGCTTTAGGATCACACTGACTTACGATGCCAATCCTAGTCCCAATTGTGGTTATAGGTTGAAAACTATCTGTAAACTTCTTAAAATCTGAAACATAGTTGTGACAATGCCCACTACAGTAAGTAATCATAAAATACATTTACTCTACCAAAACTGACACTTGTTTTGTCATGATTTCTAAGAAATGGCAGATTGATTAATAATAGTTAAATAAAGCTTATTGTTAAGTATTGTAAAAGGAGAGAAGCAAATATAATTTAACAAAGGTTAAGGAGACAAGGCCTTTATAAAACACGTGTCACTATTACGGTTTAACAGATGAATATGTGAATAATGAGAAAAATGACAGTTTTCAAGAGAACACTATTATAAAAAATACGTTCCCTGCTGTGCATTCTAGTAGCACCTCTGTGATATGCTGATAAGCATGAAAATGGAACTTCTAAAAAGCAAAGAATCTGACAATCTCATTAGTAGAGATCAAGGCTCTCTGGAGAAAACATAAGCAAACCATGTGTATCCAATACAATCTATTTTTCCTTACTTCCTTCATCTTAGCCTTACTGTATTACAATCATTTTTTTAAAAAAAAATCTTAAGAGCAATTCAAATCAAGCGCTTTTCTAATACTGTACATCTACTTCCATGAAGCATAGAAGTGCATCTCTAAAGTGCATATCATTTTTCAGCCCTCAGAATATATTCAGCAACCTGTGCCTAAAGACAAGCTCGGAGCTAACATAAAGATTGAGCAGTTTCTACTAGTAGGATTTAACTGAATTATTTGCCTGACTCTCACTCTGTACTAACACAGGCAGTGCTTCAAGCACTGCATTAAAAACACTCTTGAAGATAACGAGATCCATATGGTAACTGAAGTACTAGCTGTGAAACATCAGAAGAAAAATGATGGGGTGGCAGTTTCTAATATCCAATGGGACAGCTAAGTGGTTTCTTCACTACTATGCTGGAGCTTAACGTTATCGCTACCAAGCTATCATACTTACACTATGATAGTCCTAATGCCATACAGGATAAGGGGATAAAACAGTGCAACCAGAATAATAATATTCCCTTCCCAAAGGATCATTATTCTGTTAGCAATTCTATTGCTGCCTATCACATTATTGTTCCCCAAATCTAATACTTGGCAACATTTGGGAGGTTGATGGTTGCATTTAATATATGAGAGTTATGGTAACAATGGCAAATTGTATGGGGAATAATAGTTAAGGCCATGTTTTCTGGTTTGTTTGTTTTTTCTACGCTCTAGGAAAGAATGCTGAGGTCTTTCTCTATTTTTAAGCCTCATTATAAAAAATGTATGCAATGTTTTACAGTCTTCATGTGTCTGCTACCTCAGAATGGAAGAAAATTGCACCACAATGTTTAACAATCAGCGTTAGAAAATGAATTTGCTGGCTGCGCATGTCACTTCTAGTGGCCCCATTTAATATGCAACACCCAGAGGACCCAGATTGTTGGGGGCAATATGCTGACTCTGTAAACCGCTTAGAGAGGGTTGTTAAGCACTGTGAAGCGGTATATACGTCTAAGTGCTATTGCTAACATAGGTAAGAAGAACACAGATCTTATTTTTCTTCTTACATCACACCTATACTGTATCCCAGGGTTCAGGATGACAGCACCTATCATGTAGAAGATAGAGGTTCTAGCAGTCCCCGACAAATGGAATTCAAATTACTTGGAAGCTCATACTATACTTATAAAATGAGAATTGGCTGGAATGATGATGATGATGATGATGATGATGATGATGATGATGATGATGATGATGATGATGATGTTCGTCCATCGTGTTCAAAGAGGACCTTGACATCTAACAGGTTGTGGGATGTCCACGATATGTCCGCAGGTGGCTGGTAAGGCCTAGACAGGCATGAAATGTTCCACATGTCAGGCAGATATGTGGGCACCATTGTTGTAGCATTTGCAGTTCTGGCTTTGTGGAGTACTTGCTTCTCTTGTGCTATGGTTGTTCTTCTGTCCTCAGATGTCTAGCAGCCTTGGTGGATCAGCATGCGCCAAGTTGAACGATCTTGTGGCAGGGTTTCCCAGGAGGTGGTGTCAATTTCCAGGGATTTGAAGGAGGCTTTCAATGTGTCTTTGTATCGCTTCCTTTGTCCCTTGTGCGATTGCTTTCCTTGAGATAGCTCACCATAGAAGAGCTGTTTGGGTATGTGATGGTCTGACATTCTTGCAACATGGCCTGCCCAGCATGTCTGGCCTTTTATCAGCAGGGTTTGAACTGATGGCAGGCCTGCCCTGGAGAGGACTTGTGTCTGGCACCTTGTCTTGCCACCGGATCCTAAATATTCTATGAAGGCAGGTCATGTGGAAGTGGTTCAATTGCCTAGCGTACCTCCTGTATACAGTCCAGGTCTCACTGGCATACATTAGGGTAGTTAGCATTACTGCTCGGTAGACTTTGAGCTTTGTAGCAAGTCTTATTCCATGGCGGTCCCACACGTTGGTCAGTAATCTGCCAAATGAGAGCTTGCCTTGGCGATTCTGCAGTTGACCTCAATGTCAATTTTCACTGCACAGGAGAGGGTGCTGCCAAGGTATTAAATTAGTCCACTGCTTGCAGCTTTTGTTCCTTCACTGTGATGGTGGGCTCTTAGGGTTGGGCTTTTGAAGCTGGCTGATCAACATCTAACCATACTTATAACATGGGAATTTGCTGGCTTACAGAAGGAAAGACACACTGACATGACAGTCATAATAGTAAACCATCTATATAGTATGGACTTCAGATAAAGCCTGCATACAGAATATAAAAGTGACAAAGATTAAACTTTTCAAACTTGCAGCAAAGTTAAGAATTCTACAGAAGTAATGCTAACTACATAGACCAAAGCATTGCTGTATTAATGCTTTTGTGAAAGGAACAAGTGAAACTACTTTGTTTCCTAATATGTAGAGATGACTCAATGGATTAGCTTGGGATTCGAAAGATAAAAATCTCTGGATTCCATTTTTTTTAATGAGTGGCTCATTAAAATAAAAGACTGAGGAAAACTACATGAAAACCTATTGTACCTCTGTAGCAGTATGAAAGATAAAAGGAACAATGGTCTAAATCAATTTGCTACCTATTTCAACTGAGCCTAAAAGACTGACCTGTTTTCCTACTCCCTCCATTCCGTAAAACCTTGTCAAGAATGGATGCAAGGACGGAAGTGTTGGAGTCTACTCCCTATCCTTAGAAGCAATCTACTGTATGTTAGAAGGGACAAACTCTACTTGATGAATTGTGAAAATACCAAATTCTTTGTGAGGTCAATGTATATATCACCTTGAAGACAATTAAGGTAACTAACAAGGAGCATACAAAATGCTTTCCTATGGTTAATTTAGCCATATTTTGCTTTTCTAATTTAAACAAATATGGATTATAAAGTGAACTATTAAATTAATTACATACACCAGGGTCAAAATGATATAACACAACACAATGATTTGTTAGTTTGTAGTTAAATATGTCATGTAATATTGTTATTGAGTCCCTATGTATCTCTCAACATTAAAAAAAAATAAGTTGTTTTACTGAATAGCATTTGCATTATATTCTAAAAACAATATGGAAAAATGGATTTCCAAATGATTTTATCTGTCAGGATTCTAGTGCATTTGAAAACTGCTTGCCAGCAAAGACAAAATCATTACTCTAATCCTATCCTAGGCAGACCATGCATCTCTTATTTTCTTTTAAACAGCTTTCAAATGAATGAAAGCTTTGCTGCTGGAGATCTCACTTGTAACATGAGTACAGGAAGATATATCTGCTTCTGTGCACACTGAAAGAGAGCTCGGTCTTCAGTCGCCTGAGAAAATGTATCAAAAACATGGAGATAATGACAAATAATAAGTAGCAACTGAGACAAATGTTTTTATTATTAGGTAATTTCAAGAGAGGTTGGCAAGGGAAGTGGAGGGCTTAGCCTAAAATTTTAAATCCTACTTCTTAAACTGCACTTGCATTCACCCTATGATGTGGAAGTTCATCAAATTAAGAAAAATAAATTCCTGATGGTACATTCCTGAAAAAAAATTCTGTTTCTATTCATCCTACTCTAAGTTTCTAGGATCGTATTCTAAAAGGAAGAATATATCAGAGATGGTAAATAAGTCCATATTAATAGTTGGAATCTATGCGTATTGTTTATCTCAGTTAACAGTTACAATTAACTATCAATAAGGTGGTTAGACATTCCATGTCATCCTTTAATTTACCAATATTTGTGGCAAAAATAATACATTAGGTTTCCTTACCTTTTGTGTGAGACATATTAACCAATTACTACAATGAAGAAATTTATATTAATGAGAAAAGAAATCACTGCTACAAAAACTAACTCTACTTTTAGAGAATGAAAAAGCTACTGCTGGAGTCTGAATTAACAGAACAGAACAGAGGCTGAAACTATCATTGGGACTTACCTGAACGTCGATTCTAATGATGAGAGTGGGAGGTGCTACCATCGAAGTGCTACCATTGGGCTATCGTCAATCCTGATTGGTCCATAGACTGAGAGAAATTGTTGCAGCCACTCCTCTGCTCTCATCATTAGAATCAACGTTCAGATAAGTACCAACAATCGTTCTCAATGATGGAGAGCAGGAGATGCTACCATCGGGAGGTACCCAAGCTGCCATCCCTAGGTAGGGAAAAAAATATGGATCTGTAGCAGCTGTGGGAGCCACTACCTGCTGCAACACTCTACGTCCAAAGGATGCTTCAGCTGACGCATAAGCGTCCAGCCTGTAGTGTCTAATAAAAGAAGTAGGAGATGCCGAGGAGGCAGCCCTACAGATGTCCACAAATGGCGCTCTAGTTGCCCACGCCGCTGTGGTGGCCACACTATGAGTAGAATGTGCGATAAGACCCTGAGGTATAACCTTGCCTTTAGTTTCATAAGCCAAGGAAATAGCCTTCCGTAACCATCTACCTATTGTGTTGGAAGTTACCCTAGCTCCCTGTGTGGATGGCTGAAATGACACCAGGAGGGCCTCTAACTTGCAGAATGAGGCCATGTGCTTGAGGTAAATCCTCAATGCCCTCCGAGCATCCAGCCTGTGCCAGAGTTGTTACCTGGTGTGAGAAGGAACTGGACAAAAATTGGGCAATACTACTTCCTGCGCTCTGTGGAATGGAGTATTAATTTTGGGCAGGAAGGTAGGATCTAACCTTAGTTACCCTGTCCTGATGGAAAATGCATAAGTCGTTATGAGAAGAAAGCACCCCAAGTTCCGAAATGTGTCTAGCCGACGTAATGGCAAGCAAAAATGCTACCTTCAGTGTCAAGAGCTGAAGGTTAACTGTGTGAATAGGTTCAAATGGAGATTCAATCATTGCCTGAAGAACTAAAGGTAGATCCCATGTAAGGAACCTATGAATAACAGGGGGTGCAAGATTGGCTGCCCTCTTCAAAAACCTCACTAAAGGGAGTTGAGATAAAGGAACCTGACCTTCTCCTGGTAGAATAGCTGAAAGTGCAGCTGTCTGGCATTGCAAGGTGTTGTGGGCAAGACCCCTGTCCAGACCGTCCTGCAAATATTCTAACACCTGAGGTACTGAAGCGTCCTCTGCAGAAATGGATGCTGCTTCACACCACCTGACAAATGCCGACCAGGTGGCATTGCATATTCTCGTGGTGGATGGTCGCCTGGAAGCCTCCAATGTGGAGATGACCGTATCAGAAACCTTGGTCCTGCTCAGAATGCCCCGTTCAAGTGCCAGGCAGTTAATTTGAGCCACTGGGGTTCCGCTGGAACAGGCAAATCTCCTCCCTGGGTATTCTCCAAGGTGGCAACATGGACAATTGGATCAGGTCCGCATACTACGGTCTCCTGGGCCAATATGGTGCTAATAAGATTACCTCCACCCCTTCTGACACTACCCTCCTGATGGTTCCCGGAAGGAGAGGAAGGGGTGGAAAAGCATCTAGAAGGCCCGGTGGCAACCGGCATCTCAGAGCGTCTGTGTCCTCGGCCCCTCGTGTCCGATATCTAGTCACAAATCTCGGCAGTTGTGTATTCATCAGGGTCACAAACAGATCAAGTACTGGCATTCCGAACCTGTGACAGATGCATTGGAAAATGTCCAGATGGAGCTGCCACTCCCCGTGGTCCATTGTGGCCCGGCTGAGCCAATCCACCTGGTGATTGGCAGTCCCGGAAATGTGGTCCACTGTGATCGATAATACATGTGTCTCCGTCCATGACATCAGTCTGTGTGCTTCTGTCCACAGAGCCTTGGAATGAGTCCTGCCTTGCTTGTTCACATGAGCCTTCATGGCTATGTTGTCGGTAAGAAGTAACACATGCTTGTGCTGCAAGTCTCTCTGGAAATGATGTAAGGCTAGCTGTGCCACCTTGAGCACTATATAGTTTATGTTGTGATGCAAATCTGTGGTTAGCCATCGTCCCTGCGTCATGTTTGAGCCCAACACCCCCCAGCCATAAAGACTTATATCTGTAGTCACGGTTACTCTCGTCAGTTTTCTGAACTGTGACCCCCAGCTGAGTGCTGTGGATAGCCACCTCCGGAAAGACAGGTGGACCTGCGGAGACACTGGAATGGCCAAAGGTGAATTGCTCATCATCTCTCTTTGATATGGGATTAAGGCCCACTGTAAAGTCCTGGCATGAAAACATGCCCAGGGAACTATTCCTATACAGGATATCATAGTACCTAAAAGGCAGGAAAGATCTAAAGCAGGCACCACCCACCTATCACTTATGTTCCGTACTAACTTAGACCTACATTCCCGCGACAGAAAGGCCACCCCCTCCCTAGAGTCAATTACTGCTCCTAGATGTAATAACCTTGTAGAGGAATTGAAGTGGCTCTTAGCGAAGTTGACCGAAAACCCTACGTGCTGGAGGGTGAGGATGGTGAATTTGAGGTCTGTTGCCGCTTGTTCATAAGAATGTGCCTGACATCAACCAGGTAAAATTGAAGTCGAACTGGAATAGACTGAAGGTAGGCTGCAGCCAAGACTTTGGTAAATGACCTAGGTGGAGAGGCTAGACCAAAAGGTAAGGCTCTATATTGATAATGGAATCCCTCTCGTGCGAACCGGAGATATCTGCGGTGGGTAGGTAAGATAGGGATATGCAAATACGCTTCGGTGAGATCTATAGAGGCCATAAAATCACTCTGTCTAATACCCTGCAATATGGAGTGCAAAGAGGCCATTTTAAAACGCTGGTATACAATATACCTTCAGATCTAAGATTGCTCTGCACCCCCACCCCACACTCCCGAACTCTTTGGGACTATGAATAGGTTAGAGTAAAACACTTGCCCTTTTTCCTGTAAAGGAACCAGTTCTATTGCTCGAATTTCCAGTAAGTGATCAATTGCGATGCTTACCAGATCATGTTTAACCGGATTCCGAGAGGAAGGGAAGGATCTAAAGAGATTCGGAGGGGAGGGGAGAAACTCCAGTCTAAGACCCTGTTGTACAGTAGAGAGGACCCAGGAGTCTGTTGTTATGCGTTCCCATTATGACACAAAATGATACAGGCTGCCGCCTATGGTAAGTGTGGGGTTAGATTCACTTCCCTCTGCAGAAGGGGCGACCGCCTCCCCCACAAAAAGCCCGTTTATATTGACCATGGCCTCTGTTCCTGTCCTGGAAGAAATTCCTAGTGTAGAACCTATCCCCCTGGATCCATAATACCTGCTTTGTTGGAATTCGGACTCATTGGGATGGAAAAAAGGATGTCTCTGATAAGATGCAGGACAGTTCTCCTGGCATTTGGTTGTAGATGGAAGTACCTTCTTTTTTTCCTTGTTCTTGACCAAAAACAGGTCCAAGGATTCGCCAAAGAGTTTTCCGCCCCATATGGGGCAGATGTTAAGTGGAACTTTGATTTGTTATCCACCTGCCAGTTCTTGAGCCACAGAAGACATCTAGCTGCTACGGAGGCAGATAGTGCACAAGAAGCAAATTTAGCAGAGTCAAGTGTGGCATCCACAGAATATTGGGTTGCCGCAATGATCTTACTGAGGTCCTTCAAAGTACAGGCATCCTCAAAAGGAGTGTGTTCCTGCAATTGTTGAAGCCATAGTAACGTAGTTCTATTAAAGAACGAGGCAGCAACCTTTATGGACCAAGCTGAAGCCTCATAACCTTTTCTTAGAATGAGCTCTGCTTTCTTGTCCTCGGGCTTCAGCTTGTCCGCTACGCCCCTGCCACCACGTGGCCGAAGATGATAAGGCCGCGAAGGGAGTGTCGACTGTTGGCACCTGGAGTGCCTGGGCAAAGGTTTGATCCAGGTTGTAAAACCATCTGTCATTTGCCCCAAGATTCGGAAAGGTACCTGGGTTTGCCCACTGACTTTTGACTACCTCAAAGAGGAGGGGCCGGAACCTCCTCCTTATCTAATGCAGTTTTTGCAAACATAGTTTGTGTTAAATCTTTCCTGCTTACCCGAAGTGGAGGCCTCAACCTTATTGCCTAACTTAGTGGTGGATTTAGCCTTGCCTAATAGTTATTTAAATAGGGCAGGCTGAAATAATCCCGCAAATGCTGCGGTGTCTGACTTCCCAGAATCCTCATCATCTGACATCACCAAACCCCGCACAGGGTCCTCCCCTGTCACTGAACCTCACTAACTAGGGAGGGAGACCCAGGCCTATCACCCTCAACTGGTGTAGAGACCAAACCTGTTGGACTGCCTGCGCGAGTGTTGGACTTCTTGGGGGCCTGAGCCTGTTTGTTTTGGTGCTTCATGCTTGAAGCTATACCACGAGAGATCGTGGATGCAATCAACTTTTGGATATTGGGTGGTAAACTCTACAGCTCCTCAAATTCATCATCTATATCCCTCCTTTCATTGTTGTAAGCCGCCCTGAGTCCCCTCAGGGAAAAGGGCGGCATATAAATCCTTAATAAAATACTAAAAAATACTAAAATACTACTCTCCAGATCCTCTGCTGCAGGGATGTCAGATTGGGGAGCTAAAACAGGATATGGGACCAAAAAATCCTGAGAAGAACCCTCCAGAGGATCTCCCAACATCCCCCTGATAGCTCAGGAGAAACAGAGGGAGAAGGGGAAACATCCATCCTTAAGCTTCTAACCCCCCCCCCCTGACAGGAGAAGGGGCTTGAGAAGAAACAAGACTGGAAGCCCTGGAGAAAGCCCTGGATTCCCGCTCTTGTTGAACCTGTAAGAGACGTTCAGCCTGTGGCACACATTTTTCCAGAGCCCGCTGTCTGCGATGTTCATCACGTAATGTGGCCCTGGATGGTTTCTGTGCTGTTTTGGCTCTGGTGCTAGGCCTAGGCAAAGCTTCAGCCGTGCCCTCAGATCTTTCTGCCATCCTTCCTTCTATATATATGTGTGTGTGTATGTGTGTGTGTGTGTCTGTGTGTCTGTGTGTGTGTGTGTGTGTGTGTATACAAGGAATATATATATTCCTTGTATGTATATATAAGGAAGAGAGCCTGTGGCTTAGTGGCTAATATAACTGCCTGATATGTAATACAGCCCAGGTTCGATTCCCAGTAAGGGTATGGCTAGCTGATGAGAGCTAAATAGCTTGAAATAGATCTATACTAGTCTCCCTTTATTTATTTATCAGCACAAATGCAACACAAATGTAACAAAGGCAACATTAAAAATAATGGCTTTCTGTCGTGATGGTCTCTTGTGATGAGCCGATAGACAAAGAAAGGAAGCAGTATGCTTCCTCCCATATTTGGGCATACCAGGGGTTGTGACACAATACATACATACATACATACATACATACATACATACATATATATATATATATATATATATATATATATATATATATATATATATGTCTCCCTTTATTTATTTATCAGCACAAATACAATACCATACATACATACATACATACATACATACATACACACACACACACACACACACACACATTTCTGCCTTCTGAGTGGCAAAGCACACCTTCTCTGAAAGTAGAATGCGCTGTAGACTCTCCTTCCTTCTTTCCAATTTAGCGAATACTGTGCCAGGGAAACCTCAAATCTCCAAGAAAAACGTGGCTCATGACAATAAAACATGGCCACTGTCCCTGAACAAAGGCACACAAAATGGCCACTAGGACCTTGATGATAGTACCCCCCGCTCTCCATCATTGTACAAATATCTTTTATTGAAATCTACAGTTATAGCAATAGCAATAGCAGTTAGACTTATATACTGCTTCATAGGGCTTTCAGCCCTCTCTAAGCGGTTTACAGAGTCAGCATATTGCCCCCAACAACAATCTGGCTCCTCATTTTACCCACCTCAGAAGGATGGAAGGCTGAGTCAACCCTAAGCCGGTGAGATTTGAACAGCTGAACTGCAGAACTGCAGTCAGCTGAAGTAGCCTGCAGTGCTGCATTTAACCACTGCGCCACCTCGGCTCTTTCCTTATCACTTACTCTTTCTTATCACTTAAGAAAAAACAATAAATGTCAGACTTCCTACTGATACCTAAATGAAATGTTTCTAATAAACTATGTTATAAATTGCAAAGGGTACTGTCTTGCAAATACACAATAAATCTCATTGAAACACCATTCTAAACATAACACAGAAAGGCAATTTTGGGAGAGGCTCACAAGGTTTTGTGAAGCTGAAAAACACTTCATTAGCATTCACTTGGAGGATTTTGCCTCCCTTACTGACCAGCAAAAGGTAATAGCTCATCCTTAAGAGCTGAATGTTGACTCTTTTATCTTCTCAGCTTTTAAAAATAAATTCACTGTAAATACTTTTTTGCAAGATACAATTTTCTACTAGTAATAAAAGCAATCAACTAACTGACATAAGAGCAATGGATGGTAATTGAGGGTTAAATGAAATGTTAAATATCTGTGAAAGCAGTTGGAAAGTATATTTTTGCAATCTACAATATAATGAAAACATCTAAAAAAGACAATACAGCTCAAGATTTGTGAATGACTGTGTACTATTCCAGTTTACAAGATTGAGGATGACATAATTAGAATTTTAAATAATTTTCATTTTATGGGGGCAGATGGATTCATATAGATGATGTATATATAGATGATATAGATGATGTAGATATAGATGATATAGATGATGTAGACATAATATATAGATATAGATATGCAGATCATGTAGCAATTATGGTTGAAAGAACTTATTAACAGTATTTTGGCCAGCCAATGCAAAATGTTTTAATGTTTAATGTTTTAAAGTCCATATTACTTTTTGGTACACAGAATTTAAAAATCCTTTTTTTCCTCTTGGAACCCACAGAATACATGTTAACCTAGAATTGTCATTGTTAATGAAGTGGATTTAATAATAATAATAAAATACAATGATTTAAAATAACTTCCCATTCTGACCATTCTTTGAAATTAACAGATTATCCACTCTTTTATTCTCTTTACATCCACCCCATTTACAATTCTTCTGTTAATAATATTTGAGCAGTTTCCAATCATCTGATTTTTTATACTTTGAGCATGCATGTATTTGGTACACCATAAATATTCCATTGAAAAGGTCAACATATGCTGTCTTTATAAAAATAAAGGATGCTTGTGTGAACAGGCTGCATGCCAGAAGCCAGGACAGAAAAGTACGCACTGCTCTCCTCCTTATCCAGCAAATCCATACGCACTGAAAAAGTGGAGGTGGTAAAAATCTCACACAAACTATCATAGCTTCTTGCTTTACGTTGCTCCAAATAATCATAGGAATTGAAAACAAAGAATTAAAAGAAGTATTTGTACCTGACATAAATCTGAAACCTTAAAGTAAGTTCAGAACTGTAACTCTTTTGCTAATTTATGGTATCCCTAAAAATTGATTATTGTCTACAAAGTTTATTTACTTTTCAATCCTAACTTTAAAAGAGATGCTTTGACAAATTATTTCATATTACAGAAATGTAATGATGAGAAGCAAAATATCTTCAAAGAAAAACCAGAAAGTCCAGTTGTCTCTTGAAAAAGCACCTTTGGGACAGCCAATTCTAGAAGTGTTCCTTGTCTGAAACCTTTAGTTCTATTTCTTTATTTTTTTAACAAATAAAAATAATTTACACGACATGTTTAACCATGGTTAATAGCAATAGCACTTAAATTTATATTGCTTCATAGTACTTTACAGATTTATATTGCTTCGTACTGCTTTACAGCCCGTAATTATAATTTGCTCAATTGACCCTATTTTCTGGGCTTGTTTAACACATGAACTGTAAACCTATCATCACACATGGTGCCTTTGCCAATATATTAGGCTAGAATGTGATTATTCTCCTGTGTGCTGCTTGGAGAGTCCAAGCATGGGTTAACTTCTTTCCATCTGCCCAGAGACTGAGTGTAAATTCCTTGGCCACGCCTCTCTCTCTCTCTCTGCTGAGTCCAGTTTTCAACTCAGTCTAAGCCTAGTTAAGACGTAACCAAGGAATCTCCAGGCTCTGAGCAGATTGGCTTGGACTCTCTTTGATATTGTTTATTTCTTTTATTGTTTATTTCCTTGTAATTATTTGTACAGGTATTTATATTATTTGTTTTTTTCTTCAGAGCAGGCTCCGTCGGAGGGATTCCTTTGCCTGGAGCGGCTTGGGGACGGTTCCCTTGGCGTGCGGATGGGGCTGGACCTACTGGATTGCCAGACGACCACCACCCTCACAGCTCGCTAGTTTAGCGGTCTGGGGGCTTAAATCTCCCTTTTCCTCCATTACCGTGCTTAGCGAGTAACATCCCATTTTCACACACACACTGCCATTGCTGCTGTTGCCATCCCTGGCCTCTTTGGCCCAGAGTTTGGCACGGCAACAGTGACAATGGAAAAATGGGACAACTTCAGCCACTGTTGCTGCTCTGCACTCTGCCCACTCACTCACTCACCCGCCCAGCTTTCCCTCCAGCCTCCCACAGCAAGTTGTCCCTGCAGCTCATTGGCCATGTGCTGTCCTCCAGCAACTTGGCAACAATGAGTTGCCAGAGGCAACTAGGCAGTGGCAAGGTAGTGACGATGAGTTGGCCACATCAAACTGACTGTGCAAAGTTGTCCTAGACCCAAGGAAAAAAGAAGAAAAATTAAAAGAACTTCCCCCTTCATCCCCAGCAAGTAATGTTAACATTATCATCTTATTACTATCATTTAAAATACAATTAAATACTTCATTCCACAGTTCAGCCTATTTTATATCAACCCATCTCTAAACCTTTGATTCTCTTTATTAATCAGCAAAAGTCCATTAAGGCTTATCAGAAATAAACAACTTAACCAACTTAAATATTAGAGACTTAAATTTCCATTTAAGCAAATTTCCCCAATCCCACAATCCCAATTAAACACTTAAACAGTATTTTTTTAAAAAAAACCTTGCAAATTAATCCATTACATCATAGAAATAATTATCATCCAATCCCAGTTAAAAAAAAACAACTCATCGTATTTAACCATTTAACTCATTTAACCATAATAAAATGAACTTTGTATTTCTTCTTCTTTGTAACAGCAATCTTTAAATCCCACCAATAAAGTTCTAACACCTGCTCTCTCATAATCTCTTGGTCTTTTCTCAAAATTATTGTCACCTTTATCAAAATCCTTTTGTAGTTCCAGTGAAAAAAATCCAATTCACATCACTCTTTTGATTTATTGTTAGTATCTCTTTAATTTTTAAACCACAATCCAATTCCATTTGTAAATCCCATATCTCTTTCTTATAAATTGCAAATTTTAAAGCCACCTGAAAGTCTGTTTTGATTTAATCCAATGGGGCTTTTTCCTCATCAATAATACATTTTGGTACTCTTGTAAAGTTAAATAGTTTGAGAACTTCTTGTACCCAAGCACCAAACATTTCCTTTAAAGTAGCCATCTGATACTCTCTAGTGTCCCAGCTTCAAGGGCTTGCAATCAGCTCAAGCAAAGTATCTTTGTGATGAGATAGGATTTTTTAAATTAAATTCAAAATCTTTCTTTAATTAATTGGAACTGTTAGCTTTCTAAAATCAACACTATAATCAACATTTTGCTGCATATTGCAAAAAAGAAAACCCTTACAAAAATATAGGAATATAGATGTATTTATTTCTTTCTAAATGCACTAAAGAAAACTCATCCAGTGAAAGTCAAATTTGCAGTTTTGAAGGTTTTTCAATCTTGAACAAACAATAACTTGTTTTAAAAAAAGATTCCAACGTGATTAAAAATATGAGGTTTGATCAAAGTAGGACTTCCAGTAGGGAATAGCAAACTGATGTTCCGCGAACTCTGTAGGAGATAGTATAGTTGAAAGGCAACTGGATATTGGATCCAGTTTTCAGGCTTCCTCTCCTCAGTGCATATCTTTGCATTGGGAAGACATGTTAGCTCCACCTATTCTTTTTCCCTCTTTTTACGTTTATAGTTTTTTCTAAATCACAGAACAAGGAGACTAACATCAATGTAAACCAGAGTATTTCTCATGCTACAAATCTCTTCCCATCTTCATTCTGCAATTAGTTGTCATCCTTTGATACTCAGTCCAACCTATGAGATTCCTGGAGCCACAAAGGAGTCTCCTTACCTAACAAACTCCATATATAATATTGGGGAGGGGAGGGGTGAAAATTTGTACCACAATTACATGTGATATGCATCTTGAATTTTTGGTGCAAGAGAAACAAACAGAATGTTAGAATGACTAGAAGGCCTATCTAAATTCAAACCTTTGTGGGAAACAGCAGATGGTATATGTACAATATGTTTCCTTCAACACTGTATTTGTACACTTACAAGCCCAAGCTAACTACACCACCGAGCTACTGCATCTGTCAACAATTCAGATTTTGAGGAGAGGAGGACTTGTTTCGAAAGGGAGACATTTGTACAGCTAATAAGAAAGTGGTAGAGACTGCCCTTTCAAAAGACAGCTAACCTTAAAATTGTCTCTTTAGTCTTTGAGGAAGATTCCCTTCTCTAGCTTTCTAGCTAAGTCACATATTGGCTGGGTGCACCTGTCAGCAGCTGTAGAGAAAGGTAAGGAGACTCAGGTGTGGTGGGGAAGAGAAAAGGTGAAGTGGGGAGGAGGAGGCCAGGCTTTTTGGGAATGGTGGTGGTAGTGGAGATAGTACACTTGTGTGTTACTGGGCCTAGTCAGCTGGGGTCTTCCAACTGTGGCAGGTTTGTGCACAGTATTGGGCCTAGTCATCAGAGACTTTCCAGGCATAGTAGGGCAGGAAAGTGTTCAGGCTTCTCAGAAGTGATAGAAAGGAGAAGGCCTGTACACCACTGGGCCTAGCTGGCTAGGATCTTCTGTCCCACAGTTACCACATGCCAATAGGCATTAGGCTTCCCAAGCCTTTCTCCATCCCCTTGGGTATCTCTGCATGGTCACTTAATGACTGCAATGGGGAAATCTGGGATTGTGGATGTTGAGCAAGGCAACCATGTAGCCAATGACTACAATGACTTATAAACAAAATTCTGCCCTCAATTGTAATTGTAAGTTGAGGACTACCAATTTATATAACTTGAATCGTCGTCTAAAATAAAGAAAACAATCCAGCTATGATGTATCAGTAAGCCACCAATAAAAAAGCCAAACTAGCCCTGTTACATCTGTAAGCCATTCAGTAAATCCCTGAATAAGGTAAATGTCTGGAGAGTCATAGAGTTAAGATTTATCTCAATGATTAATGTGAAGCCTAACAACTGTATATATTGAAGCAGAGTTTGGATAGCAACCTCAGAAATTTGGATTTTTGTTTTAAATTTAAATAAGGAAGAATGGCTTAATTACTATCATAATGGTATAAGTGGTCTAAAATTCCTTCTATGATTTTCACTTATGGATGAATTAATCACTTTTCATCTCCTTCACTTCTGGATCAAAAGACTCATTTGTAAATACCATAGATGCACTTTGTAATTTGCAATGCGAATAATTACATGAGGAAATGTTTATGGATAATTTACATTGAGTCTGCAAGAAAATAATTGGTTCAAACAATTTTCCTGTGTCATGCAAAAATTTAAATCATATGTATATATGCAGAAAAATCTTTTTTTCTTTTCTGGGTCATAAGTCAAAAAGTCTTAAAGTAGTTTCCAAGATAAAAATATTTTGGGGTTCTTTGCAGAAAATATTGTCTACTTCATATAGGCTCTAATGAGGTATAATTGTTCCATTTTTCTAATTTGCAAGTGCAAGGTCACAAACAGATCAATGATTTTCTGTATCAGATTGATTCATTCAGTTCTTTCTAAAGGAGAGCTTTACCATTCAGTCTCAAATTAGGTGTTTATCTAATCATTTAGACCCTTTAATAAAACAACCAACTTTGGTATATACTCTGACTTCAACAAGTAAGAGCTTCTGAGAGAATTTATATCAGTATAATAGAAAGTGAAGATTATGTAACTTGCTTATTTAGATATCTTCCCAACTTTATGAGGTCATTTCACTGCTATTAACCAAAGATACGTAGATAGGATTGATTCTGATTCCATTACCTATTTAGAGTCCCAGAAAACATTCTGTTCACAATTAACATCAAAGGGCTTAATAGATTCAGTATCTTTTACACTCAGGAACATAGACACTCCAGCTTCATATGAAAGAATTACTGACTGATTTAGCAAAAAGAGGCGGTCCACATAAATATTTGCTAATATCATTTAAGAAATGAACAAATGCTGCTTAAATATCATTTATTAATGCCTACAGATAATTGTTCTGATTTTTAAGCAACTTTACATTTCAAATGTTCAGGCACTTTTTGTAATTAAGGATTTTAATTATTCTGTTTGCTATGATCAATTTACTTCTTTTTTCCCCTCTCTCCTTATAAAAACAATCAAGGAACTTTAAGAAACAGTAGACTGGGATAATTAGAACAGAATAGACCTGGAAGGGACTTTGGAGGTCTTCTAGTCCATCTCCCTACTCAAACAAAAGACCCTATATCATTTCAGACAAGTGACTGTGCAGTCTCTTCTTAAAAATCTCCAGTGATGAAGCACCTACAACTTCTGACAACAAGCTGATAATTATATTGTCTGTCTTCCTGCATGTCTGCCTGTCTATCTATCTAATCAGTGTTATTCATTATCATGAGATGATAAGCCAATAACTTGAATCACTTTAATCAAATAAATAACTGAGATCAGGTCTACAAAGAAAGACTAGTGCCGAAGACAATGTTACATCTGGGCTGGAGGCACCATTTCTCCAAAAGTAAGTTACAAGAAATCTGTAATGGGGAAAAAATAATTTCAGGGCTTTTCCTTTCAAATGATATGAAGCAGGGGTGGGTTCCGGAAGTCACTACAGCCGTTTCACTCGTGGGCACATCGGGCATGTTGTGCATGCATGCATAGTGCAATAAAAATTGTTCGGCGCATGCACAGAAGAAAAAAAAACAAGATGGCGCCACCTACAGTGCTGCCCAGAGAACCAGTTTGGGATGTAGCAGGCCTCAGTCGCTGCCGATTCCAGCGACCCAGGCCGCCAAACCACTACCAGTTCAGCCAAACCGGTCCGAACCAGTAGGAACCCTCCACTGATGTGAAGATGTTAAATAGGGGAAGATCTATAATCAAATGGTAAAAAAAAAAACATGCTGTTGTAAGCAAGGGTCCAGCTTGGCTCCTCAGCTAAGAAATGGAGATGAGCTCTGCCCCCTAGAATCAGAGACGACTGAACAGGGGAAACCTTTATGTTTACCTTTTATCAGTCAAACTCACTGTCTTTAGTTAAAAATCCAAGAGTCTTGTGCCATCGTATTAACTAATATATGTCATTAAGGTTCTAGGGTCTTCATTAAAATTGCCCTAATTTACAGACAGAAAGAGATAAGAGGATTAAAATCAATGTAATCAAGAGAAAATGTAATGAAGGCAGTGATTCACCACAAACAATACTAAATCTCCCATTCAAAATAAGCTAATTTCATACAAGCACATAAGATTTCGTTTAACTTGGATCATGTAGGAGGAGAGTTATGTCAGGTTGTGCAGTCTAGCAGCACTTTTCTGACTAACACCTCCCCTAATAATGTCTTCACTGAGAAGCACCAAGTTCAACCAGATGGAGTGGAAATCCATAAAATGTACCAAAAAACTGGCATAGATACAGACACTAATCTTGTAACCAAGTACAAATCATATGGCATCATTCCTAAAGGACTGAAGGCGAAGAATCCTTTATAGTCTGCACACCACACAGCAATGACCAAAGAATATATTTAAGTTGAAATAATTCCTCATAGAATATAAAGCAAACTCTTGTTAACTTCAAGCTCCTATCAGGCATCTAACAGATAAAAATGTCTCAGAATTCATTCTATGCTTTTTAGGGAATCATACCGTTTTCAAATTGCTCCCAGATGTTACAATTCTAGGTCTCGATATTACCATAATTAGTAAGAAAAATAAACTAAGGAGTTATTCTTTAAAAATTAGCTAAGGTTTATTGCATAAAGATGTGAGACTGTTTTGGAAAGCAAAAAGCATTTACATGATTATAACTACATAATTATAACCACTAAAAGAAAATAATTTTCAACAACAACAGCATGGAAATAAACAGTTAATTTATGAATATTTCTCAACAGCTGCATAAGGATGAGATTACAGCAGAACTTCCAAAAGAATAGTATTCTTAAGTGTTGTACGGACAAAAGGGATTCACAGATGCAAATGACAAATGTTAACCAAGAAAGTGAGCACTTGGTGGAGAAAGGAAATGCAGAAAGGTCAGGAACAAGAAATGGAAGCTTCTGCATCATCGTCTCTAATGAGAAAACTATCCACCCACTTTCCAGTACTATTATCTCTATATTTCTTATTTCAAGCACTTCTCAACTGCTGATAATGCAACTTACAATAAGAAACATTTCATATAAATAAATACAAGTTTCTAAAGGTCAATCAGGAAACAAAGACGTCTAACCTTTTGTAATATGGATAGCACTTCTTTACAATGCCATCACTCGTTCTCCTGTCCTCTCATATGAACCTTATGGAGAATAGAATCTGAATCCAAAGCTGTACTCAACACAATTTCATCCAGAAGTATTCAGTTATAACTCCTATCATGCCCAACCAATTCTTGCCAGCTGGAATAATGACAGTTCATGTGGCCACAACTAGAAGGAAAAGGGATTATAATTAGACTTATACAACATGGTTGCAGGCAGAAGCTCTAAAAAAATCCGACTACCATAGACAAAATTCTGAGAAAATGGCAATGCTCCAGTATTCCTTCCTCTATGTATCATTCAATCCAAGTAAACATGACAGAGTTGATATATCTTGAAGACCTATGGTGTGTGTGTGTGTGTGTGTGTGTGTGTGTGTGTGTGTGTGTGTGTGTGTCTTCATAGATTTTCACGGGTGTAGGTATGCTGGTCTTGTATCCGTGTCTTTTCCCGTGTAAGATTGAGATTGTCTTAGCCACATTTCGGCGAGGTCTCACTCGCCATCCTCAGGCTAGTGTTCTTGGCTTAAAGTGTGGCCAGAGCTGCCGTCTTTCTATAAATCTTGGTGAGGGTGTGTGGAGTGCTGGCTTTGTTTCAGTAAGTGGATTGATTGGGTGTGTGGCTGTATCATGATTGGTACATTGGTGCTGATTGGTGCTGGCTATGGGTCCATTGTTGTTTTGTGTTGTAACGGCCTGGGTGGTGGGTGGGGCTCGTTTGTTGACTAGGGCTGGTTTCCAGATGTCTGGTAGGCGGGAGGTATCATCATTTATTCATGTTGTGGGGGTGTTTCTCTATTTCAATAGCTTCCATAATTATTCTCTTGTTGAAGTGTTCAGTTTTGGAGATTAACCTGGTTCCTTCAAAATTAATTTCATGTCCTGTAGCCCCATAACGTAAGTATTTACCATGATACATAGAGTACTGTGATATTTCTTGAAAGTATTCTGTACATAAGATCAAAATCTAAGCCAGTGCTCCCCTAACTGCATACATACTTGAAGGGAAAATATCACAGGAGAAGTGTACCTACCAGAGCCCTATGAAAAGTAGTATTGGTGGAAAATGTATTGCAGCTCTTTGGTATGCAAATATTTTTAGTACAAAGCACTTCAGGCATTGCCAGTACCAATGCTGTATTAGTATTTATTTCCAACCCAATGGAATTCTAAAAATGAATTATTTAAAAGGAGGGCTTTTGTCTGTATATTCACAGGAAAACTCCTGAAATTGAACAGAAGAGAACCATACTTTGTGAGTTGGGAGAAGACACAAAGGAAGAGTTTGTACTTGAGAACAGGCCAGATCAGAGACTAGGGGCTGTGGAAAAAGCATTAAAAATTAGCCCAATGGAAGAGACAGCTGAATAGCCACTCAGAACAATGCCAGCTACTCCATTTTAAGTTCCCCTTTTCCTTGTCATACTTCCATGCTTCCCTATGATAACATACACACACACATACAAACACGAGAGGAAAGCAAAAACATGCCCAACAGTGGCAACACATATACATGCACCTTAATTAGAGCCTCTGACATAAATACACACAAATGCACATACATAGGCAGCACATATAATATGACCATATCCTGATTAGCTCCTGGGAAGAAAGCAAACATGTATTCCTTTAGGGATATAAAACAGTACTTCATTACAGAGAAGAAAATCTCGGTAACTACTATGACCACTAATCTGTCTATCTGTCAGCACAATAACTCAAGAATCTGAACAAAGAGAGGTCAGGTGTGAAGGGGAAAAAATCCAAATTCCCCAATATAATCACTATGGAAAAAACAGTGGAGCATGGGTGTCAAACTCGCAGAGTCACATTGCCATCACGTGATGTTTTCTCCCTTGGTGGAGCTGGGGTGGGCGTGGTAGAGTAGAGCATCACGAATGAAGGCAAAGATACATATCCCAGAATAATGTTGCAAGATCCACCAGATTAGACCACCAGGACCAGAGGTTTTACTCTCCCAACTTTTCAGATTTATGCTGGAGCCCATCTTCAGGGAACCTCTCTCTTTGGAATATGTGCTTTAGGCTATTCCATGAGTCTTACTTATGTGGTGCCTTCCTATTGGCTGATTGGTGCATTTGGTGATTGGTGTCCAGTGATTGGCTGTTGTTTCCTTGTGCTGCCAAGTCTGCAGCTCCTAAGTAGCTGGTAGAATGTTATCACTTCAACCCTCCCCCCACCCTTGGTCATGATGACATAATATAGTATTAGAGTAATAAATTGCCTATGTGGGACTTCTTGAACTGCACCCACCCATTCTGATTGTTCAGATTATAATAAAAAGGGAAATGGTAATTAGCTTTCTGATTATGCAAAATATATCTTCATCTATACAATTTATTTCTGTTCCTCTTCCAGCTGCAAAAATCTATCCTGTAGTTCTCTTCCAGAGAGCTCCTTCAAAGAAGGTTATTTTCAAGTAACAGAACAGATTGAAGCAAATAGGAGGCAAGTTAGGCACCTAGGGGGAACCTAGGTGCTCCCATGTTGCACCCCTTTTAGGCGGCCTGCACTGGTTGCCGATGGTCTTCCAGGTGCGATTCAAGGTACTAATTATGACCTTTAAAGCGCTCCATGGCTTAGGCTCAGGATACCTGCGAGACCACCTACTGCCACCGGTAGCCTCCCACCGTCCAGTGGGAGTTGGCCTCCTCAGGGTGCCGTCGGCCAGACAGTGTTGGCTAGCAATTCCCGAGAGCCTTCTCTGTGGGAGCACCTTCCCTCTGGAATGAGCTGCCCCCGGACCTTCATATAATCCCCGACCTCCGGTCCTTCTGACGCGCCCTAAAAAGTTGGCTTTTCCAGCAAGCCGGCCTGGCCTGAACAAAATAAAATAAATGATTGATTATTATTAATTTTAATTGAATTTTTAAATGTTATTGTTAATCTTAATTGGGTTTGTTTTTGGGATAGTCCATCTATTTTTTTTAAAACTTTTGTAATATGTGGTTTTTTTATGTTGTACGCCTCCCTGAGTCCTTTGGGAGAAGGGCAGCATATAAATCCAATAAACAAACAAACAAACGTCTCTAGCTAAAATGAGGTATTTTAAAATATATGGGTACTGTGCTCAATACTGCAAAACTCAAGTTGAATTGGTACCAAGAAACAAAGAGGGTCACACAGTACTTGTTGTAAAATAATTAGGGATTCTATTGTGGAATCACACTTTTCAAAGGATATCTTTCCCAAAACTTATATGCTCCTTAAAACTTTACTACCCTCAGAAACACATACACAAGAAAAACTGTTTACCTAAATTATGCAATGTAAAGAGAGACTTAAAAAAATATTTAAAAAGACAAGAACATCAAACTGATTGTGATTTTGTAGGCTTTAATACAAAGAGATTTCTCTTGTGTGCCCAGTGCAGGACTCCAGTGAAGTAGGATCCGCAATCATACAGAAAGCTTACACCTGTGCCTCATTTTCTAGTCAGTTTGAGTCTTCAACACATTTAGCTGAATATCTGGAGCAGCTGTCAGATGGCCTGGGGTGCCTCTTTGCATTTAAGAAGCAGTTTAAGTGCATGCCTTTCTAAAGAGTCGAAAGATTTTCTTATTACCTCCTTTCCCAAAGAACGTCAGTTATTGTAAAATGGCATCTGCCTAGGCCACAGATAAACAGGATGCATGTTCTTCTGCCAATTCAGAGAAAGATGCTAATGGATGCCAGATGGCTCAAATAAACCAAACATGGTACAGGTAGTCCTCAACGTACAACTAGTCTTTTAGTGACAATTCAAAGTTACAACAGCACTGAAAAAAAGCAACATACCCATTTTTCACACTTACGACCATTGCAGCATCCTTCTGGTCATGTGATCAAAATTCAGATGCTTGGCAACTGGCAAGTAGTCATGATGGCTGCAGTTTCCCAGGGTCATGTGATCTCACCTTTTGCGACCTTCTGACAAGCAAAGTCAATGGGGAAGCCAGATTCCTTTAGCATCTGTGATACCAACTTAACAACTGCAATGATTCTATATATAGTATTAATATTCTATAACAGTGGTCCCTAACCTTTTTATCGCCGCGGACCAGTCAGCCTTTGATAATTTTACCGTGGCCCGCTGAGCGCGCGCAGGGGGGGGGGGGGCGTTGTTCGCGACGACACATTGATTGTTTATATATCAGATTGTTTTGATTAAACAACTTTTATTTTATTGTATTTAAACATGTCTTACAAAATAAAATACAATTACATAAATATAAAGTGCTTTAATATGCCCCCCCCCACCCGGACAGACTTATGTTCCTCAAAGACCATCCTGAACCCTCAACCCGGACCAACCTTTCTGCCCGCCCTCCCCCTCCCCACATTCGGCGGGCAAAGAACAGAGCGCGCACGTGCGCGAATGCCGTGGAGAGAGAGAAAAAATATATATATATAAATATATAACTGTTTGGGAGTAAAAGCGGGGAGGCGCACCCGGCCGGGGGGGGAGGAGGAAGGAGGGTGGGAAGGAAGCTGGCAAGCGAAGAACAGAAAGTAATTAGCAAGGATTAAAACGACCTGCCGGAAAAAGGAGAGGGGAAAAAAAAAACAGATCTGACGGCTAGTGCAGCCTCCACCAGAGGGGCTGCAGAAACACACACCGCCAGTCCTGTCCTTCCTTTCCAACCAGTCTCTCTCCGCACGCGCATACACACACACACCACACAAACACACACACACCGGCAGATATGCACGCACACACACTTTTTTTTTTTTGCAATTGGCAGAACTACGGTTTTCTTTCTTTTAAAAAATAATAATTAAATGGAGGTGGGGGGTGTGTGGAGAGAAAGGGAGAGAAGCGGACACATAAAACCGAGCCGCACTCGCGAACCACAGCATGCATCTGGGTGACAGGGAGAAAGCAGGAAAAGCCGAGGAGAGAGCTTTAGGAGCTTTAGCAGAACAAACGGTGGTGGTGGAGGAGGAGGAAGAGGGTGGCGATGATGATTGGGGGAGGTTTGAAAAAGCAGATCCAAGCGCAAAAGTTACTGAGTCATTTCAGCGGCGGCCGGAACAGTTTTCTTGACTCCCTCCCTCTCTCCCTCTCTCTCTCACTCTCTCTTTCCCTGGCGATGGATCGGTGCAGGAGGGGGGGAGAGAGAAGGGAGGAGACGGCGAGGGAGGGAGGGAGAGAGAGCCGAGGGTGGGACCAAAGGAGGGGGGAGAGAAATGCATTTAAGAGGAGCGGATTTAAAAGAGCGATCATGGCCCCCGGCCGCTGTGCGGCCCGGTGCCAGGTACTCCACGGCCCGGCACCGGTCCGCGGACCGGGGGTTGGGGACCACTGTTCTATAATATATAGAATTAAAGAGGCCATCTTTAGAGATGTGAGTTAGGTTATGGAAAGAAGGATTTTTCTGTTTGTAATTTTAAAATAGGGTGAAGAGTTGAATCAGCTTGTGCTTAGTTTGATGAATTGGAAGCTACTTCTTTATTAGTCGTAGTCTTTTGTTTCTTTTTTCTTTCCTCTTTCTGTTTATTTTTTTTAATCTTTTTTTCTTAATTTTCTTTAATCTTTTACTTTAGTTGGTTTTCCCTATGTCTGTTAAAAATTCAGTAACATTTTTACAAATTATTTATCATTAACATCAATTACATTCAGCAGTTCTATGGAACAACCTTCCTAAAGCAAATGGAATTAAATAAACACTGAATCAACTGTGCTGATCTCTGTATTGATCAAGCCAGCTTTTCTGAATCTGGGTCACTTCCAATTAAAGGTACCCAGAGTGATTTATTAGCAATTGTCATACTGGCTGGAAATTCTGAAACAACACATCTGGCGGCTATGTCATAGGTTCCTTTTATTTTTTGAACCACTAATAACCAGGCTGACCCAGAATCAACAGACATTAAGCAATGGAAACCTGGACAATTGGGTTTTCTGTCTCCCTTCAATAGATGGGGGATTTTTATTTTACAAAAAGAAAGCTTGCAGAATTCAGTCTTTTATCTTTTTTTTTAGCTTTTACTTTGTATTCCATGAAAGTCTTTATAGGTAATCCTTGACCTACAACCATTTGTTTGATGACTGTTTTTAACAACAGCACTGAAAAAAGTGACTTATGACTGTTTTTTACACTTACAACTGTTGCAGCATCCCCATAGTCACTTGATCAAATCCAGGCACGTGGCGACTGGCATGTATTATGACAGTTGCACTAGCCCAGGGTCATATGATCACCATTTGTAACTTTCCTGGTTTCAAACAAGCAAAGTCAATGTGAGAAACCTGATTCACTTAGTGACCGCATGATTCATTTAACAACTGCCCTGATTTGCTTAACAGCTGTGGCAAAAATGTTGTAAAATGAGGTACAACTCCCTTAACAACTGCTTTGCTCAGCAACAGGCATTTTTGGCTCAATTGTGATAGTAACCTGTGCTTTTTCTTCATTTTTTTCTGCTTTGTTTCTACCTGGGCTTCTTGATTCTTTTCCTCTTTTTATATATATTTACTGCGTCTGAGGAAAATTGCTTGAAGATCTTTTACTTTATGCCTGTCTGGAAAGGAAAATAATTCCTCCTTCCCCAATTTTTCCAGTTACTGCCTCCTTTCCTGTTGCCTTATCCATCTTTTAGTTTGCCTCTTCGTTTTGCTGGATCTGATTACTCATCCTTTTCTTTCAAAGGCCCATGGGGGCATAGCTCTCAGACCTCTTCCCTTCTTCTTGCCTTTTTTTTTTTCTTTTTTAAAAAAATTGGGACCACATTGGCTCTTTTCTGATCTTCTGGCATTTCCCCTGTGCTCCAGGATTTCTCAAAGATTTCAGTTATTGGCTCTGAGATGACATCTGCCAGTTCTTTTAATACCCTGGGATGTAATCCACGCAGTCTAAGAGGCATGAATTTTATTCAAGGCAAGTAAGGATTCTTTCAGCAATTCCTTATCTATTTTCATCTGCATTTCTCTTCTGCTCTTTGCAATGCAGTTTCTGAGAGGCTAGAACTGTTTTTTTATTTTGTGAAAATAGAAGTGCAACTTAGGAATTAAACAGTTCAGCTTTCTCACTGTTATCTGTCACCATCTTCTTGTTCTGCACGTATACAGATAGTCCTCGACTTATAACAGTTCATTTCATTCAGTTCAAAATTACAATGGCACTGGAAAAAAGTGACATGACCGTTTTTCACACTTACGACCTTTGTAGCAGTCCTGTGATCATCTGATCAAAATTTAGAAGCTTGGCAATTGGTTCATACTTATGACCATTGCTGTGTCGCAAGGTCCTGTGATCACCTTTTGCAACCTTTTGACAAGCAAAATCCATGTGGAAGACAGGTTCACTTAACAACCATGTTATTAACTTATCAGCTGCAGTGATTAACGTAATATAAGTGGCAGGAAAGGTCGTAAAATAGGGCAAAACCACTTAACAAATGTTTCACTTAACAACATAAATTTCCATCGATGTACAGCAATAGCAGTAGCACTTAGACTTATATACCGATTCATACTGCTTTATAGCCCCCTCTAAGCAATTTACAGAGTCAGCATATTGCCCCCAACCATCTGGGTCCTCATTTTACCCACCTCAGAAGGATGGAAGGCTGAGTCAACCTTGAGCCGGTAAGAATTGAACTACTGAAGTGCAGCCAGCAGTCAGCAGAAGTAGCTTGCAGTACTGCATTTTAACCACTGTGCCACCACGGCTCATTATAGTTTTCTTTACATATAATATACAGTATAGTTAGTGTTAAGAATATAATTCTGACGGTTGGGTTGGCAATATATAAATCACGTAACAATGCTATACCTGTTTCTTTAAAGCATACTGTAAAATGTGATTGGTTGCTGTTTTCCTCAATCGGCCATAAGAGGGAGCCAGAATGTCTGTTATCTCTCTGTTCGTTAGATGCTGGGCTGATCTGATCTGAGTGCCATGAGCTATTGTAAGTTTTGCAACTGTTAGCAAAATTTGTGTACCGAACTGATTATATGATACTGGACTATGTTATTTGGATTATCCCTTAACTGAAAGACATTGATGACTGACTGTCTTATCCATGTATGACTTGGACTGTTTGATGGACTCTGATACCTCTATTTCCACGAAAGTAAAAGCCTATTTAAACTGCAGTGTCTCTGTATGCTGGTTTGTGTGTTCTCCAACACAACTCTTACAACACTTCGCTGAACGTACTCGTTCTCCCAACGGGGAGCTTACCTAACAGTTAGTCTTTACATATAATGCAGGTCCATTTCTTATTTCATTGGATCTGGGATTTTTAGCCACCTATATCATTTCATGTATAGGAGGATCACAACATCTAATATTCCACTTTAATCCCATTTAACAAATTCCATCCAGTCCAGCTAGAAAATACAGGAATGCCTGGGGGGGGGGGGGGCTCTTATAATTATTGCATCTTTTTAAAAATATTTTTTAATAAAGGTATAGTTCTTGCTTAACAAGTGGTCACAAAGTTACAACAGATTTACACCCCATCCTGAAAATTTCAACTGCTGCACCCCTCGGAGGTCATGTGATTAATTATCAGATGTTTGGCAACTAGCTCACATTTATAACTAGATGTAGCATCCTGCAATCACATGACCTTGATTTGCAAAGGTTTTTTTTGCTATTTTCAGAAAGAAACAGGAACTGGATATGCTGGATTTGCTTAACACAGTGACTCACTTAATGGCCATTGTAAAAATGGTCATAAAATTGAATCCATTCAGATGGTGACCTGGTTAAGAATTTCAACAGTTTACAATCAACATTCCAAGTTTAATTGTGATTGTAAGTCAATTAAAGCTGAAGCTATCACTTCTCAGTGGATTGGATCATAGAAATTTGTCTAAATAATTTAGGACTGAAAAATATCTACAAAGGTATCTTTTATTTTCTCTGATTTGTCTCATAATATGAGAATATTTGCAGTTGTATAGAAGTATAGATAATTTCTAGTTTTCTTATAATAAATATTATTCAAATATGAGAATCCTTTCTAAAACAAAAAGGACAAAAATAATGCAGACAGTGTTCAGCTCAATACACTATTACAGAATACCTAATTCTCTTCATAAAATCAAGGAATAGAAAACACTAGCAATGAAGAATTTAGATGCCTTGCAAAAATACATCTTAAAGAGGCCCATTTATGACCCAGCATTGTCTTAAATATAGATTCGAAAATAATGTTCCAGCTGATGAATGAGCATTCTAAACTAGAAATGCAATTACTCTAATTTGCTATCTGCTGTTAATTGCAATAATTATATTTATGATTTTATTGTAGAAAACATTTCACTTAATTATCAATATAAATAGTCTTGTAAAATATTTATCATTTTTATATTCTATAATACAGAGTTCTATTAAATATTTAAGCAACACAAATGGATGATCACTGCAGCAAGTTAGATATCCATGGCTGTATGCCAGAAATAACACTTTAAGCATGAATTAATTCAGCAAAATCTCTATGCACACCTCAGATGACAATAATCTAAAAAGAGGGATGTCAGCTTTCCTATTCTTAATACATAAATACATTTGAGGTTTATGAAATTAACAATAAATGTTTTAAGAATTAAGAAAAACCCAATGTTCCAAAAAGCCATACTTTTTTAAAATAAAAAGTACAATTAGCTGATCACTTGAATAAACATTTCTCCATAATATATTTCCTATATATATAACTTTAACACGTGTTCATCCTTTTCATTTTGATAACTTTCATTTTGATAAATATCAACATAGACCATTTTATTTCCTCATAAAACATATCTCTTAGTTGGTAATAGTTGGCAGCTATTACCAACTTCCTGTGGAAGAGAATTCAAAGATAACCATGTATATGTAAACAAGTATTGTTTTGATTGTCTAAATGAGGGTTGTCAAACTCAAAGCCTGCAGCCCGGATGCAGCCCACAGGTGCTTAGATCTGGCCCGCAGAGCTGTCCTGGAAATAGCAAAGGACTGGCCCTTGGTGCCTCTACCAGCCCTTGTGAGCTCTATTTTCACTAGCAGAGGGTTACAAGAGGCCGTCACAGCCAAAAACAGGGTTTGGGCACTCATTTTTGCTGGCAGAGTACTCGGGCCACCACAGACGCCCCCAACACGAGTGACGTCGAGCTGGCCATGGCCACCCTGGCCACACCCACCCCGGCCTCTCGAGGTCAAATACAACCCTGATGTGACCCTCAATGAAATGGAGTTTGACATCCCTGGTCTAAATTCTCCATCAATTTGCCTTATGGATAATCCTGTCACAACTTCTCATAGCCTACTTTGTCTGTCTCATGTATATCTTTATAAATTTCAGCTACATTTCTTTTTTTACTAATTAATACCCTCACCTCCTAAATTTTGTAACTTATCCTTATCCAGTTTTATAGTAATACTTTACAATATTGAAGTGATTTCAATATTCTGACTGTTCCTGTGATTTTCATTTGAGACGTACTATATACATAAAGATCTATGAAATCCTGAATCATTCCAGAAAAGGGGGGCACAACTTGCCACTTACAATTCAATTTAAAACTACTCATACATTAATATCAGTTATCTACTACATTCTCTATCTTAGATAAATGACATCTTTGCCTTCCCTATGTCTTCTTAGAAGTAAACCGCATCAACTGACTTCTGCAGGGGAAACCTCCCATTTTCCAATCAAGATAGATGAAGTCTCTATGCCAGGATTCTGCTTAATTTGTGCTACAGAGTAATACTGAACTTTAGAACAGAACTATGAAATGGCAAATTATAAATAGCTAATGCTTAATACTGATTTCAAAATGAGTGTTCAATAATCAAAATGCTCCTGAAGAGATCCATTTTGGCTGTTGCTCAGAGAAACGGGGGGGGGGGTCGTTGTCAGAACCAAGTATATTACAGTTTCAGTGAATCACAAGCTTGACAGAATATATAACTTTTTAAAATTATTGTGCTGAACATTTTATTTAAAGGCATTTTTATAAGTACACCCAAAGTTCTTAAAAAGGAAGAACATGAGACTGACCAGCTTCCAAAAATATGTTTCACAGTAAGAAACAATAATGGTTTTATAACATGTTTGACTGAAAAATGTGAGTCAGAGTAGCTGGATAAATAAATGGATTCAAGAAAGAATATGTATTTAAAAGGTAGCCTTCCTTAATAAAGTATGGAATAAAAGCAAGAACATTTTGTACTCAAACACAGTATATCAAGAACAAAAATATTTCTTTACTTATCCACGCATGCTTTGAATGCCAAACCCAAACCATTGTAATTTGTTTAATTGTACTTCATAAAAATATGCCTGCACTGTTAAGTAGTGCACATTTAACATGAAAAGAACGTTGGTCTTACCTGAACGTGTCTTTTCAGCAGAATAGAGGGAGGGGTTACGCGTGGGTATTGTCACAGCCTGATTGGTCCATAGACTGAGGGAAATTTCTTTAATATTCCTCCTTTCCCCATTGGCTCCCAGTTTCCTCGATGCCGACAGACTGCACCTGTAAAGATACAAGAAAGACCAGGGACCTCCCCCTGGCCTCTCTCTATACTAGCTAGGGTGGGTCGTAACCCCTCCCTCTATTCTACTGAAAAGACATGTTCAGGTAAGACCAACATTCTTTTTCCAGTAGAATCGATGGAGGGGTTATGCGTGGGACAGTCCCAGGGGGGAAATCTAAGACCCAGGGGGAGGGGCGGCTACCACCCGTTGAAGAACCTGACACCGAAGGACGCCTCCGCGGAAGCTAATGCGTCCAGATGGTAGTGATAGATGAAAGGGGTCGGCGATGACCAAGTGGCCGCCCAGCAAATGTCCTCAAACAGGACCCTGGTAGCCCATGCCGCAGTGGTAGCGGCACTTCAGGTGGAATGAGCCATAATCCCTGCTAGAGAGGCCTGACCAGATGCCTCATAAGCCATCACTATGGCCTGCTGCACCCACTTGCCAATCTGGCTCCTAAAGACCCAGGCTGAAAAGAGACAAAGAGAGCCTCTGATCTGCGCACACCAGCTGTCTGTCTGAGGTAGATGTGCAAGGCGTAGCGGACGTCCAGTCGGTGCTAGAGATGCTCCCTTTCATGGGAAGGGGCCGGACAAAAGTTAGGCAAAATGATCTCCTGTGCCCTGTGGAATGGAGTGTTCACTTTCGGGAGGAAGGTGTTGTCCAGAAGAAGGACTACCCTATCTTGATGGAATTGGCAGAGATCGTCCTTGGAGGACAGGGTGTCCAGTTCCGAAATACGTCTGGCTGACGTGACTGCAACTAGGAAGGCCACCTTGAGGGAAAGTAATCAAAGGTGGACCATTCGAAGGGGTTCAAATGGGGTTCCCGTCAGAACCTGGAGGACAAGGGGCAAGTCCCTGGTTGGAAATCTATGCATAGGGGGAGGTCTGAAGTTCGCCGCCCCCTCCAGGAACCATTTAATCGAGGGAGGTGAGAAAAGGCGGAAAGGCCCTCCCACCTGAGAACGGAGGACAAAGCTACCACCTGGCAGCATAGGGTGTTGTGAGACAGGCCACCGTCCAGACCCCTCTGTAGGAACTCGAGAATGTGGGCCACCGAGGCATCGGTGGGGTCGATACTTAGCAGGTTACACCATCTGACGAACGGCGACCAAGTGGAGTTGTAAATTCAAGTGATCGACGGATGCCTGGCGGCCTCAATGGTTGCTATGACCTTGGAGGACAGGTTAGCATTCCCCAGGAGTCACTGTTCAAGTGCCAAGCAGTCAAGTGGAGCCACTGGGGCTCTGGGTGGATCAGGACCCCTTGGCACAGGACGATCTCCTCCCGAGGAATCCTCCATGGGGGGGGGGATACTGATATCTGGGTGAGGTCCGCAAACCAGGGCCTCCTTGGCCAATAGGGGTCCAGCATGATGATGTGCACCGTCTCTGTCACTACCTTCCTGAGAGTCCCCGGGATAAGGGGGTTAGGGGGAAAGGCATAAAGGAGGCCTGGTGGCCATCTGCTCCTGAGGGCATCCGTGCCCTCTGCGGTTCGAGTCTGGAATCGGGAGAAGAACTCGGCAGTTGTGAGTTCGCTGGGGTAGCAAATAAGTCCACCTGTGGGGTGCCGAACCTCTGGCACTTGCCGTTGTCGAGGGTTGCTCGGCTCAGCCAGTCTGCCTGATGTTTGGACGTGCCCGATATGTGTTCTGATACCAGTGATGACAAGTATCTCTCTGCCCATGAATTGATCTTCAGAGCTTCCAGCCAGAGAGCCCGGGAATGAGTATCTACTTGACGGTTTATGTGGGCTTTCGTGGCAACATTGTCTGTCAGGAGAAGTACGTGACATCCTACAATCAAGTCCTTGAAGTGTCGGAGGGCCAGGTGAGCTGCTTTCAGCTCCAGCCAACTGATGTTCTGGGGGAGATCTGAAGCTGTCCAATGACCCTGCACCAGCCTGGAGTCCATCAAGGCCCCCCAACTGAACAAACTTGTGTCTGTTGTCACTGTTACTCAGTCCAGCTCCCAGAAGTTGCAACCCCGCCAAAGGATAGCCACCACTGGAGGGACAGCCGGACGTCTGCCGGGAGACGGATAATTTGGAGGGAGTTGCTCATCTTCCTTTTCTGGAATGGGATTAGAGCCCACTGGAGGGCACATAAGTGCAGGCGGGCCCAGGGAACTATCCCTATGCATAAGACCATCTTGCCAAGTAACTGAGACAAGGTCTGGATGGAAACTGACCAACTTCTGCGAACCTTGATTGACAGCTGGTGGAGACTGACCAGACGGTCCGGAGAGAGCTGGACTATCCCTGTCACTGACTCTATCGCTGTCCCTAGGTGTAATATTTCTGTGGATGGAGAGAGGTGGCTTTTGGGGAAGTTGACAGAGAACCCCAGGGATGGAGGCACTGGATGGTAAGGTGAAGGTTGCTGAGTGCCTGAGAGCGTGACCCTGCCTGAACTAACACGTTGTCCAGATAGCATTGGAGTCACACCAGGGTGGAGCGGAGGTGAGCCACCAATGTCATGTGGACCTTGGTAAAGGTACGAGGAGCTGGGGCCAGGCTGAAGGGAAGGGCATGGTATTGATAGTGGAGGTCCCTATGTGAGAACCTCAGATACTTGCGGTGGGCTGGCAAATTGGAATGTGAAGGTAGGCCTCTGTTAGGTCTACCGAGGCCAAGTAATCCCCCCAACGGAAGGACCTTCTTCTTATCCTTATTTTCCATTAAGATAGGATCTAGAGCTTCCCCAAAAAGATTAGCGCCTGTGTAAGGAGCCACCGCCAAATTCCATTTGGCCTTGTTGTCCATCTACCAACTGCGCAACCACAACAAGCGTTGGGAGGTTACTGACGTGGCTAGAGCGCTGGAGGCAAATTTAACGGCATCCAGGGTTGCGTCGGCCAAGAATTGAGAGGTGGCTATAATTTTAGTTATGTCTTGATGCAACCACTCATCCTGGATCGGAATACGGTCCTGGAGGTGATGGAGCCACATAATGGTTCGTGCGGTTAAAGTAAGAGGCCACCGCTGCCGATTTGATTGCCCAGGCAGAAGCATTAAAGTTCTTAAGCAAGGTAAGTTCCACATGCTTGTCCTTCGGCTTCATCTTATCAGCTGCATCCCCAGAGACTACAGAGGAGGAGGCAACCAGAGCTGCTACTGGTGTATCGATTGCTGGCAATTGCAGGGCCTGGGCAAAAGCCTGCTCCACATTGTAGAAGTGGCTATCGTTGCTCCCCAGATTGAAAAAGGTGGAAGGACAGGCCCACTGGTTCTTTACTACCTCAAGGAACAGGGGGGGAGCAGGAATCTCCTTGTTTGTGGCGGTGTTAGAAAACATAGCCAGATTGGGGTCCCTAGGCTGAGGGACCGTCATATCCCCAATTCCGATCTTAGTGGTTTTCCTGGCTTTGTGTAACAGAGTTTTAAACATGGCTGGTGGAAAGAGACCCAGAAAGGCAGGGGAATCTGGAGGACCTGAATCCTCATACTCTGAGAAACCCATGTCGTAGTGATTGTCCTCCCCCAAAATGGAACCTTCGCTGACCATGGAGGGGGATGGGGGCCTAAGATGATGCTGCCTATGAACCCCTGGGGCCCTGCCAGGGTGAGGGGCCCTGTCTCTCTGGAACATGCTGGTGATGCCTCGTGAGATGGCCATAGAAATGAGTCATTTAATATTTTCAGGCAGGAGATTTAGGTCTTCAAAGTCCCCCTGCGATGGGCCTGGTAATGGTGGTTCCCAGGAGGCTAACCTGCAGAGGTGTGGTATGACCTAGAAGGGCCCTCCAAGGGGTCTGCATCCTCACCCCCAACGGCTCTGGGAGAGATAGAAGGGAAAGGGGAAACTCCTTGCCTGGAATACCTATGGGATCTAGAGGGGGAAACTGAAGGGGAAGAAGGACTAAACCCTCTAGGAGGAGAGCCTGAATGGGTGGATGAAGGCCTGATGGGGGACCTGGATCTGCTGGCCGAACAGGGCCTGGTGATCTGGGCCTACTTTTCTGCTCTGGCTATGGTCTTCTCCACAGCTCTCTGTCTCCTAAGTTCCTCCCTTGTTGCTGCTCTGGAAGGGCGCTGAGCTGCCATAGGTTTAGAGGCCGCAGCCCTAGTTCTGGGCCTATCTGTTTGGTCTTCCCTGCCTTCGTTGGAGGCCTCTAATGGGGCCTGTGGAGGCTCAGATCGTTCTGCCATCGCAACACTCACGTGTCCGGATTCAAAGGCCACTGTAGGTTCATCCGGTGCCTGGGCCTGCAGGAGCTGCGAATCTGTATTCAGGGCAATGTCCTGCCGGACTCGATTAGTGGCCGCGATGCAAGAACTTGGGGATAACCATGCGGTTCCTCGGACGGCCTTCCACACGTGGCATAGCGTAAATGGCCGCCAGAGCACTGCCAAGAAGCCTGGAATAATTGCGGCTTGCCTTTTAAGAGCCACAGATCGTCCTTTTTTTTTTTTTATTAAATGTTTTTTAGTTTTAGTTTAAAACTGGTACAACATCTTTCTTAATATATCAATCAATTACAGATAATACAGAAAAAGACAAAAACAACAATCAGAAAAACCAAACAAAACACAGGTATCTATTATGAAAAAATAAGAAGTATATCAACTGGTTACAACATGTTTTGGTGCTTCTCTTCCGTTGACTCCTATTAATTCAAATATCTTAACTCGAATATTTACCATATCAACATCATTATACCTCCAGTTTTAATTATTATAGTTATTTAAACATCCTTCATCCTTAGTTATGCTAAGGAATTAGTCCATAACACATGCTGGCAGTTCATTTACTTATTTGTAAAATCCTCTATTATCATCAAATCCTCATATTCTATTTTAACTAAACATCCATAATATTCAATTATATCATATATCCTAACATTTTCCAAATATTGATTAACATTTAATTATATGGATTTTATTTAGTTTTTTAATAGTGCTAATTATTATAGTTAATACTCTTTATGTATAACCTAAAGGTATTTTCTCATATCCAATTGTTAGTTATCATATCAACTCCACATTATATACATTACTATCAATATCAATTATTATTCAGCAATATCTGTTACACAAAAAAGCAATTAGGTTTAGCTAGTTTTCAGTTGTATTCATCAATCTATCAACCAATTCCAAATTATATATATTGCTATCTATATCAGTCATTATTCAGCTATATCTATTACAAATTGAAGTAATCCGATCTAGATTCTGTTTTAGCTAAACAACCATAATATTCAATTATATCATATATCATAACATTTTCCCAGTATTGGTTAACATTTGATTGTATGGATTTTATTTAGTTTTTTAACAGTGTTAATTATTATAGTTAATACTCTTTATATATAATCTAAAGGCATTTTCTCATATCCAATTGTTAGTTATCATATCAACTCCACATTGTATACATTGCTATCAATAACAATTATTATTCAGCAATATTTGTTACACAAAAAAGCAATTAGGTTTAACTAGTTTTCAATTGTATTCATCAATCTATCAGCCAGTTCCAAATTATATATATTGCTATCCATATCAGTCATTATTCAGCTATATCTATTACAAATTGAAGTAATCCGATCTAGCTAATTTTAAATTGTATTGTCCCATCTGTCAGCCTGTGTCCCTCCAACAGCAAAATTTCCTCCGTCCAGTAGCCATTCGTTGGATACATTTACCAAATGTTTCCATAAGCAAGTCCAAACAAAAACATTTCGGCACCTTTGGATTCTGAATGTCGGTGATGAAATAGTAAAGTTGTCCTAAGCTTATAAAGCTTCCCAATTTAACTTTAATTCTCAAGGGTGGATTCTCCATTCCTTCTGCACACTGTCTCTTTAAATGAGTCGTCTTTATGGCTTCCCCCCTCCTCTCTTCCTCTGAGATAGACCAGACACCATTTCTCACATTTTCCGTTTGTGTTTCAGGAACATTTAAGCATTCAGCGATCTCAGTTTTAACTTCATATTTTAGAATCAATTGATCCAGTTTTCTTTCCAATTTTTGGTAAGAATGAAAGAGTTCTCTACACGCAGAGAAAAGAGTCTGAAATGAAATCTTAGAGGTATCTTGGGATGCCATGATGTGTCGTAGTTAAAATAGAAGCTCTCTTTTTTTTCCCCACAGGCTTCGAAGCACTTTTTACTTTTTTTTTTTTTTTTAGTCTCTTACCGGCTGTCAGTCTTATCTAGTTGTAGACAGAGCTAGATAGTAAAGTAATAAAAATGTCGAATCGTGACAGGCTAATTAGTAGGAAATAAGTTTTACGATCCACTTAGGGAGATTCAGAGGGGGGAGGGTGTCGCGGAGTTTCTTGAAGCATTTAAGAGGTAAAGTAACCACCAATCATAAATCCATTAGAAAAGCTAATTCGCCGCTAGATCTTCTTGTTGTTTGGTTTTCAATTATCTTAATTTTTAACACGAACAGTGTCTCTTAGGTAATAAAATCAGCTTACCAGATGACATCACTTCTTCCATTCTTAGGGGCAACCTGCAGTTTCAGTTAGCACACAGCTAATCCAAAAAGGAATTGGCACGGGGAGTTAATACCCTCCCCCAGAGATTTGCGAATATCTCTGGGGTCCTGGGTCCCTCCCCACCTTCACTGTCGTCTCCGGGACAGCTGGGGTTCAAAGAACCCGTCCAAAAATCCTTTGGTATAGAGGAATTTCAGGAGTAGCCTAAAACTCCATCTTCTCACTGCTAAGCCCCGCCTTCTTCCACAGATCGTCCTTTAATCACCTCGGCCCCCTGTTGATCTGGGACAGCGCGGCAGAAGGCAGCAATTGAGTTAAGGAGGACGGCGCGCTGGGGAATCTCCGTGCGTTCTCACGAGGCTCTCAGCATCGGAAAAAAAGCCACAGTCTCTTTTTAAATTTTGCAGCTTGCAGCAAGCTCCTGGGAATTGTGCTTCGAAGCCCATCACCCTGCTGGCCCGGGGATCAGAGCGGGGCTCCTGGCCCGCAGAGTGGGAGGCCAATGCCCCGAAGGGCTCTCCCAAGCCACACAAAGCAGAAAGGACTGCTCCTGGGCCGCAGCTGATATAATTTGGAATTTAGAGAAACCAATCAATTGAATCAAATAATCAATTATAATGAATTTATAAATTTTTCCTACCTAAGAGCCAAAACAGCAGTGCTTGGACCAAAAGACTGAGAGGATACTAGGAGCCAATGGGAAAGGAAGAATATTAAAGAAATTTCCCTCAGTCTATGGACCAATCAGGCTGTGACAATACCCACGCATAACTCCTCCCTCGATTCTACTGGAACATAAAAGCCAATTAAAATATATAATGGATTGAAAAACCACATGCAGCAGATGTTCTCCTTAATAGGAAAAAGAAATTCTAGTCTCCATTCTAGTCTCTAGTTTTTGGTCTCCATTCCATAAAAAAGTAAGCTATTTTTCGAACAGTAAGCAACTCTTGCTTATTTCAACAAGAATTATCTGTTTTGCACTCTTGAGAAAAAGGAGTGCAAGATTATCAGCCTATATGAATCAGTGGTGGGATTCAAAAATTTTTACCACTGGTTCTGTGGGCGTAGCTTGGTGGGCGTGAAATGGTGGGCATGGCAGCGCAAGGATACTGAAAAATCCCCATTCTCTCCCCACTCCTGGGGGAAGGTTACTGCAAAATCCCCATTCCCTCCCCACCCCAATAACCAGCTTTCCAGCTCCATTCCCCTGTGCAGGGCAACAAAAGAAGATCAACTGGGAGGCAGCAGGAGCGGGTCCAGCCTATTTGCCTGTTCTCTGAACTACTCAAAATTTCTGCTACTAGTTCTCCAGAACCTGTCAGAACTGGCTAAATTCCATCTCTGAAATGAATGCCATATTGTATGGCCAATTCACGATATTTGCAATTGGTTTGTATTTCCAAGTCAATTTAAAAATTGAAGAATTTTGATGATAACACAAAAGGGCAAACTCTATTTAAGGGACAAAATTTTATCCCACAGGCAGTATTTCTAGCTTTTGTTGTTGTTCAATCACTAAGTTGTGTCTGGCTCTTCATTATCCCATGGACCATACCACACCAAGTCCCCCTGCCCTGCAGTGTCCCCTAAGGTTTGTCCAAATTCATGTTCATTGCATCAATGGCACTATTTAACTATCACATCCTCGGTCATCCCCTTCTCCTTTCACCTTCAATCTTTCCCAAACTCAGGGTCTTTCCCTCTCTTCTCATTTCGTGGCCAAAGTTTTTGAGCTTCATCTTCAGTAACTGTCCTTCCAAACAACAGTCAGGGTCAATCTCTTTTAGGATGGACTGATTTGGTCTTTCAGTCCAAGAGACTCTCTAGAGTCTTCTCCAACACCACAATTCTAAAGCAGTATTTCTTGCAGTTGTACTATTAAGTTCGTTTTCAGACATTTAAAGGGTAAATCTCTCACAGCCACAAAATCTGCATTTTTACTCACCTTCCTATTCTTACACCAACACAGGTTAAATTAGGCCAGTATAAATGTTAAGTGAAAAGCTGCCCATTTACATATTTCTCCAGCAATAACTTTAATCAAACACATAATTGGCATTATCTCAAAATAAAATTATGTAATTCAAGCAGTAATGACCAGTTAAACATTGCTTTCAAAATCAAATTAGAAACTACCTTGGCATTTAACTATGTTTTAACTTCATTTACTGCAAAAATTCTTAGCAATAAAAATCCCAAAGGAGCTAAAGATGAGACAAGATTTTATTATTGAGAATATCATCTGATAGTTTTCATAAGCAATGATCTTGGCAGGCTCCAAATACTTGTTAAAATCCTACTGCCAAAAACAAGGGGAGGTAATATTATTTTTCCATAATTGTCAGTCAGAGCAATGTCTATTCCTGAATATTACAGGTTCCATACTGCTTTAGTTACAGCTAGTATAAGCTACAGTTTTTTACATAAACTTTCTTATCTATGATGAAGAACAGAAAATACAAATGATTGTGAAAAAAAACCTGTATACCCATTTTTTTCCTTCTGTTCAATAATGTCCAATTCTAAGAAACTGCCAGAAAAAATCCCTGTAGTTTTCTTTGCAAAGTCTTTCAGGAGTAGTTTGCCATTGCTTCATTCATAGGTGTGAAAGAAAGCGCCAAGGTCACCCACACTGGCTTTGTGCCTAAGGCAGGACTAAAACTCACAATTTCCCAGTTTTTAGCCTCGCTACACCAAAATGCTTCTGTATCTATATATCTGGACTAATCCATAGTTCAGATTCAGTTCCATGTTCGTGCTTCAGAGCATACAAGGGAGCAAACAAGCAGCCATGTTTTTCCCCTCCTTAAACCTTTGAGGAATTATAGATAAATGCTATCATGTTCCTGTGCCAAAGCATTCTTTGGAACTAATTCAAAATATCACACAGTCCAATATATATTACAAATTGTGCGTAAAAATCCACAGAACTTTCTTCAATCCACAAAGCAATGATTTAATGAGAATTTCTTTCAGCTAAATCAAATATTTCTCAATGCTGTATAGAAGAAGACACGCATATCTGGCAGAAAAACCTAAAACTGTTACATCTATGTACGTACATATACACACTAAACTTGTTCATACATTCTTTTCTGCTAAGCTTATTCACATATGATTTCACAGAAAAAAGCAATATAATAGTATATACAAATACTCAGTGCTTGTCCTTTCATGAATGCCTATTCCCTCTGGAAATAAAAGTTGAGATACTATCTAATTAAGTTCTCTGATAAATTGAATTTTTTTCATCAGCAAAAAGGAGATGGGGGTATCTAATTAAGTTGTCCATTCCCTCCCCCCAGGCATCAAAGCTTCTAAGTTCTGCTCTGGAGAATTACAGAACCCTCTAGAATCAATCTGAGAAAAAATGCAGAACAATACAGAGAAGAAATGAGATGAAAATCTTGTCCCATAAGCAAAAGTCTACTCACACTACATAGTGTCATGATGGTGAACGTATGGCATGCATGCCACAGGTGGCATGCAGTGCCCTCTTTGTGGGCAAGCAAGCTGTCATGCCAGTTCAGTTCTGTTGTGCATGCATGCACATCTCCCGCTGGCCAACAGGTCATCAGGTATCTACCACGCATGAGCGGGATACGTGCATGCCTGTAAGTGGGCATGCTGTGCGTGCATGCGCAGAGTGTGGGGTGCATGTGTATGCAGGGGGGGCTGTGGACACAATGCAATTTGGGGGTTCAGGTGCGTTTTGGGCACTTGGTCCGGAAAAGGTTAGCCATCACTGACATAGTGTTTCACCCTATGTAAGATGAAGAGGAAAGAAATCTGCCTTTTAAATCTGAAATACCTCCTAGCATATCAAAACTGCTTATCTAATTATGTTCCCAAATGACAATGAAGACTTCACAGACTATGTAATAATTTATTATGTGGCCTATGTAATTAATCAATTAAACCACTTTGAGGCCTAGAATGATAAACACATATTTTAGTCCATTTCTGTTGCTCTTTAATACTTTGTTGTTACCATTTTATTTCAAAGCAGATGAGATGATTTATAGAAGATTCTGAAATTGTGAAGCAACCTGTGCTAATTACTTTTACTCTGATTACTTCTCTCCAAGAGCTTGATGATCAAAACTCTGTGCGACAGGTATTGTTCAGAAAGAAATCAGTATTTCATCTTGGAAGACCTCTTATACAGCATAGCTAAGAAGATGTATGCCCCTTTTATCCATCTTTCAGAACATTGCATTTCCCCATTAAATGAAGTAAAAAGTTTTAGCATTTTCCAAAACTTTCTCTTTTAACTACAGTAAATAGTGTACAATAATTGTTATTCAATTTCTTCATGCAGCCCCAAGATGGTCCAATCAGAGAAATATAGCCCTTTTCCCATATAGAAGGACAATATTTTGTATGTGAAAAAAATACAACTCTTCTAAAAATATGTTATCCATTGCTTAGCAAGTGTGCAATTACAATCTACTGCAGTTCTTATCCCTATGTAAAATATCAGTAATCAGATGTGTTTGAAATAATTCATGGCATGCAACATATCTTTCCCTTATTGGGGATTTTTTTAGTTTTATATTTTTAAGTATTTATAAATTATGTACTAGCCTTTTTTAAAAGTTGGCAAATATTTCTACAAAAAGCTTTTCAAAAAAATTCCAAATTTCTCTGTCTTTTACTTACTGAAAGCTGTTTAAAAAATTTAAAGGTATCAACTCCAAAAGAACATTTTGATATTTTATTTGGTGTATGAAAAATGCAATCCTTTTGCTTGCCTGCCTGCCTGCCTGCCTGCCTGCCTGCCTGCCTGCCTGCCTGCCTGCCTGCCTGCCTCTATCTATCATCTATCTATCTATCTATCTATCTATCTATCTATCTATCTATCTATCTATCTATCTATCTATCTATCTCACTTCAGACTTCTACTCCATGTGAACTAGACATTAGACTATTGCTTTTAAATGTGGCACTGCAAAACAGTTGCACAAAGGGTAAAATTTGGTTACAGACAACATGAATTAAATTTACCATCTGGAGAAGTTTTTATTAAAGCAAGCATTGCTAAGCAACAAAATTCTAATTAACTTATATTGTGGGTATGAAAGCACTGATAGAACTGGATTTTCCAAAATTATATAATAAAAGACAAATTCTTAAATACTGAACTATTGGACAATTGTGATGCAGTATTGGGAGTTAACTGATGCTGTAGTGGGAGATACACGGACTAAAATTATAAATACCATTTGATGTATGAATCAGGCCATTCATCCTTCTAAATTCTGCATTATAAATGCTAACTAGTAGCAGCTTTACAGCTTCAGGACTTTTCTCTGAATTCTAAATTGGAAATACCAAGGATATTCTGTATGGTAGTCATATACTCTACCAAGTAACTCATGACATTTGTGACCATAACAATAACTTGAATCAAACAATTTACTATTAGATATTGCAAACTGATAAACAAGATTTCTAGTGCAATCAAGCAAACATCCAATAAGGAATTATGAAACTAATAAAATAATTGTATACCAAGAGAATGGTCTCTGTGGTAGTAGAGTAGGCAGCATATATGTATAATATAAGGAAATGAAAGTTAATGGAAGTGGTTATAGTGAAAAAAAGGTCTTTCAAATGGTATGTTAATTTGAAGAATAACAATATCAAGTAATTATTTGCAAATTATATATTATAATTATCATGCAAATGGAAAATTAAAAGTATTACATTGGTCAAGAAACTAAGGTATTACTTAGCAAATTTATAAAGCAACTAAAATTTTCAAATTATAGCATAAAATTAACTTCCAGAATTGTATTTCTAGAGCAGTTAGAAATGCTTACAGTACATGACTGAAACTGTCAACAAAATAATATTGCTTTTTCAAATTTTACATTTTAAAAAAAACCTTATTCCAACAAAGGACAATGAACTAATAGGTTTAAAAAGACCTTTGTGAAAACAAAGTTGGAGTTTTGGATAAAAGAGAAGCTCAAATAGAATGCCAATGCAATATTACACAACAAACTTCAAGCAATAACAGTATTCCTTCCTCTCCTCATTTATGTGTCCTTGAAAACTGCTTTAGAGGGTCCCCAGATCCCCTGAAGCAGATTGGAAGGGAAATTCATCTGCTGGCACAGTTCAGCTTGCTGGCAGAATGATATCATTGGATACAATTCAAGGTTCTCCCCAAGTCTATATTTGCACTGAAACAAAAACAAATGTTTATTACCAGTATCAATCCATAGAGAAGTGTAGACAATTAAGGCTCAGGAAGAGACTATTCAGTTGAATGTATTTATCATTTTTATTTCCTTCAACCAGAAAGAAGTTCTTTTCTACAGAAACAAAGGACTTGGCCCACTTAGGCAGATAAGCATAAATCATTGACTATCATTTTGAAAGGTATATTATTTTGGGAAGAAAATAAATCTGAATTCCATACATTTTATACAGTATATCACAGGTGGTTACAGAAGTATTTTGCCTAGGATTCCCATGTCTACCCATTTTGCAGTCATGTGAGGCCCTCGCTTACACTCTGTATAATCCTGGATTTATGAAGGTAAAGGGACATTTTAGTAACATCGTCAATTGGGGGGGGAGGGGGAATGGATGTGACAGAAAAGAAGTGAAAAATGCCATAGAGAATGTAGAACAATCGCAGGAAGAGAAAGGATGACTCCCATATGAAAAACTATAAAACAGATTAATCGCCAAACAAAATGAACAGAATGTGAATATAGGTAGTCCTCATTGAATTACCACTCATTCAGCAACAATTCAAAGTTATAACAGTGAACGAGGGAAGCATATAACAGATTCTCATAGTTGTGGCCATCTCAGAGTCTGTGCTTGGCAATCAGCTTGCAATTATGACATTGCAGCTTTCCACCGTCACATCTTTACCATTCGTGATCTTCACTGCAACAAGTAAAATCAAAGGGGAAGCCTGAAGAAGGTTCAACGATCACATGACTGTGAGACTGCATCACATGACCCCTGCAATCATACAGTAGTCGCCTAATAACGACAACAATCAGGACTGCTATAACCACCCTGATCAATTAATAATGTCATGTGGTGTTGACTGCATTGCTTAGTGACAGAGTTGCTATCCCCAATTACCATTGTTAAGTAAGTTCCTTATATAGGAAGATATGAAGTCTACTTAGAACAGAATTTTGTTCAGAATACCACTATGTATGTGAAGTTACACTAATGGAAAGCATGAAAAATGATCCTTAGCAGTAATATAAAGTAAAGAAATTGCATGCAAGAGGAGAAATAGCTGGTAGTCACCTTTAAAGTCCTTCATGGTTTGGGACCAGATTATTTACGTGGTTTCTTCCCCATCTGTTTCTACAATCTTATCCAATCCAGCAGGATGGGAGTGCTATGGATATTGTTCGTTAAAAAGTGTCAGCTGATAGAGTGCAAAAGGAGAGCTCTTTCTGCCACGACACCTGTCCTTTGGAAGATCACACTTTGGAAGATTCTGACCCTGCTGGCCTTCCTTAAGACATTGAAACCTTGGCTTGGTGCCCCAGCCAAGGCTCCTAGGAATGTAATAAAGCCCATCTCCTGGTCATGTTAATAGTTGTTTTATGACTCTTGGCTGCCACGTGTTCTTATTTTCTTTACTGCATGTGTTTTATCTACTTTTATTGTAAACTGCCCAGAATCCTGGGCAGATGGGCAGCTTTTAAAATAGATGATTGATTGATTGACAGACAGACAGACAGACAGACAGACAGACAGACATACATAGGGGCAGGGAGGCAGCCTACACTGATTTTATAATATGCATAAACCAATGATGTTTGATGAAATGACGAAGTGAAAGTAATTATGGTTGAAAAAAACAACGCAGACAAGAGAAAACTATTAAAAAGAGGTAGAAAAATTTATTTATTATTATAAAGTTATAATATAATATTATTTTATTTGATTGTGTAGTGTATACAGGGAAAATAATAGTTGAAAAGAACATAGTAAAAAAAGGAACATTTAAAATTAAAGATCAATCCTTACTGTCCTTTGGAAGGACAGATACTGAAGCTGAAGCTGAAATACTTTGGCTACCAAATTAGAAGAGAGAACTCATTGGAAAAGACCCTAAAGTTGGGAAAGATTGAAGGCAAAAGGAGAAGAGGACAGCAGAGGACGAACTGGTTAAATAATATCATCAACACAATGAACATAAATTTGGACCAACTCTGGGACGCAGTGGAGCAAAGAGGGCCCTGGTTCATGGGGTCGCAAAGAAGCATACATGACATAGTGACTGAACAACAGCAAAAGTAAATTAAAGAAGGCTAAGAAAATGCAGAATGATGTTATGTCCTTTATAGAAATAATATCTGATAAAACCAGTTTTCCAGTACTATTAAATATAATATAGTTTAAATATTTAGAATAATTCAAATAGCCACACAATATTCACCTGTATTTCCAGGTAAAGACATTTCATTATTATAAAGATAGAAAATGTTATGCAATATACAACACATACATTTATTTCTGTCTATTTCATTCATATTTTGGAATTTTCTACTAAGGTATATGCAACCTTTTTAAAAGTATGGTTATTACTTATACTTAAACAAGTTTTAATTTCTATATCTCTCATATGAAATCATGAGTAAGTACAGAGTGAAAATTGTAGAAAATAATCTATATACGAGAGGGGGGGGGAGAGAGGAAGGGGGAGAGAGAACAGAAAAGGAACTCATAGTCGCCATATGTATCTGCTCCTCTATCACAGAAATGCACATATGATGCTACTAGATCTAAACAATAATTCTCAGAGGTTTCACACATGTAACTATGCAGAGTATGATATAGTTATACCAAAATAGCTGGAATCAATATCTATTTTTTCATGCAAACTCTAACATACTTTATCTTATCTCTGACCCAGGAAACAATCTGCACAATTCCATTATATTATTAAAACCAACTATATACCAGCCAGGTAACAGCTAATTCTGGAGCTCTTCTGTCTTTACAAGACTATTGGATATTGCACACAAAGAAGAATTATTGATTCAAACTAATGCAAGTTTACTTTTCATATATTATACAAACAGGTTTATATAAATATAACTGTATTTATGAACCAAAACATTTTTCATTAAGTAGAAAATTACTGGATCTAAAAATAAGCACATAATTTGGAGAAAATCTTCTACCCAATATTTAGATCAATGATGTTGAAAGTAACATAATAATATGATGTTTGAATTTCATTACGGATTTTCTTTAGAAATTAATTCTTATAACTAGCTGTATGCTAATTAAATAGCATCCTAAGAAAAATAAAGTCCTGTACCCTAAGAGAATAAGAGCAAGAAATTAAAATGGAACTACTATGAACAATGGCATGTCTCAGTGATTTTTGTCTGATTCAAGTAGAGTTAGTTTTCTCTGACTTAACTTGAATGTGAATCTATGTCATTACATGGAAGAGGCAATGAGCAAAACAATCAAAGGAAGCCATGCCACAAAATGGTCCTGTGAACTTGAAATAGGGAACTGTCAGTCAATGTACAAAAACATCTACCACATCCAAAAGATATCAATGGTCTGTTAGAACAAGGAATGTCAATTAATAAAATCACAAAAGAAAAGAAATTCACAAACTTCAGCAACAATTTCTAACTCTCTGTAATTCCTTATAACCTCTGTTAGAAATACAGAGGTGAAAAAGTGAAGAATTTGCAAAACACTAGGGAAAAAATAAGAACGCATTATTACTAATAACAGTGATTTGAATAAAATTTAATTCCACTGAAGCTAGTTCCAATACTTTTTTAGTAGTTCTTTTCAACAGCAGTCCATCTTAAGCATGATTAGGTGCTCTTGAAACTGAAGTTTAACACTTCCAAAACTTAGTGTCTTTTAACTGGACTAAAATTTATTTTAAAAATTATACACTCCAATAGTTTTAAGTCCTTATCTTAGTGTTACAGATTCCAGTTTGGGAGCTGCAACAACCATAGTCAATGAATATTTTGCAGAAATATTTCATGGCAATTGTGTCACCCAAGCATATTTATAAAGTCTGTGATTATATACAGTGATTCATCTGATTTGAATATCTGCGTTGTTATTACTTTAAAAACACAAAACTGCGTAGGAATGGTTTTCAAAAATAATAAACACAGAGGGATCTTTCTCCCTTTTGACAAAACAAATTACAGAAACAAATTCAAGTAAAATTGCAATCTTCTCTTTCAGCCTTTTTCTCTGCAAAATAAAACATGTAAGGAAGAGAACTAGAAGGAGAGATCGCAGAGCACTCCTTACACCGTCGGTAACTTTACAAACACAAACCCCAACGCCTATTGAAAAGTAACGTCACGTTATGCATAAAGAGAAAGAGAGAGAGAGAGAGGGTCACCAATCTATGTGATTTTAAAATATTCAAAGCCTTCGGGAGCATTCCCAAAACCAAGCACGTACTCCACGGCCACACAAATAAGGGTTTGGATCTTGCAATAAAGTGCAGCTATTCTGTAGGCAGGGGTTAACTTCTGCGAAGGTAACGGCGGCAAGACGGGAAATGGAAGAACATGGCCCCTATGCGCTACATGGAAAGGACTCCTTCCATGATTTAAAAAGGGAACATCTGATAGCAGATAGCCGACCATCCTTACAAACCAGCGCAAAGCTTCCTGCAAATCCCGTTACTCAGTAGACAATGGCAGCATATTCCGAGACGAGGAAGTGCTCGGACAATAATAACTGCATCTAGCGGCTTGCAGCCAAACGACCATCACCAACCACTGAGCTATACATCACTGAAGACTTGCTTCCCGCCTCCCGCTCGTTGATTTACAGACCCGGCACTGCAGGCGCGTTTCTTACCTCGCTCCGCCTGGACCCGCTGGCAAAGGACTAAAAGCACGCCAAGAAGCATGACAGCCTTAAAGAGGGATCCTCTGGCGGCCGGGCCGGGCTCGGTACTCCTCCGATCAGGGCATGGCGGGGGTGGCGGCAGCGGCGAGAGCATCGGTAGACCACAGCCAGCGCTGGCCGCCCAAGCCCTCGAGATGCCCGCTGCAAGGACTCCCTGCAGGCATTCAGGAGGCTCGCACTTCGCGGCGGCGCCTACCGCCACCGCATCGTCCCCGAGAGCCATTGGTGGGCCGGCTGGGCTTGCACATTCCCGTCGAGGGTCCGGCGCCAGCCTGGGTCTTCTGTCACGGCGCGCGGGTTCCCATAGCCGCGCGCCTCCGCCAGGCCGGACAGGGCAAGGCAGGAGCAAGCGGCGAGCCGTCCTTGGCTTCAACAGCAGCAGGTGTGGAGAGGCTGCTGTCAGAGCCTCCCGGTGCAGCAAGCCGCCCGTCGCCAGGCCCTTCCCGCCCTAACCCTGGGCGCGGGGGGCGCCTGAGGCTGGTAACGGATGCCGAACGGACGGGAGTTGTGATAGCGGCGCTGAAACGGCGCTTCATCGACAAAAGAATCACGTAGCAACCCTCCGCCCCTCCTTTGCTCCGGAGTCGCAAGAGATGGCGGCGCTCCCAAGCCGAGGGGGACCTCTTCTGGGCTCTCGAGGCCTCACCGGGGAGAAGTTTCGGGCGCGGGGACCTCGGCGCGATCCCAGAGGCCTCTTCGATCCCGGGGGAGGCTCGCGCGTCCCTAGTTCCTCTCTCTCTCGAGCCGCGAATTCGCCAATGCAAGCTGGCCGCGCAAAAGCCCTTTCGTGCTAATAGCCGCCTTCCCCCATTGGTTAGGGTTGTCATTCGCCGCTCCAACTTTTAAAAATGAGTATTGTGCCGTGTGGCCTAATGGAGTTCACAGAGGTCTCAGGAAAAGAATCCTTCACAGAAGCCATATTTATATATAGACCGATTCGTGCTGTTGCTTTTCAGAGCAAGCAATGTCACGCAAAGAAGGAACGCATAGTGACCCAAAGAAATGAAAACGCAAGATAGGAGAAACCGTCTCCGCAGACTTTTACTGGTTCCTCACTACTGTATTAAAACCACATGAATTCAGGATTAATCAGCATTTGCTCATTTTAACATTTCTCCATCTTTTTTTCTTGGTAGAAAACAGTCTACCGAGGTACATAAATTCACTAGTGCTGAAGGGTATATAACTTGCAAATGTTCGCTCCATATGCAAGCCTTTGCATTAAAAATCTAATACTTGCTGCAGATGATTTGAATTCTTAGTCAACATCTTACATTTTAGCAATCTCTGTATACAAAATTATATATGCATCTACATTCCCAACTAACAGGCACGTAATATCTGCACAAGCATTCCAGATATTTTTATCTATATTGAACTGCTAAGTAGATGTCATAGCTTATTGAAGTTTTTGCTAACCATTTCGGTTATTCTAATGCTTAAATTCCATTATCTATTTAAAATGTTTTCATATTCAATTTCCATCATATTCAGTACTTTTTTTCACTGCAACCAACCTTCATATTTGCACAAGACTAACTTTATCTTACACTTTTTCTAATTCAACAAATACATAATACATTTTCTTTGGAACATTCATACATATTTTCTCAAAGGCTGGTTGAAAAGTAAAACTTCATCTGCAAATTCTTTCCCACATTTGAACTTCCCAATTGTCACTTACTTATTTGTATCCCTTCAGTCAGAGACACTTTCCCAGGAACGTTCACCAAACTTTTTCCTATGGTTTTTGTGTTCACTCTTGCTAACTTTTCCTTCACATGGGGGGATAAAAATAGATTTGTTTGCTAATTGTCATATGCAGTTGCAATCTTCACATAAAGATTAAATAAGATACCTAATTACTTTACAAGCAAGCCATGTCCCTATCTTAGTATATGTCCAGTTGAATCAACCATACCTGCAGTCTTCTTTTTTTAAAAAAAAATCCTGTAGTGTTTATGATTTCCTGTTCATTATTAATTTCAGTTTTATTCTTTAAATGATTGTCATTTACATACAAACTTCAAAAATACTTTCAGCACCCCTTTCATTTCTATTGCATCCCAAATTTCATCCTGCTTATTTTAATAACCCTTACTCTGGCTCCTTATTTAGCCCTGCTTTTTTAAAACTTAACTAAGTAGTGTCTTTTATTAGATTCCTTGCAATTATTTTCTTCTTTACATCCACAATATATAATACATTGCTCTCCTTCTTTCAACAATAATATTCTGGCCTCAGCTTTTTTTCATATCCACTATTTGTTTTATAATTCTACTAAGCATCCTTTTTCAGACTTACACTTAAGGTGACAAGCAAAGATGATCCTATAGGTGTTCTATAAATGTATATATTCCGTAGTGAGTGGGTTGACTGCTGCCTTCAAGTGATATACAGGAAGGGGTGTGAAATTCTATTAACCACACCTGCTCATTATGAAGATTTTCATATAGCATGGATGAGATCAGGCTAATGGGGGGAAGAAGCATAGAGAAATAGTGGGAGTGAAGTGTGGCTTGTTGGTTTGTTGAGTAATATGGGATGGGGTGACTGCCAAATGCTTAATCAAAGCCCTTGTAACCTGGTTGGGGCTTATCTGTGCCTCAATAGTGAGGGGAAGGCAGCCTCCCTACATAGGACCAATACTGTGTTCCAGCCTCCTGGGCTAAGCTCCAGCACCTGGTCTCTTGCTCTTTGGTAGGTTCAGACTCTGGTTACTGCTTCTTAATATTAGACTGATATTTAGTAAAGCTGATTCACAACTTGATCCTGAATGAGAGGACTGAACTGACTTTCAGCACTGAAACTTGAAGGGAGTGTTCCCCACTTAGAGATGCATTTTCTGGTTTCAGATACAGCACTAGCCACAATTCCAGGTGAGAGATGGGGAGTGGCCATTGGCATCCATGAATATCTGCTGGGCTTAGTTGATCAGGTATTTGTGACCATTGTGGTAATAACCATGGACATTATCCAACTTGTTAAATATCTCAACAAAGAGATCATACATTAGATCTGGTTCTTGTCTTAGGGCTGTGGTGTGATGATCTGAGATTGAGTGATATTAATATTAATCCCTTAACATGGACAGATCATGAACCAGATTGTGCTCTATGGAATTCTGTGATCATGAATCCTGTATAACACCTGTAGAGTGAATCTTGTAGTTCACGTAGCAGCTTTAATAGATGGAAGCAAGAGATGCCTAGAGCACCATTGGTGATATGTGAAGGATGAAGTCATTTTGACATCAGTAGATCTTTATTAGAACTTACTCTGTGTTAAGCTTACATCTCCACTCTTACTGCATATGCAGACAGCTGGCCAACAGCTCTGCTTCAATTAACCAAGTCTCTTCTGGGTAAGGGAGTCGCTTTGAAGAACTGCCATGAGAAATACTCTCGGCATCTATCAGATGAAGTGGCTTGACTTCACTTGGAATTAGATTCAAGCTGGTCAAGTTCTTTGGAAGTGCCTGAGAACATCTAAGATCTGAATTATCTGAGAAGAGTTTAAATTAGTTAATCCTGAGGATCATCCTGGGAGTTAACATTTGATTGGCTCCAAATGATGATTAATGCCTCATTGCAGAAGAAGGTAGTGCTAGTTGCCTTGAAGAATATAGCTATACACTCCTTCTCAAGATACTATATTTGGATCAGACAGACTTTTTTCTCCCAGTTTTCAATCTGTTTCTAGAGAAGTTAATGAAAGGCTGGTAGGTGCTTAGCTTCAAAAGGCTCCTGCAAGAAATAGATTCTCTGGGCCCTTTCCAGCCAGGGTTCAGGCCAGGTTCCAGTACTGAGAAAGTGTGGTCACATGTGGATAGGTTCTGGATGGGTTGGTGTGGGGATGGTGCAACCCATCTGGATCTCCTCCTTGGCAACATTCAATACCATGGACCATGATACCTTTTTGGACTGGCTTTGCAGGAGAATGTGGGACACTGTTTTGCAATGATTTTACTCCTCCTACAACTCAAAAATATTGAGAGATAAATGTCTATCGCCTCTTACCACTCCTCTTTAATTTACACAAGAAATCACTAGGTGAGGTCATTTAATGGCACAGGGTGCATTATTACCTGAAATCTTGATCATTCCCCAGTCATGGATTTCCACCCACGGCTGGGCAGACAGTGCCATTCAGCCGCTCTGAATCAAACCTAGCAAGACAGAGTAGCTTTGGGGTTTTGCCAAAGGTCTGGTGATGTGTTGTATTCTACCTTCAATGGGGTAATACTTCCCTGGACGGAGCTGGCAAACAACTTGGGGCTCCTCTTAGACTTGGGGGTCCTACCTTTTGGAACAACCTTCCATGCTTTAGACATATTTTTTTTTAAAGAAACATATGTATTAGGAAAAGGAAAAAGAACTGGAAAATGATTGAATTCTCCTTTAACTTTTGCAATGACATAAAATCATAAATCCAATTTAGTGGTTAAGAACACTTGCAAGCAGTATCATTCAGATGAAAGAGATTACTTTTTGATGGATGAAAATATCCTTAAACATGGGAAAGAAGTAATGTTGTGAAAATGAATTTTGCAACACTAATAGGTATTTTGAAAGCAATACATACTTATATAGCTTTCACATAAATATTTTAAACAGATTACGGTAGCAGTTAAATTATTCAGTATCTCCTTATTAAAGTCATGTCATTTTAAAGGTAATGCTTTTAATTTTCCTCCATTTAAACAATACCATTGGGAGTTAGCTGCCAACCTCACAGTAAATGAGGGATATTATTTAGCACCTTGCCATCTTGGCCAGTTCTTGATTCGAACTGTAGTTAGAATTTGGTTGTATTTTCAGCAATGAAGGCATATTTGAGTCTTTTTGAATAGAACATTTAAACTTGAATTTTCCTTTAAAGAAAAATACGAACATGGGCCAATTCTTATTTAAAGATGGCTGATAATATTTTGTGAGGTGGGTGATATCTGCTCATAAAGGGATCGTTACACTTAATCAAGTAATGATACATTTAAAATATTTCAGATTATTTTTCAGAATACAATTTTCTAGAAAGACTAGATGGAAATACAATTAAAGCACTTGGCATGTACATTGCTTTATGTAGCACTGCTCCTGCCTGCCTTTGAAACCCCGAAAAGCCTAGAGAAGAACTTAAGTAGACTGACAATATACTATTATAAAAATTATAAAATAAAAAAATAAATTTGAATATACAAGAAATTTGGAATACAGACTTGGAGTGAGCATCACTTTCCACAGGACTTAGAGAGTTCGTAGCCTGCTGTGAGGGCACGGCTGCTGGCGCTCCCAATAAAGGGAACGTTTCATTAACTACAAAGGGCTTATCATGTTTGGGAGCCAGGTCAGAACAAGAGAGCTTAACCTAGTTTAGCTTGTTTTGATGCCTAGGCTATTTAGCTTTTACTCACCTTTGGGCATAGAAATATTACAAAATCTGTAGGCTCCATCCCCCTATTGGGTCATATTTATTTCATTTCATAACTTTTGCATACTTTTGAAAACTTCATCCCTACCACCATCTGAAATATGGCTTGAGACACCAAATACGATGCCTGCTGCAGATTTAACCATGACACCTGTAGATTTCATCCGTTATTTGAAACTGGATCTCTTGGAAAGGTGCCTGCTCTGGATTTGTTCTCATATATTTGTGGAATATTGATTGGCACATCAAGTTATGCTACTGTCCTCCAGAGAAAAGCTGCATCAAAGTAACAAACGTCTTTCTTTTTCAGGCATCCTTTTTCTTATGTCATCTTCCAGAGCACTTCTGAAAATCAGGGAGCCCCCAGAAACTGCATATGGGGAGAGGCTACAGAGGTGCAATCTAATTTAAAAGACATTGCCACCTTTTCATTCCACATGGTGGTGAAGGCCTCCATCAAAATATGTTTGGGAGCCTAGGGAATTTCTCAAGCTCACTCTGAAATCCAGTTGTATCCATTAGGCTGGGAGTGGGGGAGGACCAGTTAAAGAGGTTCTATTGCACTGTACTGCAGACCAGCACTGGAAAGCTCAAAATAAATTAAAGAGTAACCAGACCATATCAAGAGAATGTTGTTGATATCTTAAATACACAGATCATGTTACAACCTCTGAGACAAACACCAGATCTCAGGTGTGATCATTATTTGCACAAAATGATTATTTGGGTCAGGCTGATGGTTGTCATGGTGGTCATACATTCCCAATCTGCTTCAGACTCCATGTCCAGGCAAAGCGGGTTGAAATCCTGTAGCCATACAAAGGTAGAAGATTCTACTGCTATCCTGCAACATAAAACAGCTCAAGTAGGCAGAGAGACTGGTATAGCAGCAGAGGTCCCATTTGTTTCTATAATTGAATTTCACATCTAGGATCTTGCATCCAATTATATACAAAGCAGTGTCTCTAGACTGAATGGTCAACTCATCATGGCCAACTCACTATGGGACACCTTGCCACAGGACAAATACAAAAGTTAAATTAATTTCAATGGAACTATGGCCAATAATAAAAAAAAGTCAATCCAGAAATACAAGACTTATAATTTCAATGAAAACATGGTCACCAATAATAAAAGTAACTGAATGAAATGATTAATACAGCACTGAATTGTCCTGCAACAAGTTGTCCTGTGGCAAACTGGCCATGGGAATTATCCCACAAGTTAGCTGTGGTGAGTTGGCCATTTTGAGTTGGCGGTGGCGAGTTGTCATAGACCTATCTCTAGAAGCCATAAATCTCCTAAATGATAAAAAATCAACCCACCCCGTGGCTGCAATTAATGTTATACTTGCCTGGGCACATGTTCATGAGAACCCTCTCATGCTAATCCAAGTTGAAATTATACACGCCTGTCATTCATAATTAAATCTTGAATGAGGATGGCTTATTGCAGGCCAATCTGGCATTCAGGAGCAACAGCTAGACATTAGGACCACTGAGGAGCCAATGACTTTGTACTGAACATAAAGCATATTCATTTTTGCTGAGGTAGATAATTTTTACTTAGGCAGAAAAGAAAGCATGCATTCATTTTGTAAAATATGCTTGAAACTTGTCAATATCTGTAAAGAGAAGTATGGAGAAATGCAGAAAGTCATAAGTGTTTAAAATCTCCTAAATGCTGATGACTTCTTCCTCCATTCAGTAATGTATGAAGCATTTTTTTCAGGTTTAATTTTTTTTAATTAAACATAACTTGCAGCAGAAGTAGTTTATTGCTAAACAAAATATGTCCAAAATGTGAAACAGCAAATTAATATATGGATACAAAAAAACCACTGCATCCACTGCTCTGGAAAAGACAGGACATAAGATCATCCAAAAGCATTTTTACAAGATTCTGCTGATTGAAAAACATACATTTTCACCAAATACACTGGCAGTTCTGACAAGGATGATAGGCTCCTCCACCTTTAAAGATTCTCAACATTTAATTATGGTTTATTTTTGAGATATGCCTAGAGGAACCAGATGCTGAAAATATTGAAAAATCGATTGAAAAAAAATCTGTGATTCAGGACTCTGCCTACAAGAACATATGGCTTTTGTGAAATAGGTTGAGTTCAACCCACACAGTAATGCTTCCTATCTAGTTATTTTCAGCGTGGTTGGAAAAATACAATCAAGTTTAGCAGTTCCACAGGATATTAGCAGGCCATGCTATACATGCAATTTATGCAAAATACAGATTCAATCCCCTTTACAGTATTTACACAGGCCACTAAATAGAATGATCAAAAAGCATTTCATCCTGGTCAACAAACTGCATTCAACCAGGCTGAAATCAAATTGGAGTACAACATGGGCATAGAATAATGCTATTGCACAGCCATTTTCTAATCACATGCTTTACTATAAATGTATAAACCTTCAACAATACGTTTGAAACTTCTATAAGGAAATAGGAATGATGTGGTGCTAGCATAGCACTTTCGATCAATGCCAGTCATTAAAACTGCATGCTTGGTATCTTTCTTTTATCTGTTGTTTTTAAAACAATGTTATCTTCAACCAGATTTGAAATAGCTTGAACTAGTCTCCACTATTAACTGTATTTATTCCCCACTATTAACACTATTTATTCCCCAATTATTTGAAATGTCATGTACAAATTTGTTATAGGGCAGTGATGGCTGACCTTTTTGCTACCGAGTGCTGAAAGTGAGGGCGTGCAGGGGGGTCATGCACGCGCATGCCCACACCAATAACTCTATGTGCCCTCCCCTGATGCATGCACGCGTGACACGCCCCCTCCCACGCTCCCCACTTTTGGCACATGATGGCATGGTGAAAGTTTTTCGCCCTCCCCAGGCTCCAGAACCTTTCTAGGAGCCTGGGGAGGGTGAAAACGGCCTTCCCCACCCCCCACCCCCAGATGCTGACAACGGCCCGTTTACAAACTTCCGCTTGGACCAGAAGGCCTGTTTTTCACTCTCCCCAGGCTCCAGAGCATTTCTAGGAGCCTAGGGAGGGTGACAACGCCCCCCCCCCCGAGGCCCACCAGAGGCCAAAAACAGCCTGTTTCCCGACTTCTGGTAGGCCCAGAAGGCCTGAAAACCAACTGGGTGCCGGACACATGCGCACCAGAACTAAGTTCGCGTGGCCACCAATATGGCTCACCATAGGTTCGCCATCATGGCTACAGGGCTTTATTTCTGCAAACATAAATATAATAATATCCATACAAGAAAAACACTTTGGGTAATCTCGCAATGAAATAATAGTTATGTATGTAAAACACTGATGGGATTGTGTAATTAAATATAAAAGGATTTTATTCTTGATTATTTGTTTCTATACCATACATATTAGAGATGTACACAAAACAGCCCAATATCAAGAAGTAGATAGAACCTCAACATGATTTAGGGAATTAGAGTTTTCAGATTCAGAAGCTGAAGTGTTTGACCATGCTGTCAGTTTGACCTAGTGAAAGAGACACTTGTGGATATATGGTGCCATTTTGGTTAGCTGATCCAGAAACTGAATTAGGTAAGATCCTGAGCCCTGCAACAAATTGCAAATTACAAAGGATAGAGCAAGAAAGTCAAGCTTGAAAGTTAGCAGGGAGAACTATAAGAAAAGAGTATTTGCCTGACCAGATCTTTGGGGCAAATAAAACTTCACAGCCTCATGCTAGAACTCTTGTTCTCACGTCATGTTGGATTACCTAATTGGACTTTGAAATGGATACTGATTGCTCTTGGATCCTTCCTGGACCTGTGATTTGTCTCTCTGGAAAAGTACATTATTGTTGTTTTCTAGGCATTTATAGCAGAATGTTTTAAGTGTGCAACCTGTGCCTAAGTTACTTTGTTATAAAGTAAACACTCTATGAGATTGTACCAGAAACTAATTCTGTGTGTAGTTGACAGCACAGAACAAAGTGTCAAGGGCAAAATGCTAACACTAATACAAAATATAGTCCTAGCCATCAATACATTGTTTTTCACTTGTACAATTCTACAGAAAACTCAATGGCAATCATAAATCAGAACCTAACATCTATGCAACAAAATATACCCAGAATCATCAAGAATAAATTGACAATTGTTTCTTAAGAGTACAATAAAAGGGTACAAATAGGATAAATAACTCACCACTGCATGGAAATGCACAAGGATTTATATGAAAGATTTCAAATCCTCTCAAATTGTTGTTTAAAATACTGTTTCACCTATAAGGTTTGTTTCATCAGCTATGTCCATAACTTTGAAGTTGGATAGTCCTAAACCTGCTATACTTTTTTTTTAATTTTTGGCCTGTTTCTCTTGTCTCCAGTGTTATGCTAGAAATAGACTAGTGTCATAGCCTGGAAAACTCTGGGCATTGTGCACGAGGCACATTTTCTACTATCTTAAGCCAAATACATACAATGGTGCAACATTCACCATAAAATATATTACATCTATTTCTTTTCCTTCCCCTTGTCTTCCTCCTTAAATTAATGGCTCCAATTAGCTCATTGTAAGAGTTACTTTCATGCAGAATTCTCATGTTTTTAGAACAGAATTGTATACATAGGAATGGTATGTGCATTTCCCCATAAAATTTCATGATTTTATGTTCATTAATTATTTTTACAGTACATTTGTTTCCCCTCTATCACTCTGTCTAAAGGTGTCAAAACAAATACTTTCCTACCAGTTTGAAACTTTCCTATCAGCACAAAATTCAAATACTGAGAGGGAGATGAGTGGTGGTACCTAAATTTGATAAACAAAGAAATGATGCTAAAGATTTGATCTTTCCTTCTAAACATAGGAAGCTCTGCCTTTATGAGTTGGAATATATCTTGACAAATGTACCATAGGTGGGTTTTTTTAAGCATAAAGAAAAGCCAAGAAGAGCAATTGCTGTAATATATATTTTAATTCAAAGTGAATCTTGACAGTATTACACCATAAATTCTTATTTTGACACTCACCAAAATAGTCACCTGGAAAACCCGCTTTTTGTGACAAAGTACAGAAGGCTTGGTCACATTTAAATCGCTGAGAACTAGAGAGAAATACTATCGCAAACTGTAGGAAACATTATATCCATAAAAATTTTCCCAGTCCTCTTATTGTAATATTGCACAGTGCAATTGCTACATGACAAACTAGTGTAGCACAGAAATCAGGAACAAAAAAGCCACAATTCTCCAAATCATTATTAAGCGATAATAGTTCAAACTTAACAACCAAACCTATATACTCAGTCCTAAAACAAATCTATGATTTGCAGTGTGAATTTTAGTTTTAACAAAAATCAAGTTAAATTTAGCAGTAAGTACAGAGTATTTAAAAAAAAATAAAGCGAAATAATTAGTAAATACAGTAGTATACTTGATCAATAACACACCCTGAATTAAAGTTAAAAACTGAATACAAGGAATTAATATAAAAATTACTCTCCAAATTAAAAATAGTACACAGTTTATCGTGCAGTGTTTTATTTAAAAAGCATTAGCTGCAGCCACCAAGTAGCCAAGCTATTCCTTAGCTAACCAGTCAATGTGACTGCTCTGGAGTGAAATCATGGATTACAGCCTGAGAGAAGGCATACAATCCAATCCTTCTTTGCAAATCTCATTAAAGAACTGGCTGCACATTATTTTTAGTGTTGGTTGTGGTAGATCCTATTTTTCATTTCTGAAAAGTTAAAAACATATGTTTTATAGTACACAAGGAGCCACAGGCTTCCTCTGGAGTATACTGATAGTTAGTGTTTAACCTGGCATATTGTTCCATGTACATTAGCTTTGTATCCTGAATGCAACTGAAAAGCACAGTACATACTTCAGAGAAAGGAAGATCCAGTTTTTAAGGAGAACATTTCCCTCCATTCAATTGTTGTGGAAAAGTAAGTTACCTTGTGTTTTTGTGGGTCTTGGTGAGTCCAATGCCAGCAATGGAAACAGCACTCAAGAAACCCCATTCCCAAAACTGGGAATTTAAGAGAAGACAGGAATTTACAGAACCATAAATATTAAGAAGAATAACAAATCTACCTGGTGATTTTCTGGATTTCCTCTATATAAGTATCGGAAAATGACAAAGTTTTCAAAGGTATCAGGTTACTCTTGTATTAAGAGAGATACATACAGAAAGAGAAGTCTGTTTATACAAAATGCATACAATTATCTGTGAGAAATCACTGAAGTTGAAATCCAGCATACTCCTTTGGGTACACTCAATGACTAATATGGGCCTACTGAGTCTTTTTTTTCCTTTCAGTAGCAATTCTTTCAATTCCACAAACTGGTTTTTAATCTTTTCAGTATTTCAGAAGTGCTTTTGCTTGATAAGGCAGGGGGCAAAACTGCCCCCACTGGCCCCACAGAGCTGTGGCGCTCTGATTGTAGCTCAAGCATAATGGGAAAGAGAGAATTTATTACCATGTTCGGTCATTACAATGTACTGCTGGTCTTGGTTTTCTTTTTTTAATGAACTAATACTGCTATATTTCAGATGCAGGCACATTTATTTCAATTAGACATTCATTAAATAAAACACTGCTTATGTTAATGGAGCAAAGGAAAAAAACTCTTTCAACTGCTAGACTACTCAGGCTTCAATCTTATGCACACTTTCCTAGAAGCAAGCCCCACTTAAGTCAGTGGGATCGCTTTTAAATAAACATGCTTAGGATTGTGCTTGAAAGAAACTCTTTCCACTCCTATTCCAGTCTATGCTGTAAGAACCGTATTCCAGGAACATTTATTTAAAAAGGTAAGTAAGTAGTTTAAGCGTCTGCACAATGTCAATATGAACACATAAAAATTATATTACATGAATACAGCCACTTATATGCAATGATAGTTAATAGAGATAAAATACTGATGCAAATAACACACTCAAAGTAACATATGTAAATTGTTTTCCATCATTTACAATATAGTAGTTACAACACTCCAAACATGAAAGGAAACAAAACAAAACCAACCCTCTACTTCCATTTCATGTAATTAGACTTATACAGAAATTAGAAGGCTAAAAACTAGTTAAATCACCTAATTTCACAGCTATTTGAAGTGGCAATCATTATATAGCAGCTTATCTATGATACATTCAAGATAAATGATGCAATTTATTATTTGCCTCACAAGCTAGATCACAGCCTCACTTCCTTTAAATCCACGATAGCACTACAGTATATTTGAGGTCTATGAAAAAAGTAGCTACCTTTTATAGAAAATGGATGATTAAGTCTTTGGTGCTGCAAAAGCAATTTCATTTGAACTAAAAAAAAACACAGATTGACTACCTAGGGAAAATGCATGTCATCTGTTGTCCCTGATGGAATGTATTTAAATAAGGAAATACTCCCCAAACTCTAGAACAAATACCATAATGTAAAAAAGCTAAAACCTCTCCCATGCATAAATGAAAAATTGCACAAAAAGTACTCACATCATTTCAAGCTTCAACAGTAAATATTCTGCTACTATTTATTAAATACTGTATGGTTTGCTCAAGCTAAGATGAAACCACAGTATGAATCAACAAGCATTTTGCTTTTATTTTCTTTCGCTATCTACCCAGATAATTCTTACTATACCTTTAAACAGGTTATTAAATCCAGTTGGATATAAAACACTTTGAAAATAAACTACTTTAGATTGTATTGCAGTTCCACCAGACAGTATAAAACACCATTTTTAAAAAATTCAACAAGCTAATGAATCAACTTTTCCTAAACACTACAAAATGCTTTTTCTTGAAGCTTATTTTAAGGAAAACTATCAGACAGCGGAATTCATTTAACAGCAACGCATGCTGTTTTCCAAAAAAGAAATCTCACCCAGTACTAAAATCATACCACGCACAACAAAAAAGAAAGTTAGTGAGCGTGCATTAATCTATCAAAGAATCAACAAATCTGAGTGTTAAGTGCTGCAGTCCTCAACATTTATAACGCAGTGACATTAACAACCTTGAATATTTAAGGCACTATGTGGGAACCGGTTTACAATGCAGCTGAGATTATCAGGACACCAACATTTAAGAGCAGTTTTCTAGGCAACTGCATTTTTGTCCATGCAAGGGACACATGCAATGTGGAGAACAGTTCAACCTTTTTAGGTATGTGATTCAACACAGAACATCAAGATACATAATACAAACAAGTTACTCATACATGATACTGATGACATGTGCATCTGTTGCTCTAAACCTGTACACTCAATGGCTTCCCAAATGTAGAAGTGCCTCGCACTAGATCAGAAGGCAATTTTATAAAAATAGTAGGAGCAAAACTGAATTTTTACCCCCTTAAGTCACCTGTTTGGAGTTATTTCGTAAGAAGGTAACATGACTAAAGACAAATTTATACCAAATGTGCAAAACACATTAAAAGTGAGTTAAAGCTCAAGGTTATTTAAATTGCACCCAAGTCTAACATGATTAAAAAAAATAATTTTCTTGTGCCATGGCTAATATTTATTAAATACCATGTTTTCCTCTCAAATCACATATCTTTCTATATATCTGTGTGTATATATATGTATATATATATATATTTATCTGAGCTTTGACAGCATACTGTAATTTGAGTCTCACATAAATGGATATTGGCTGAGTTTTGTTGGACTCAGTGGAAATCCTGTGTAAGCAGGTGATGCAATGTAAGAATGTGGTGGGAAAATTGGTTTATATCGAGTCTGTTGAATGTTTGGGGAAGGCAGTAGTCTGGGATTTATGCCCACTGGGATCTGATGAATTATGCCACCGTGATGAGAAATACTGTAACTGGGATGATGTAATATTGGTCTTGAGGTACATGGTGATGCAAAAATGTGGGCCACAGGTGCAGCAGTACTGAGGGATGCAGATGATGGGTAAGGTAGAATTGCAGGCTGTCCTCCAAGATGTGTATTTCCAGCCAATTGTGCATGAACTGAAGTATGAGTGGGACTTCCATGTGGAAGAGAGAATGCATGACCAGCAACATTATTTGGGATGAATGTCTGCTGCCTCCAATGACCACAATTTCCATTCCACTCCTGAGACCCAGATCCAAATGGCTGAACCTGTTCAAGGAAGATGAAGAGAAATAATAGTTAATTTTAAAAGAGAAATCCTTTGTCCTACTAATACAGCCTCAAATACCATAGGAAGTATGCTTTCTTACTAATATATACCATCGCAAACACATTGATATACAATTTTTTTTTTGTTTAATACCCATTTTAAGTTCCCAAATATGGCCAAATGCAGATCCAACCCATTTGACAATAGCATTTTCCTATCTACTTTGAGCCAACTGCTGGTATATTGCATTAGGTTATTCCAGTTTCGAACATTTTGAAAGGAAAAAATAGCTTGCACATGCTGTTCATATATTCACACAAAATATATTTCCTACAATCAGTTCATTTCATTCAGATAGCTGTGATGCAACTAATTAAACTGAAACAGCTCATATAGAACTAAATTAAGAAGTCTTCAAGACTTGAGCACAATATAACTTGCCCTATAGATACAAATTTGTGTAGCATATGTCATAACTAGTAAAAAACAAATATTCAAGAACTAGAAGAAGTCATAGAAAATACATTGTATTGATGTTGCTCTTGACTTGGAAGGAATTTACATCAAGGAAATAATTACAACAGTGGCAAATATTTCTACATTAAAATGAGCAGCCTGAATGAGTTAGAAAATTGTATTTGCAATATAATATTCTCACACATACTCGACTGAGGTTTGAATGCTGCTGATGGAATGCTGACATAAATTTTCGCTGACGATTACCCAAGCCAGAAGAATGGTTGGTTTTTACACGAGCAGATCGACGTTTTACCAGCGGTTGGCAGGTATTAACTGAGAAAATACAAACAAGGTTACTTCTAAAACCTTATTTATTATTCAAGTAAAATAAACATTACCTAAAAAAATTCTGTGGTAGTTTTGGGATGAAGACCTCACCAATCCTGATTATTATTTCAGGGGAGGAGGTGGCGGGGTGGCGGAGGAAGGATTATATAGACATTAATTGGCTTCATTACTATATAAAATCTGAATGAGTGGAAAGACATACACACAACATACAGGTAGTCCTCAACTTTCAACCATTTAATTACTGTTCAAAGTTACAACAGCCTTGGAAAAAGTGGCTTATGATCCATACTTGCACTTACAAACCATTACACCACCCCTGTGGTCATGTGATCGCAATTCAGGTGCTTGCATTTAGCACCAGCTGCACATCCTTGTGACTGCATGATCATGGTTTGTAATTTCTTCTCTTTTTTTTTCTACTGTCCAGCAAAAAATGCCCACTGGTGAACTTGGATTTCTTTAACAACCATGTGATTCATTTAATTAGTGTAGTAATTTGTTTAATGATTGCTGTAAGAATTGTCATAAAATCTGACTTGGCATACAACAGCAATGACTTACAATGGAAATTCCACTCATAATTGTGTTTGTACAGTAAGTCGAGGCTGTAAATCATCTCTTTTTCCTGCTGTTTTTGTTCCAGTAAAACCTCTCCAGAAGAACTGTCAATAATGAAGCAGTTCATGAACATGGCATGTCAGGTCCATCCTGCAGAAAAACTTTCCTGCACTTTCTAAAAGTTTCTACCATAAACTTACAAATGATACATGCCCCTTGCTTGAAGACTTTGATGTAAAGCTCCTACATAGGACATCTTCATTTTCCAAAGATACAATTTTTAAAGTATTTGGGAGCAATGCCGAAAACGAGAATTATCAACTACCCAAGCAGTTAATTCACTGATTGGATGAAATCAGTATTAAAAGACTGACCCAGAAAGTAACCCCACCCTCTCCCCCCAAAGTACCTGAGTTTGTCATTTGCCCGTCTACATTTAACCTGTTCTGTATCCTTATTGGTGGCACAACCACAGTGCATACAGTTGGTTTGGCTTCTAGGTTAGCAGAGGATCTGGTTTCTGTTTTTTTATTGGAGGCTTCTGAAAAATGATTTGCTATAAATGGGCTGTCATGGCCTGAAGAGTCAGAACTGGGGGAACCATCCACAGTATCACAGCCGCTTTCCTGTTCATCATCTGATATGCTGCAATATAAAGGAAAACACCACTAAGAATGTATCTGTTATATAGGGTTTCTATTTTTAGCAGTATACTACTGTTAAAGGGATACTCAAAGCCTCTTAAACCGAATAACAGAAATTCTTTCACATTTAATATTTTGAAGTTTCAGAAAGAAACTGAGATTGAAATTAACAATCAAAACTTTCACATCTATTTTTAAAGATAATTTTTGCAGCATGAGCTACTGAGAAACATTTCTGCATCTTCAAAATCCAAAGATATTAGGTGAGTTCAAAAAATAAATGTTTTCAGTTCTCAATTAGGAAAAAGGGTGATTCTAAGCAAATTCAGAATTTTAATTTTGATTTACCGAGTATTGGCCCAATTTAGCTGGATTACCAATCATAGCTAAAGAAAGAAAGAAAAGGCACACTTTGCTTGGGGAAGTCTTCAGCAAACCCTAGATGCAGCATGCCATCAGTCATTATTAAAGCAATACTGTAGCAGCTTGTTTTCAGGCCTGATCAGCTACAGCACCAGAGCCATTAACTGTTCAAAATAGCTCTTCTTCCTAGCAACAGCTAATTTCATTTACCTTAAATGATGTTCTCATATAACCAAATCTAATTGGTTGTTACTAGCAGGAGAAAAAAGATGACTTTTAAAAAATGGGACATATAAACTGTAGCCACTCAATGCTGCTAAGAGGATCAAAAAATATGGTGATAGTCTTTAACCTAACAATTATTAAGATTTTCCTTTTTTTTTCCAACAAAAAATTGTGAAACATTTGCCTCAGCTTTGGTAATGTCTTTTTTTAAATTAGAGTTACCTAGTTGTCATGGCAATTGTCAGAGTAACATGATAATTTTATATGTCTTTAAATGATCAGATTTCCAACTGAGCAAAACCACTCATATTCATCCTCTCTGTTGAACTATTCAAAACATAATAATTTATATTTTAAGAATATGTAATAAAATCGATTCACTGAATTCAAAGCCAAAGAACTTTGTTAGCTTACAGCTTTAAAACAAATGGGGGCTGGGGGTTTGTACATAGTTATAGCTTTGCTGAATTGCTACTTTAACATCAAGATCCTTAGATCCTACATAAAGTTCCTACAAAGAGTTGTAAGAAAGCTTTTGCGTAAGTAAAACAGAATACACTCAAATAATATACACCAATCTTTCTAAATTTCAAATGGGAAAACCAAAAGAGACTGTTCCATAAAAACCAGAGATTATGGTTATACATTTTCAAACAAAACTTGCCTTATTTGAAAATATTAACTAGAGTTAATAGCAAGTTAGATGTAAGTACATCTTGGTTTTAAGTTCACACAAAAGAAGAAAATAGCAACAAAATATATTTTGCAGAGACACAGAATGATGCCTCATTAGGCCAGATTGAAAAGGTAGTGCTATATATGATTCAATGATATAATTATTTACAATTCCTACCTGTTAGGTCTCTTACAAGGGGATGGACTTGACTGCCCAGAAGAGCTTGTGCTCAAAGTGCTGTCAGGACTACTCAATGAACACACACGGTCAATATTTAGTGTACTCTGGCAAGCTTCACAATCAAGACTTCCTTTGCATCTGGAAAAAAAAATGAAGGACTTACTCATGCCATACCTACTAACATTCAGTCATCATGGATCTCTCTGTTGTTGTTGTTGTTGTTGTCAGGATTCATAGATCAGAAAAATTCCAGATAACATAGTACAAATAGTTTTCTCAATTACCACAAAGGACTTCGTGCTCACTTGACACACCCACACATGACCCCATCACAAGACCTACTGACCACACAAACCCCTTATAAACAGAAGAACACTGACACAGACAACCCCTGAAGATATTACCCAGCCTGGTAATGAAATGTTCAGAAAGTGGTTCCACCACAAAACCGCGGACGACAAAATCACGCTCGATGAAAGCGCGCATTTGACGTCATCACAGCGCGACGAAAACATCGCGCTGTGATCGAAAAATGTAAAAATAAAGTGAAAACCTTACCCTAACCCCCCCAAACCTAACCCTAAACCTAACCCTAAACCTAACCCTTAACCTAACCCTAAACCTAACCCTTAATCTAACGCTAAACCTAACGCTAACCCTTAACCTAACGCTAAACGCAACCCTAACGCTCTAAACCTAACCCTAACCCTTAACCTAACCCTAACCCTAAACCTAAACCTAACCCTTACCTTTATGTGAATCGGCTTGCTTTAATTTTATTTTTATTTCAATTTTTAATTTATTTCGTCGCGCTGTGATGACGTCAAATGCGCGCTTTTGTCGAGCGCGCTTTTGTGGACCACGGTTTTGACAGGTCACGCAGAAAGTAACCCACAAGCCTGGAGAACCAACCTTCACCCACAAAGGTGTTTCCCTTCAAAGAATCAAAGGAAATCTAAGCTGGCAATTCTAAGTTACTTCAGCAGCAAAATGTTGTAAAAATAAGTCACAGTAGCCAGGCAGATGTATTGACCATCTCTTCCCTACTAAATTGGATGACAGCCTACTAACACAAGAGGAAAAGAAGGGAGAAGGGTCATTCAGTAAACCTGTGACTCTACATGCTTGGCAATGCCATGCTGTGCACGTACACTCTTCATGGAATATTTTTCAATACATATCACGGAACACGCACACAGTCATGAGCTTATTTTTGTTTGTCATATACAGTACAGAGTCCTTCTAGTTTACAAATGCAAATTTCAATTAAAAAGCTGTAACAAAAGCTGATTCAAATGATCTGTTGTATATAACATACAGGGGGAAAAATCCATTTGATTCCTTTTTTAAAAAAATGCAAGATTTACGGTCTTCGCCCCACGAGCACTAGCACACCCACAGATTATAAGTGCAACAGGGGCACCTACTTACTCTGCAACTGAATGCCTCTGCATTGCATCATCTTCATCTGTGTCACTGCTGATGGTAATCACACTGGCTGCTGGACTTGGGGAATCTGCAATGATGATAGCCTGGCGCTGCTTGTTTGAAACAGATGGGTCAGGAACCTGCCTGACAGATGGCATACAATAGCTGTTTTCCTGCCTCTCTGAATTATGATTGTCCTGCGTTTCTACCAAACTTAGCTTTTCATCAGCCTTCATATTAATTATCTTTGGAGATACAAATGCCGAATTTTGGATATTGGTATTTTGCAGTGTATTATTCCTGTGAAGAAGACATTTATTTAGACCCTTTGTAAGAACGGTTTTACAGAATAAATGCACTAACTTTATTTACCTTTACCAAATTAATTTAAGCTACGACATAAAACTTTGAAACATCAATGAGTATAAATAAATCAACATATGAAACATAAAACAATGAACATACAGGTATCATGGAAAATGTTGTTTTCCAGAATAATAATGGAAAACTTTTTGGATAACTATTGTGTATCACAAGCAGGGTTGTTCATATGCTGGAATGCAAGGTTAGGAGTTGGATCTATCATGAAATGTAGAACAATACACTGGAAGTACTGGTTTTTTTTAAAAAAAAAAGGAAAGAAGAAATGAAGAAATGCTGGCTTGGACACCATAGACGTTTTTGTATCAGATTCAAAATCCACTGAAATCATCAGGAACTATATTCAATGACTTCAGTGGACACGAATCAGGGGTTACTTAACACAGTTCACCACTGTAACTGTCCTTTCCGGTCTTAGGTTTCTCCATTACTGAAATGTCCCATACCTTTGTAAATAACTTCTGTAGTGATGGGGTACATTTTCTCCACAGAGCACTTACAGTGTTTCTTGCTGCCAGCAAAAGAAAGACTATTCTTAATACTATTCTAAGTCATATTATGACTATTATTATAATGCTAATTTCAATAGTTCAAACTTGATAAATCCTCATGCATATAGATTTAGGAACAACTAACTTGGGCTATCAGTCTTTTAAAAAAAAATAATCCAATCAAAGTATATTTCTGTCCTAGACACAGTTGAAGTCACTGTGAAAAGGAAAGATAAAATCAGAGGACAGCAAAATGCTACAGTTTTCAAGGGAAGAGAGTTGGCTTGCTTCCCTTGGTTTTAATCAATAGGTTCCGAACAAATTTGTATTGTATTACAATATTTAATTTTTAAAGTCACCAAAGTTTTAAACAAACGTTTAGCTACTGCATATCAACAACTTGACGAGCATGTAATATTTCTAATACACTACCCCCTTTTTAAAGGGATTCTGGAAATATGGTAACATCTAAACTAACTGTAAATCATATTCAATACTAACCTCGCTTTATTTCTCTTGGTAGGTGTGGGTTGAGGCCAAACTATATGTGCAATGCCCACACTGATTGGCTGAGGAGCAGATAAAGTTATTTGATTGGTTAAGAATGGCTGGGTCATCACTGAGTTATAATGGTTACCATGAGGAATCATCTTTCTGGGTAGGACAGAGAAAATAAAGCATTATTCGAAAGTGGTGTCTTTAAACAAGAATTATATAAAACAAAGCATACTACTTCAACATACCCCCATTCTCCAAGCCTCTGTGGGCCAGCCACAGAATCAGAAGCCAGTGTTGTAGCAGGAGCCACAGAAGTTATGTGTTGCCATGTAGGAAACAATAGTTGCTGACTTCTATTAGACCATGTCTGTTATAAACACAAAAAGATATGAAGTTGGATCTTGGTATTGTCAGGAGTAAAATGAATGAAAGTTTCTAAAGTTTTCAGTAAGATGCAGTTTCAGTTTTTATAACTAGTTAGTTAGTTAGTTAGTTAGTTTTGTATGCCGCCCACTCCCGAAGGACTCCGGGCAGCTTACCATAAAAAGGGAAGGGGGATAAATAAGACAAAACAAAATTTAAAATACAACAACATTCACAATTAAAGTGGGGCTGGATACTTCAACAGCCCCAGAACAGCCAGGACTTGGTAGCTTTACGGAAGGCCGGGAGGGTAGTAAGGGTCCAGATCTCAACGGGGAAGTCGTTCCAGAGGGCCAGAGCTGCAACAGAGAAGGCCCTCCCCCGGGGGGTCGCCAGCTGGCATTGGCTGGCAGATGGAATCCGGAGAAGGCCAAGTCTGTGCGATCGAATCGATCTTTGGGAGGTAATTGGCAGGAGGCGGTCTCTCAGGTACCCAGGTCCGATGCCATGCAGGGCTTTAAAAGTAACGACTAGCACCTTGAAGCGTGTCCGGAGACCAATGGGCAGCCAGTGCAGCTCGCGGAGGATAGGTGTAATGTGGGTGTACCTAGGTGCGCCCACAATCGCTCGCACGGCTGCATTCTGGACTAACTGAAGTCTTCGAACGCTCTTCAACTGAGTGGTTTTTTAATGTGCATGTGAAAAAAATAGTTTAATTCTCTTTGTGCAGAACAAATGGACATGTTAATTAAAAAATTAAACAACAGCATCAAATATGTACAGTTCTGAAAATGCGAAATCTGCAGTAATTGACATACCTGAGAGAGGACTCCTCTTATTTGGAGTAAGGTTGGGGCCTGTGTTACCAATGGCACTGCATTATCTACTCTCACAGAGTACCCATTAGTTTTCCCATGATTAGCAGGAATCCCTAATTCAGACAAGAATAATGCTTAATAATGATACAAAATAATAAGGAAACAAAGTTAATGTTTATATGAGTCGAATATAATTTACAGAGCTCTCCATTTAACATGTGACTCAGGCCCATGAACACAATGAAAAACAACAAATGGCAATTACAAAATAAAATATAATACAAAATAATAAATATGTTGTGTCAGAAGCACTTGAAAAAAATAAAAAGAATCAATCAAGATAAGGTCACAAAATCTCCTGGCCCAATGCCTGGTGGGAAAAAACGGTGTTCACAGTCTTACAAAAGGCAGGCAAGAACTGCCTGATCTAGATCTTAGAGCAGGGGTGTCAAACTCACGTCATCATGTGACATATGGGGACTTTTTCCCACTTTGCCTAACCGGATGTAGGCGTGGCGAATGTGTGATGCATCTGGCCCATGGGCCGGGAGTTTGACAGCCCTCTCTTAAAAGTGATTGCTGTTCCATAGGGCAAACACGAGGACAGAGAAGGCACAAATCCTCACTCAGCCAAGATGATATTGCTTACGTGATGGCACCCAGAACATGGCAATCTTTTCAGAATTTATATCAGAGAGGCTTAAGTAAATGGAGAGAAGCAGTCCTGCAAATAAATAGACCTGGCCAGGAATGGCTTTAAAAGTGATAAACAGTACCTTGAATTGCACCTGGAAACCAAGTGGCAAACAATACAGCTCATTATGTAGTAATAACTACCTGTACTACTATATTCTGGACTAGCTTGGCTGCTGAGAGGCCTTCAAGGACAGCCCCATGTAAACTTCATTGGAGGAGGTGACCAAGGTATAAGTGGCTGTGAACAAGGCCTCCCAGTAAAGAAATAGACAAAACTGGTTCACAAAGTGGATTCGTTGAAAGACCCTCTTGAAGATCCAAAGTTGTCTTCAGGCAGGTCATAAATCTAGGAGGACCTCAAATTATGCTCCTTGGTGAAGTGCAATTCTATGCAAAATAAAGACAGAAAGTCTCCAGATCCAGTGTACCTTAAGGCTTCCAGTCATAACTTGGGTTGAACCAAGCCTGTTCATCTCCATTCTGTTCATCCCCACAGCTTACAGACATTGGGACAGAACCTCAACAGCATCACTTATTCACCCATGGGTTGATATATACTGTATATCTGGGTATATTTAGCACTCTAATTATACTTAACTCCATTACCCAACAGTATTATACAGTTATTAAATAGGAATGGAAAGAGAATCAAATCCTGAGGCACTTCACAGAGCAAGGCATACATTTTCCCTGCAGCAACACTGACTGGAATCAACTCTGAAGGAAGAACTTTTTCTTCCCCCATCCTCACCCAAATGTAAACTATACAGGTTGCCCATGACTTATTACCACTATTGGAATCTTGGTTATTGAGCAAAGCAATTGTTAAGCGAGACATCATGTCACCGCTTGTCTTAACAACCACAATCTCAGCACTCCTGGTTGTGGTTAAGCAATTTTGTGGATTGTTAAATGGATGGGGTCCCAGGTAATAGCACAGGATACCTCAATGGGGTGGGGAAGACCCTGGAAAGCCTGCAACAAGCTGTGTGAGTGTATGTCTCCACTCAGAGGAGTTGAAAACCCTCCCTGCCGAAATCCAAGAAAGATTTCATCAACCTAATAAGGACCTAAGTTGAAATTCTTCAGCAGGCAATTCTTTCAGTCAGTCCCCAGATATGACCGGGAGTTCTCTCAGCAGGTGGCACAGGCTTGTAACCTTCCGCACTGACTTTCTGGGGAAAGTGACAGAAAAGATTGCAAATGATGATCACATGATCACAAGATGCTTGGCAAACTGGTTGTGTGAACAGGTTACCAAGCAACCAGATTTTATGTGATCACATGACTATGGTATGCACCATTTTGCAACAATCAGAAGTGTTTTACAGGCCATACAGCATCCTTTCCAAAGACATCATTAATTTGAACTACATGCAGGCCTATCTGCATCTACTTTTTGAGACACATTCAAATCAGAGGCTATGAGTAGTTTGAGAAAAAGAATGATAACAGGAAGCAGAAAGAAGAAAAGAGTTTTAGACCTTTACTCAGAAATTGCTTCCTACTTATAAAGAAGTCATATGGAGGTTGTGAGTCATGTATCCCATTCTCTCAGTACATTTTATTTGGCTCCAACCTTCTTACCAATCATAATTTAGCAATCAAGAACCTTCTTCCATGTCATCCATCTCTGATCTGAGGATGCTGAGCTATCTTAACTGACCAAGGAAAATCAAAGTTCCCAGGAGGCACAGTTTGTCAGAAAATAAGCAGCCACCAAGAGGTTCCCTGTCTCTATGTTGGTTTAATCAGATGGAGGCATCAGTAACATACACCATGGTTAAAATGCAAATTAAGCAATCCTGACATACTTAACTGAAGTAGAGCTTAACAACTAGCACCAGAAAGAGACATAAGGCTGCAAATTATAGAACAGTGTTGGCTGTATCAAATAAACCATTCACTCATCAGTGATACCCTTTTTAGTTCTGTGATTAAGCAGCCAGCAAATAGACAGCCGCAAGTTCTAGCAGGCAGCAATACTACTTAAATGTAGCAGTAATTGAAGTTTCACCAAGTCTGTACCACTTTAGCACCATAGTCCTGAGCATCAATGATAAAGATGCATAGGGCATACTTTGACAGAGGAGTCAAAAAGACCAAGATTCTCATAAAATATGACTCAACAACCTCTGTCACGCACAAGCAACAAGTACCAACAGGTGCACAATTAATCTAAGTTCATGAGCAACCCACTGAATATCAATCAAGACACACCCTTCAAATTCCAATAGGCAGTGGCATCACCGTACATTCTCCCCATCTTGTGCATTCCTCTGGGATTGAAGAACACATTTAACCAATTTCCCAAAGGGGTTCTTTCTGTAAGTTTTATAGCTCATTATTTTTTTAAAAAAAGATATGAAATAACAAGGGTTCTATCAGCTTAGCTGAAATGGCAAGCAAGTAGTATTCAAGTTTTGATTCCTCCAGGGCACATAAATGTATTTAAATAACCAATAAAATGCTTTATATTGATATTAATGAAATATTATTTTAAAATCTAAAGGAGGAACTTGATACCAACAATGATCATCGATATGCGTGCACAGTGCGTAAACAGCATTAGCAGAAATACTGAATCTGAAGCTGTTTTGAATAAACTTCATCCTCCCCCACCCCACTCCACCAGAAATAAAGCTAGAACCATTAAAAGAAAGCAATGAAGTTATTTCTCAAGAGTTTATAATCATGGCCATTGGAGGCTTGGATTTTAAGGCTACTCTCCAGGAATGTGGGGCTTGTTACATTTGCAGAAGGGAGCAGATGCGGGTCACCCTGCTGATAAAAGGGAAGGGGGAAGCCTTTCATCTAGGATTTCAAACCAGCATATATACTGCTCTCTCCTCCATTTTTCCTCACAACAACTCTTTGAGGTAATGACTGCCCCAGTGTCACTTAGCTTCCTGGCCAAAAGGCAGATTAAAACCTCCTACTAAAACTAGATCTTTCCACTCCACCACCACCCAAAAAATCCCAGAGGAAGATGATCTTACCAGTGAGAGTATATGCCAGTGTATTTCAATGATAAAATTATTTAAATTATTTTTTTAAAAAAATATTTTAAAAATTAGGTCAAACCTTGGACAGCAGGGGGGCATATAATCAATGTTTGATGAAAAGCATCACTGCAACCAAACTGAGCAGTTCCTGCCTGTAAGGGTATTCCAGGATGCATAACTGCATGTCCTGTTGCAGCTAATGTCTGAAACAATAAGTATATTATAAATCAGCAAACAGTCTGTTACACTTTTAAGGCTAAGCTAAAATGTACAGTAGTTTGCTGAAAACAAAACAAAATCATATAAATAAGTCATATAAATAGGTTTATGCTTGGTTTACCACAATTACTTTAGGATTATATAATGTTCCTACTAGGATAGTGGGAAACAAACACCATACATGAAATTCAACTTGATACTTAGCACAAACCAGCAAAAACAGCATTTGACCACAGGAGGGCACTATAATAAAACATTTTAGAGTGTACAGCTTCAATTGTGGTTGGCTTGGTTTTTGTAAAATGTTTTCCAAGAGAAGTTCTAGGCCAGTATTGCTCCAAAAACCTAGGGTTGTGGGGTTCTATGAGATTACTTTCCTCCCACCCCACATTCAAATGCAGTCAAGATCATCCACAGCAATTTTTAAGGAAAAGTTATAGGTTGTCCTTGCTTATTTTCCACTCATTCAGTGACAGTTCAAAGTTTCAACGATGCTGAAGAAGGCAGACTTAAAATAGATCCAAATAGTTGCAGCTGTTTCCGCGCTCCGGTGGTCCCACAATCACACGATCACCATTTGTGAAATTCACTGCCAGTTTTCAACAAGCAAAATCAATGGGGAAGTTGGTAGGTGACTTGGGGTGTTGGAACTGCCTAGGATTCACTTAATGACAGCAATCAGAATTGCAGTCGTAGGTTGGTACTGTCATATGGCACCTTGCCTTAAGACTGTGTTGTTTAATGCCATGGTTCCAGCTCCCAATTACTATCAGTAAGTGATAACTACCTGTATAACTCTATCATTAAATATATATTTCTTTGGTTAAAACATTAACCTTCCAGATAAATGGAAAAGATAATTTTGCATACAGAATAAATAGTTTAGTTTTTATACTTCTGATAAGTGGAACAATTTTCTGGGACAGTAACTGGGAGGTTCATTTTTGTGGACTTCAAACCATTTTAATATCTACATTTACATAATTACATTACAACAACACAAGTTCCTTTTTACTTCTTGCTGGGGGGGGGGAGGGAAAAGGGGAGGGTTTTTTGAATTTTTTATAACAAGTTCCACAGACTCAAAAAGTATGAAAACTCCTGTTCTAGAAAACAAATGAAATTACTGAGCTTAGTTATTACTTCAGATTAGAGTTAAATGAAGGCCCATCAGTGCAGCCCTCCTCCTTCTTGAGTAAGGGATCAAAGTAAGAAGCCAAGACAGAAGAAGGATAAATCCTAAAATGTAATCCCTTGTGGATTCTCAACTATTTATATTTTCAATCATGGAAACGTCCATGGAAGTTCAGGCATGGCAAACAATAATGCTTATGGCTGCAAGCAGCATGTAATAGACTTCCTCATCTTCACCCAAAGGAAAACCTGCATGATTATTATGAGATCTGTCACGTACATATCTCTGAGGAGGAAACGTGAACATTCTATTTAAGGCAATACAAATAAGCCTGGGAATAATGAAGTGCTTGCATTTCCTGTTTCCCTATGCATCTCAAAACATAGGCAATATTTTGCACGAAATGAATGAAGACACTAACATATTTATCAGGGTTATGTTTCTGTAGGTAAGAGCTTACATCAGATGAATGGATCATGCCAGTGCTGATTTTTCTAACATTTAATTTAATATTCAATTCAAACTATAACGAAGTTAAATTGCATAAAACACCCTATACCCACACTATCCAACCCCACAATGAACATGCAGATTCATATCTTTCTTACTGAAAGTCCCCTCTTTTTCTACTACTGCAATGATTCTATTACAAAGGTGCCCCCTTCTAAAGTCTCAGAAAGAGATAAGGGGAGAAAGAAAAGCTTTTGTCAAATTAGAAATACTTACCTGGTTCTGTACTGTGCCAATCTTGGTGAAATTAGGCATCAGACCTAGTGCGTTGCTTGCAGCAACTGGTCCCAAATGTATTGTTTTATTGCAATTGCTTATCTCATATGAATTTGACCGGTACTTGCAAACATCCATGATATGAAAAGACGATTTCACACTATTAATGAGAGAAGGGAAGAATTGTCAGAAAGACTGAAGTACTCCATATCCTAGAGTCAAACTGAGTTTTTTAAAAGTAGCTAAAGTATAAACTCACTGTGGTACTGACTATACCACAGCAATTAGATTTCATATGCCAATGACTACCTAGGTCCTGTAGTGATGCAAACAGTGCATATGTTTAAAAAGCATCTTGCTTTCCCACTCTACACTGTTAGAAAATTATGATTTCTCCCTATATAGTATTTTACTCTGTACACATACTACATATGCGTTATAAATGAGCACATTAAGGCAACAAGGGATAAGACAGCCAATTTTGATTATGTGCAGTTGCACAAAATACACAATACAGTAAATAAAGTTTAATTTGTATTCCTGGTGATTTCACAGATACCAACAGATCAGTAGTGGGTTTCAAAAAAATTTACTACTGGTTCTGTGGGTGTGGCTTGGCGGGCGTGGCAGGGGAAGGTTACTGCAAAATCCCCATTTCCTCCTGATCAGCTGGGACTCAGGAGGCAGAGAATAGATGGGAGTGGGGCCAGTGAGAGATGGTATTTGCCAATTCTTCAAACTACTCAAAATTTCCACTACCAGTTCTCCAGAACTGGTCAGAATCTGCTGAATACTACCTCTGCAACAGGTTACCATTGCCACCTTCTGGGATTTTTTTTTTTTTAACTTCTCAGCCCTAGGATTCCTTGGAGGCTTCCCATCCCAATACTAACCAGGCCCAAACAAAGCCAGCCAGGTGGTGCCTTTTGCTGAAACATGGTAAAAAACCCAAACACTTCTAATATTCAGGCACTTAGCTGTCTGAAATCTGTCTCAGCCGCATCATCGTGAAATGAACACTCATATACTGGAAGCGACCATTGTCAGGAGGAGGTTTTCCAGAACCCAACACCACAGATCATACGCAACACATCATGGTACCCAGTGAAAAAGGCTCAATCAGGATCATTATAAAAAGTGTCTTATGGGACATACTGGTTGCTGTGAGGAAAATCAAGGAGGTGCTTCATGGTAACGAAAGGATGGCTCAGTGTGTCAACCGGAGTGATTCTCAAGTTAGCATCAATCAACAGCATTTTCTTTAAAAGGCTGACAAACTCTCTTCTGTCCGCTTTCTCTGCCAAAAGATCACTTCCTTCTAGATCCATCACCATGTTCACCTGGCATTGAACAATTAGATGCAAAAGTTTGTTTCAGGTTGTTTTCCAAATAAATATTAATAAAACAGCATCCTATAATAGAACTATAAGATCACCAGTAGCAAGTTCTATAAATATGAATTAAATTCAGAAAGATTTCATTCTACATTGTATTACAGCATTTATATCTCACCTTTTCTCCAGAAATTCAAGGTCTTCCTTGAATTTTTACTCCCTTGAACAATACTTTGGGAAGTAAACTGGGAAGAGAGTGCAACTGACTAAAAGTTACCCAATATGGTAGGGAGGCTTTCAGACTTCAATATGGTGAACTGGATCAAGTTCAATAACGTTATACTACAGTAGGAAATATAACCTACTGTTACACTGTTATATACTGTAATATAGCCTACTGATAAACAGCAATGGTGAAAGAAATATAGGAACTGTTAATAACAAAATAACTTGAAAGTATCACAGATATAAACAGGCATAATAAAGAAACAAGTGTTCTTCAAGTGCCAAATTAAAGACCAGCCCCACTTTAATGTTAGTTTATATTAGTTTAATGGTATTATAACAAAGGATAATTCACACTATAAAACAAAGGATGCTAAAAATGGCAAAGAAATAACTTTTCACATCTAGATTTTCAAAATTCTTGGAGGCATGGAATTTTTATACATTATTAACAATATGGGATGGTATTGAGGCAAGAGGCAAACCGAATTACTTTAAAAAATTCCATTAATTTCACATGCAGTGATAGAACATGCAGATGAATACATAAATCTGGATATCATGCTATTCAAAGTGCCCCCTGTAAGCAAAGCTCCAGATAAAACAAAAGGGATAACTTTGAAAGTGAACAGAGAACATTTACTACACAATAAATAAGAGGTAAAAGGCTCTTAATACAAAATATTTCAATGTATACACATGTACTCACATGCACTATATCATCCAAACAGTTGAAAATGTATTTCCGGGCTTCTTTGGATTTCATACCTGTTTCACCTTCATGTTCTTCCAGTGTCTTCAGAAATGTGAAGGTAGGGGAAAGATGCATATATTATTCTTAATATACTAGTGTTCAGTGCAGAAAACTGAACAGTAGAGATTACAGTACTATGCTATCTTTTTACTATTGAAAAATATGGACATTTCCAAATATAAAAAGTGCTCCATTAACTCCAGGTGTCATGTAATCACATTTTGGGTGTTTGACAATGGGCTCACCTTTATGACTGGTTGCAAAATCCTATGGTCACATAACCACAACTTGTGACTCTTTTGCAAATTTCTGCATTTTTGCCAGTTTTTGGCAAAAAAAAATGCCCATTCAAAAAATAATGGGTTCACATTTATGACTAGTTTGGTTAACAAACGCAAATTAGCTAATGACTATGGTGATTCGCTTAATGATTGCTGCAAAATATGTCATAAAATCAGGTACAATCAGGTGGATGCTTCACCAAAACAACTTATGACCAGAAATATTTCCCAATTGTAGTTTTAAGTTGAGGACTGCCTCTATTGATAAGGTCTCCTAATGGAAGGTCCATTAGTTATAAGATTTTTGAACACAGCATTATCTTTCAGTTCAGTGTTAACTCCACAGTATGCTAATTCCTAATGTTCTTTCATGAATAAATCAAAACTATCTCAGTCTCCTTCATAATAAATGGATATATATATAACATCGAAAAGGCTTTTCACAATGGAAAACTTTATTTAGAAGAATGAAAAACTTTGTATTGATGATTGTAAGGCTCCAGAAGTTTATAAAATCTATAAAAACAATCAACCACTTAAATAAATAAAATGCACAAAATTCATAATATAAAATTAACAATTATAACGTAAGATACCATCACAGTACAAAATCAACAATCTACCTGGCATTCCCATTCAAACAGATATTCCAAAAAGCTCCATCTTAATTACTCTTCTAAGTCAATCCAAATGTATTCCAACTGAACTTTCAGAGGAAAAGACATTTAACAGAGATGGAGAAGACTGAGACAAACCTTTAACATCCTAATTTTTGGGGGATGCAAATTAGACAAGTCACTTCTAACCGAAGTAGGCAATACTGGAAGCATCTGGGCTTCATAGGTTAACATTAGCACTTTGATTTATATTTAGAAGCTTACCAGAAACCACTGCAGCAAACACAAAATTGAAGGTGTATTTTACTGGTCAATAAACAAGCCAGTACATTTTGCACCAATGTAGCTTCAGATAGTCTTCAAAGGCAGCAACATGTAGAGTGCATTGTAGTAGTCAATTCTGGAGGTTAGTTACTGAAGCAGAGTTCTGCTGCTTCATAAATTAAAAGAATCCCTCTTTACACACCCGTATAAGACTTACATTTTCTTGATAATCTGCTGCTTTTATAAGCCTTGAAGCCTTTATGTTGTTTGAAAAATAATTTTCTTTACAAGTACAAGTTATATTGTTATGCAGTGTCCAGGATGTTTTGAACCAAATAATGGCACTAAAGCTGCATCCAATTGCTATTGTATATAAATTCAACTGAACATTACTTCTGCTTGAATCCCAATGTTCATTGTTGGGAAACAAACCAAACAATCCACAGCAAAATTGTGTTTTCCAAATCATTATCCAGAAAGGGCAGACATTTCAGAGAGAATAGTGACAAAGTATCTCTTGTATGGCTCGGTAAATTATTTCCAAAATACATAGCCAAAAGCATAGAACACAGGAACTTGTTCTCATGAGGACTATCACTACCTTTAATCTCCAACCAGAATATGGTGCATCTTTTTCTCTACAGAAAAATCGTGTGGTCTTCGTTCCAAGATTCAATAATTGCTCCACAGGCAATCCTTGTGTTTGTGAAATGTAGCGAATCTATAGAGATAAAAGTATCACAGCACTTTTTTCAGCAATGCATACACTCCTATCAATTTTAGAACCTAAACAAGCACTTCACTGTATGTAATATAATTATAGAATATCACAACAAAGATGGATCAAATCCAGGCTGTAACAGAATATTTGAATTTTGCATTTTATTTAAGCAGAAATTAATCTTTAATTTAAACAGAGGCAGTATCCGGGGTTGTTTTAACTAAACACTTCAACAATTTTGAAATATCTGAAATCTAACATATTTTAGAGAGGTGAGAGCCGGACCCTGGTTATCTGAGAGGAGTAAGAGTCAGTTGCTCTTGAGGAAGGTGAGAAATTCTTTGGGACTGTGAACTCAGTCATGTTTCTAGATCCATGCCCCATCTGCGAAATGGCATGTAGTTGAGTCCAGACAGTGATTAATGCCTCTTTACAGGAAGAGAATGGTGCCACCTGTCATAAAGGAGGTGGAAGTGCACCTTCTTCTCAAGAGGCCATCCATGAACCCCACAACTTTGGACAGTCTCCAATCTTCCTTTTAGAAAAGGTTGTTGAAAGGGTTATTGGCACACACTACAAAGGGCCCTGGACGGAACGCATTATCTGGATTCTTTTCAATCTGGATTTAGGCCAGGGCACAACACTGAAATGATATTGGTCACACTTGATGATCTCTGGAGAACTCAGGATGGAGGTGGTGTGACCATTCTGGTCCTTCTAGACCACTCAGAGGCTTTTGATATCATTGAACATAATAGCCTTGTGTACTGGCTTCGGGGGTTGGGAATGGAAGACCCTGTGTTACAGTGGTTCTCCTCCTTCCTCCATAGGCGGAAGGCCATAGCCCCTTGCAATATGGGGTGTCCCATGGCTCAAGAATTTCACCTTTTCTTTTTAACATCTACATATAACTGCTAGGGGAGCTCGTCCATTTGGTATCATCAGTATGTTGATGGTATCTCCATTCTTAGTTAGACTAATGATGCTCTGGCGGTGCTAGCCAAATGCCTGAAGGCTGTAAGAGTCTGAATGGAAAAGTAGTAGTTTTGGCTCAAACCTGGCAAGGTGGAGTGGCTATGTTTTTTTGTCCATCTGTCTCCCCCTCTCCCCCCCACCTAGAAGACACGTCCCTTGGGTTGGCACTTCCCTTGCCTGAGCTGCTGTGTGATTTGGGAATCCTGCTGGAGTCACAGTTCCTGCTCAAAGGGCAGGTGGCAGTCCTGGTTAGGGGATGCTGCATATATTTGTTTAGTGCACCAATAGTGTCCTTTCTGGACCTCGAGGCCTTGCTCATAGTCATTCATGCTATGATCACCTCCTGTTTGGATTACTGCAATGCGCTCGATGCGGAGCTGCCATGAACTGCCACTTGAACTGACCCAGAATGAAGCAATGTGCACAATAATGCGGCCTCCAGATTTTCCCATGTTATACCTATGTTGCATGAGCTGCACCACCTTCCAGTTTCTTTCCAGGTGCAAATCAAAATGCTGATCCCTATGGAATATTGTGCCTCTCTCCTCCTAAGTAATCCGTAAAAACTTTGAACACTTCACTCCCCCTTCCCCCAGGCAATGGGATAATATTAGAAATTTACACATCAGAAGTATGGCTTGGTGCCAAGTTTTGGGGTTTTTAAATTTTTAAAAATGTGTTTACTTTCAAAATAATTTTGTTTGTTGTTTTAAGTTGTGATTGGGAGCTGCCCAGAGTTGGTTATAAGATGGGCAGCTTTATAAATACAATACAATACAATAGCAGAGTTGTAAGGGACCTTGGAGGTCTTCTAGTCCAACCCCCTGCCTAGGCAGGAAACCCTATACCATTTCAGACAAACGGCTCTCCAACATCTTCTTAAAGACTTCCAGTGTTGGGGCATTCACAACTTCTGGAGGCAAGCTGTTCCACTGATTAATTGTTCTCTCAGGAAATTTCTCCTCAGTTCTAAGTTGCTTCTCTCCTTGATTAATTTCCACCCATTGCTTCTTGTTCTACCCTCAGGTGCTTTGGAGAATAGTTTGACTCCCTCTTCTTTGTGGCAACCTCTGAGAAATTGGAACACTGCTATCATGTCTCCCCTTTTCATTAAACTAGACATACCCAGTTCCTGCAACCGTTTAATGGTTTAAATAAAAAAAAAAGTGACGTGGTTTTATATTGTGATATGGTTTTAATTATTATTCTTGTAAGTTCTCCAGAGTCACTTTTTGTGAAATGGGTGCTGTTGTGGCCAGCAGGATCCGGTTGAGCTGCTGATGGACTCGGATAGTGAGGAACCATATGAGCCTGCCATGGAAGATGTCGTGACCCGACAAATGCGCGCACGACAAAAACGTGCCGACAAAACCGCGGCACTAAAACCGCAATGTCATCAACGCGACGTCATCAACATGGCGACAACAGCGCTCCGACAGAAGCGTGATTTAAGTTAAGGTAAGGGTTAGGTTTAGGGTTAGGTTTACAGCGCGCTTCTGCCGTCGCGCTGTTGTTGCCGCACTTCAGCGCTCATTTGTCGGCGTGCTTTAGACACCGCAGTTTAGTCGGGCCCACTTTTGTCGTTCGCCCTTTTGTCGGTGAACCGGAAGATGTGGGGGATCCTGTGCAGGGTTCAGACTCAGAGCAAGGACAAGAGAGGCTGGTTGGCCACCAGGAGGTGCCTGAAGCATGGAGCAGTGGGGAAGATCAAAGGCAGTTTGTCCCTGATGCTCGATTGAGAAGTGCTGAGAAACGGAAGCAGCAATTCCGTAGACAGACTCACAGAAGATAATTAAGCACAGGTGGTTGTGGATTGGCCCCTCCCAAGAGAGTTTATAAGTGAGGTGTTGGGAGGGGACATTTGCAGGAAACAACCGTTCGAATTAGTAGTGAAGAAAATCTGTCTGTATTCTAGCCGTGTCTGTTCGTTTGGATTATCCGCATTGCTTCATTTGAACTATCTGGGTTGCTGCCAGGCTATGCTATTGAATGTGAGTTGTCTGAGCCCTCAGCCAAAGGAACTGTTATCTCAGTAATTAAATAATGGCAAACAGCCAAGCCTGTGTTCTGGTTTATTCACAGGCCAGGGGTGTCAGAACAGGTGGCTATATAAATTGGCTAAATAATAATGAATAATACTACTGACATAATTAAAAAACACATAGCTGCAGATCTTTCTATCCTTGCAAGCCTGGAATGATATAGAGATGTACAATGAGTGGCACTGATATAAACTAAAGGTATATGTTATATGTTTAAGTTATATAATAGCTACTTGTCATAATTTTGCTTTTCAAATTACATTATTCATCTGTATATAAATGAAACTCTTTATTCAATTCAGTCTAACTCTATACCAGTCTGTACCAGAAAAATAAATATTCTTATAGCACCAGTGCAGTATCTTTTACCTGATCGTATTCAAGGGCTCCTGGATATAGTGGCCATCCAAGGAATAGTTCAGCAATCACACAGCCCAATGACCACATGTCTATGGCTTCACAGAACGGCAAACCCAATATGATTTCTGGTGCTCTAAAAACAGAAGTGGCACAATGGCTTGTTGCCTTAGTTTTATATATAAATAATAACAAGAACATACATATAATATTGAAATATCAAGCCACATAGGCTTTCTGTCTTCCTCTTCCTTTTTCAAATGTGAATCCTTTAATTTAATTCAGTTACATGTCACTGACGTTGCCTACTGGATATTATCTTACTTCTGGATAAACTATTTGAGGAATTCAATGTTTGAGCTATGCTTTTCTGAATTGATAGTTAGCATGTAAACACATCGTCTCTTTTCTGTATTAAAAGACTATGAAGAATTCACCTTATATCTGACAGGTGCAATCTGAATTTTTATTTATTAAAATACCCCATTCATTATTTTCTCTGGACATTTATTACAATATAGTAACAATAACTGAATTTTCAAAAATGTTTGGGTGCCATGCAAATAAAAATGACTCTTCAAACGGTTTGCAAAAGGAATACCAAAGGCAGCTGTTAACTCAGAAACTTTAATTCATGCCATCTTGAAAAATAGAACTCCTAAATATTTCAAATTTACGCTTCACACCCTAATGTAATCTGACACTCACGGTGAAGAAATTTCCCATGAAAAGCCAAAAATGGTAGCAGCGAAAGGTCTTTGTTGTGGTTGATTCCTTTGCTTTTTAATTTAAATAGTTTAACTATGTCTGAAATGATGTAACAGTTATTTTTAGTATAATCTTTATGGAAGAAGAAAAAATATTTCTGAGGATGACAAATACCCTTATGTCATCACTCTGGAATGTTTTCAATATTCTGGGTAGATTCATGAATTAATATAAAATTACTCTATTCATTTCTTTTACATGATGATTTAATATGCTTTGTACAACTTCCTACTTTATTTATCTTTAAAACAAATTAACATACTTCACATTTTGTACTAGTTCATGCTTCACACCAGTGAATAGACAGATTTATTAAAAACTGAAATATTTCTATTGGAGTTCATCATTTGACTTACCACTTGCTGTACCTTTCTAGTTGTGCAATGTCCTTTCTGAAGTATGGTGCCTAAGATTGTGCACAATATCCCAAATTTAACCATAATGAAATCACATATTCATACTTATTTTTCAACAATCTCTATGAAATATGTTTTTTCACACAATCATATATACTATGATTAATGGAAATGTAGTTCCTAGCAATTACAATTAACATGTTTATGGATTCTGGATAGGCTATCTGTGACTCCAAAATGCTTATCACCAAAAATTAATGGCATATGTACCTGCAAATTTCCAAGTGTAAATTACCTGGAAGCTGACCTCTCTGGAGAGGGAGGGAAAAAGGAAGGGTATAAAGACTGAACTGAACCAGTTAGTCTTCATTTATCCATTCATTCCATTTATCTGCCCACCCATTCCCCACCCTGTAATGCTGCCAAACGTATGTAGAAGTAGCCTTCACTTAACTGTTCATAATTATGATGGCGCTGAATGACGGGACTAATAACTGACCCTTAAAGTTCCAGTTGTTACAGCATCCTACAATCACATGAAAAAAATTCAGGCACTTGGCAACCAGCTCAGACTTACAATCAGCTGCAATGTCTCATAGTCATGTGATTGCCATTTGTGATCTTCCGTGCCATTTTTCAACAAGCAAAGTCAATGGGAAATAGCAAGGAAACTCATTAAGTCCCTTGGATACATCTCCCCCATGCCTTTCTGCATTTATAGGGCACTCCCTTCTTCCCTCCTTACTTGCATACACGCATGCACCACTTTCTCTTTTTTCCTTTTGCTTATACACATGGTGCCTGCCTTTCTTCCTGAATTTTGCACACATCTACAGCACCTCCACTCCAGAGGTGGGTTCCTACCAGTTAGAACCGGTTCATCAAAGCTACCGAACCGGTTAGAAGAGGTTCCACCAGTGGACCCGGAAAGCAGGCCACACCTACAGAAGAGGTTCCAATTTTTTTTTTGAAACCCACCACTGGTCCTTGGATATGATTATTCTACACTATCATGCTCATATTTATAAAACTCAGTGCCTCTGTGAAAGGTAAGGATAACTACTGCATTTGTGGTGCAATCAGAACACTGCGGGTGTTGAAGTTGTCTTAACGCAAACCAAAGATGCCTTTTAAAAAACAAGTTTACATCATATTTTTATGCATGTCAGTGCTGTGTGTGAGGTAATTTAAGGTGGTTCTGACAAGTGTCGTCGGCATCTTCATATCCGGTCACATGGGCGGCAAGCCACTCCCATCCGGTCACATGGGTGGCAAGCCACTCCCACAAAGGAGGCCACACCCACAGAGTAGGTTCGAACAATTTTTGAAACCCACCACTGGTCCACTCCCTTATTCACATGCAATTTGCACCAGGCTTTCCAGAATATTCTCCATCTTCCTGTAGTACCTCTGCACTCTTTACCTGGGACTCTGTTTCCTGTTTTAATGACCTCCAAGTTTCACACACACATGCCGGGACTGTCTAGATTGCCACTACTAAGCAATGTGTCATGTGACATTCTGCTTTATGACATCACTTAGTCACAGCAATCCCAATCCCAACTGTTGTCATAACTCAAGGACTACCTGTATAAAATGGGTTCTACCACAAAACCGCGGACGACAAAATCGCGGTCGACGAAAGCGCGTATGTGACGTCATCACAGCGCGACGAAAAAGATCGAAAAAGATCGAAAAATGTAAAAATAAAGCTAAAACCTTCCCCTAACCCCCCCAAACTTAACCCTAAACCTAACCCTAAACCTTACCTTTAACCTAACCCTAAACCTAACCCTTAACGTAACGAAAAACCTAACGCTAACCCTTAACCTAACGCTAAATGTAACGCTAACGCTCTAACCCTAACCCTAACTCTTAACCTAACCCTAACCCTAACCCTTAACCTAACCCTTACCTTTATGTGAATCGGCTTGCTGTAATTTAATTTTTATTTCAATTTTTCGATCTTTTTCATCGCGTTGTGATGACGTCACATACGCGATTTCGTCGACCGCGCTTTTGTGGAACGCGCTTTTGACGGGTCACGATAAAATGCACATGATCTTTTATAGTAAACCTTCCTTTGTCTTGTTAGTCTTTCTGGAAAGAGTCAAAATCTACATCTTTTTACTCCGTTCTACTGGAAGTATTACATTTCCAGAGATTTTGCAAAAGGAGATATTGTGTTAAAAGAAGCAATATTCCACAAATATAATTTCTCAATAATGTAAATCAATTTGTATCGCTTGTTTCAGGTGTCACGTTTTGTTCTCAACTATCATAAACGAGGAGCAAGGACAACCCTCAAGGAAACATGCTCTGTTGATGGAAGCAATGTATAAGAAGCCCCACTTCTGCATGCCCAAGATAAATCAGGGATTTTTCCTGCAGCCTCTAATTAGCATGAGTGTATATTTTCCCAATAATGTTTAGATTGACATGTTAATCATACATGTGGGGCTCAGATTATATTATCAGAAGCAAATGTTTTTTGATGATCATACAGGCATAGCTCACAGAAAGTGAATAACAACATCTTATCACAAGAGGATTTTAGTATAAGACCATACACTTTTTAACAGTTTGGAAAGTCTAATTTATAAACTAAGTTGCAACATTTTGATGCATTCCAATTTGTATGAATGGGTATCTTCTATTTTCGTAATTTTTGAAAGAAGGCACATTTGAGCAAATCTTTTGCCACTGTTCCTTAGTCCCTTGCATACTTAACAAAGTTTCTTGGATTATGTTGTCTTCTAATTTTCTTTTAACAAAACTTGTGGGTCAATCTTCCATCTTGCTTTAAGACTGTATGTAATTATTACTTTTAATCACTAAATTTAGAAAAGTTTATATGAGCTTTCAAGTGATGGCACCCTTCCCTATATGCTGGCAGGCAAGAGTACCTGGGATTTATTCATCTAAGAAAGGGTTTTTTTAAAAAGTTAAAGTTCTGCAGGTGATATTTCCATTGATTTTAAAAATTACGTTCAGGATCTAGGACTGTTCATCTCGTACCCTTGGCCGCACCTGCTTCGCCATCAGAGTTCCACTTCTGGAACCCGCCACCAGATCTCACAGATAGTAAACATGGCTAATTTGGAAAGCAAAGTAGGATGGTGTTGGTATGTAGAAAGGAGACAACCAGGAGAGCTCACAGATACCAAACATGGCTAATTTTGAAAGCAAAACCAGATGGTGTTGGTATGTGGTATTTCGGCGAATGGGACATGGCAAAGGGACTGGGATGGAGGGACTGGGGCTTATTGGCCATGGCGAACAACTAGGGGGGTGTCAGCGGAGGAGAAACGTTAGGAGCCAATGGCGGAGGCACAACCCTGATGGTGAAACAGGCGCGGCCAACGGTATGAGGTGAACAGCCCCATTCCGTTACATTCAGGTGTTGTGTTTGCAGATGTTAGCTTCTCCTGTAAGGAGTTGCAGTAGTGCAGGGATGTCAAACTTGCGCCATCATGTGGCATATCACAATTTTTCCCCTTCGCTTAACCAGACGTGGGCATGGCCAGTGTGTGACACATCTGGGTTGCAGGCCATGAGTTTGACACCCCTGCAGTAGTGTATTGTACAAAATATTAATTTGTGGCTGGTTAATCAATTCATCAGAATACATGACAGAACATTTTCTAGCTGTTATTTTAAATGCTAAATTAACATCAGAAACTTTTATGACAGACTGAGTAGAAGTCAACATGCTGGCCAAAATTTGTATTACATTCTGATGTCTGTGTTTACTTAGTAGAGAAACAAAACAATACAGATTACTAATCTATCATGCTTTAAAACTGATAATATATAGTTCAGTAAACATATATGCCATTAGTCAATAATATTTTGATACAACTAAGTGATTCTCATGTTTTCATATAATTTTAATAAGGGATAGTTTTACCTACACAATTAGTATATTTTCCTAAGAAAGGCATTCCCCTTTTTTGGACTAATACAAGTTGTCCTCGACTTATAAACACAATTGACCATAAAAATTCTGTTGCTAAGCAAGACATTTGCTAAGTGAATTTTGCTCTATTTTTTTACCTTTCTTGCCACAGTTCTTATGTGCATCATTGCAGGTGTTAACTTAGTAACTCTGATGTTAAGTGAATCTGGCTTCCACATTGACTTTGCTTGTCAGAAGGTTGCAAAAGGGGATCACATGACCCTGAGACCCTGCAACTGTCATAAATATGAACAGCTGCCAAGCATCTGAATTTTGAACACATGATCAAAGGGATGCTGCAAAGGTCATTAGTCACATTTTTTAGTGCTGCTGTAACTTCGAATGGTTACTAAACAAACTGTTCTAAGTCGAGAACTACCTGTACACTATTGATGGTTAAACTCCATGCTGAGATAGTATTAATTAATCCTTTCAAGAAAACAACTATCAAGGCTTTTTTCTTATTCTATATGCTTATTACAAAATGTTATCATGAAATTCCTCTGCTAGTTCAGGCCTAAAATTGTTTCCATCCATGCTCAAGAGTCATGTAACTCTAGTTTACCTACTAAACTGAAATCCAAATTTTTTATCAATAGTTTTAAATTATATAATTATTTTTTAAATTGCCCAATGTCACTAGGGTGAGATGGCGTAGAGAAATTAATTAATTAAATATAATGTAAGACTAGAATTTACGATCACAAAATAGTATAGTTAAATTTCAGCATAAACGATGATTCTTTACATCCCATGAGAGTATTGCCACCACTGGTGATCTTCTAAACTTCTAAAGCCAACAAGCTATCTTAGCTTTAGATAGAAAGCTCCTTTTGAGGGACATATTTTTCCCTATGAACCTTCCATAGACTGGAAGCCCCAACTGAGATAATTCTTTTCTGTGATAGCTTGCTTGTAAAATTTAAATCACAATTTCCTATTCTCATACAAAAGATTTGAAGGGGGAGGGGGGGGGACAAAAGCTAATGCAACTAGTTTATTGCTATGAAGATTTCTGAGGGTGTTTGCGCCTCTGTTGCTGATTATGCTTATTTGACCTCCATACTGTATAAATAACATGTGGAATTCTGGTAGATCTATTTTGAGACAGAAAGAGAGGGAAAAATGACTTGTCAGTTAGCCTTTCTAGGGTTACTAGAGATTACCAGTTCTTGTTACAATATGCACTCCCTCAGACCATCCCAAGAACTAGTTGTACTACCTCGCTTTTACCAGCGAATATAGATTGGGTATTGAATAGATCAGGCCTGCACAACTTGTGGATGAAAAAGGGCCACACTGATAAATTTAAAATTATCACAGGCCGCAAAGTAATACCTGGCATGTCGATCAGCTGTTTGGTGGCTAGTGGAACGCTGGCAACACTGGAGCTGGTGATGTCGGTGAGGCCTGGAGGCATTGGAGGCGCTTGGCACAGTTTCTTATGGGCAGCAGAAGCAGATCCTTCCTGGTGGTGGCGACATCTGGTGGTGAATTTATTGAGTTTTTTAAAAACACTGATGGGCTGCACAGGGCAATTTGGTGGGCCATGTGTTGCCCAATGGGTCATATGCTGTGCAAGCCCAGAACAGACTTTGTTTAAGATCCATACCCCTAGAGGATATGGATTTGTTAATTAGTCCCCACCTCGAAAATTTCACATTTCTGGTTCACTAGTAAAAGGCTTTCTCCTTCCAATATAAATAATGTACAAGAAGGATAAAATACCCATTCTAGTGTTGCTTAAATTATTTTCTTCCTTAAGGCAAGTCAACTGAAATCTTCAAAAGTAATGGATAAGGTTATCTTGGTTATCATTTGGGGCATATAATATTCTTTGCATTAATTTTTCCTATGGGTCCACTCACATTTAAGAATACTGATTCTCTTTCACGTATCTAGGGTGTGTTTTCACTTATTCTGTCTAATTACCACCAGTGGTGATCTTCTAAAGCCAATAACTTAAGCAACTTCTTTAACTTTAAAAAGGTATCTTAGCTAAATTAGCTGAGGCAGCATAACTCTTTAGTGTACCATTTAACAATGGCTGAGTTCATATGTCTTATTAAGTTATAAGCTTATTTCAAAGTAATTCCACCTCCGACTTTGAATGGGCTTGTAAACCCATTTATTTAATCTAATGAACTGTGGTTTATTCAATGACAATTAACAATTAACAATGACATTGTTAAGCAAACAATGGCTTAGTGCATTATATAAACAAGCCAAGAATGCATTCTGGTCAAATTCTCCTAGTTGACATCTCTTGGTAACATTTGTTATTACTTTATTTATTTATTAAATTTATATGCTACCTATTTGCAGTCACGAATCTGGTATGATGTGGTATGATAAAAGCTATAGAAGTAACTCTCCTGTATTTAACTTTTGTATGAACTCTGGCTTGTCGATATTTCAACAGGTATTTAAAACCCAAGATTGGATCAAAATTCGACATTAATGTTCCAGATTAAAATATACAATTAATATTATAATATGTAATAGCTTCTTTTTGAAAGAACATTTTAATATCTTGCTAAGCAAAGAAGAAAGTGTTAAGACAAAACAGAAAAGAACCATTAGCTTCTAGCTTACAGAAAGATTAATTTCTATAAAAATTGTAAGAATTATAAAAATTACTAATTTGTTAATAAAAAAATACTAATTTGTTAATAAAAGTCCATGGAAGTGGTTTGTTACACAAAAGATCAGCAATATTTTACATAAAATAGAAAGAAACAGAATAAGTAGTAAGCTTAAGAGAAATAGGTTCTATACAAATTGTAAATTCATTAGGTCTTAAAGGTTCAAGACACAGCTTAAATAAAGATTAGTAAATATACACTGTGTGTGTGCGTTCGTGTGTGTGTGTATGTGTGTGTGTGTGTGTGTGTGTGTGTAGTTTCATGTCTTCTGCTACTGCTAGTTCTGAAACACGAGAAACTTGCATTTCTCAACCAGATTGCAATGTTAGCATTCTATCAGTATCAGGTGTGCTTCTTGGTGTGGTAAACCTCGTAATCTCTGATACATACTGTAACAGGAAAATGTACAGCTAACCAGATACTACTGGGCTACAATTTTTATCATCTTTTCTATCAACATTGACCAGGACTGGGGTATATTACCATTTCTATTATCCCTGCATTTCCCAAGCACAAACGTATGCTTTCTATAACAGACTTTAACTACTATGAGTCTTCAATTTTCACATTATTTGAATTTTCCAGTATCTGTATAAAATATGTAGTTTTTAAAAAGTCAAAGTATCTTATATGAAATTAAGCATTTCAATCATTTGAAGCATATAAGCATTAATAATTTGAATTTACATATCTACATACACAAAATGTTTGTATGCTTCTCTAAAAGCCACTTGAAAAATATGCAAAAAAAATCATGTTAAAAATCTAATTCCCAAGAAGGGGTAGGAAAAATGAAGAATAAATCAATGTACAAAATCTTAGCAGAGATCTGAAAATTAAAAAAAGATAAATACAGGAGACAGAGTGATAGCTCACCAAGGAAAACTAGACACATAAACTGTATTTATAAAGTTGGTGTCAGAAAATCTAAAGCAAAAAACAAAGATTTTTCTTCCATGCCCAAAATAAAAGCTAGATTGAAAAATACTACCTGCTCAGTGCAAATGAAAAAAGTATAATCAATAATGAAAAAAAGACAGAGCTACTCATCTCCTATTTTGGCTGAGTTTTGCCTAAAAGTAATCACTCAAAATTAGCACATAGTTGTAAAAACAAATCTTTTTAGAGTAAACCTACTTTTTTTCCCTTAGAATGTAATATAACTATTAGAAAGCTAACACAATAGAAGACAGAATAAGTTTTCTTGATAGTTATTAAAACTGGAAGAGAATGATAGAATTAAATTCAATGGAGATACACGCAAAGTTCTCATGCTGAAATTTTTTTAGGAATGACTATAAATTATTAAGTTTTTAAAAAGCCCCTTGTAGAATTAGATCAGATCTGGAAGTTTCAGCAAACTTCCAGTTTCACAAATTCAATTTTCTTCTGGAATGCTGTATCAGATTTATTGAATGAATGTAAATTCAAATTCAACATTCCTATTCCAGCCTCGATTTGGGATGATTTTTATGCAAATCTATTTTCTAATCTTAACCAGAGTCTCTCACGCAAACATGCATATGACATGTTAGTCTTTGAACTATCAGAAATCAAATTTGTCTTTCAATGTCTCTAATAAGATGCCTGGAAAAGTTTTTCTACTTCCAGAGCTCTTTAAGACTCATATTGATTGGTGTGCCCTACTATTAGCAAAGCTGTTCAGGTTGCATTCCAGTCGGATGGGAAGTTGCCAGAATAGTTCCCCTACATAAAAAGGGGGACAAAGCTGACTCAAAAAACTATAGACCGATAAAACCTTATTAGAATTGTGGCTAAGATGTATGCAAAACATATGATGAGCAAAACACAAGATTGGGTAATGGAAAGGAAGTAAGTAGAGAAACAAGCTGAATTTAGACCAGAGTGCTCCACAATAGATGATTGTTTTACTTTAACATCTTTTAACAAAACAATTAACAAATGGCAAAAACCTGTTTACTGCATTTATAGATCTTAGTGCAGCTAGTGATTCTATAAATAAAAACATTTTGTGGATGAAATTGGCAGGCTTAAATATGGAGCCCAGATTCTTATTCTTGGTGCAGACGCTCTACTCAAACACCCATTTGAAAGTCTGTACAAGTGTAACTGGTTCTCTAAGAGTATACCCATCATCAGTATGCTGATGATATCAAATTATATATCTCCACCCCTAGCGAATTAAGCAATGCCATAAATATCTTATCCTGGTATATGGACGCTGTGACTGGATGAGGAACAAGAAACGTCAATTGAACCCAGGCAAAACTTTGGTTTTGGGGGCCCATTGGTTCCAGGACCATGACATCTTTGGTGTTGGATAGGGCTGTACAATCCAGGGGTCCTCATAGGATCATGAGTCCTGCTAAATGAGCATATGGCATTTGTAGCAAGAAGTCCTTTGTGCAGCTTCGTCTTGTGCAACAACTGTGCCAGTTTTGGATTGGCAGGTCCTGCTTACAGTCATTCATGCTTTAATTACCTCCAAATTGGACTATGCAGTCAACATAGACCTGATCCTGAAGAACATCTGGAAACTTCAACTAGTACAGAATAAACCAGCATAGGCAGTTATGCACAATGCATATTATACTTCTGCTCTGTAAACTGCTCTGGCTGTGCGTTTGCTTCTAGGTCCAACTCAAGGCGCTGGTTTTAATCTTTAAAACCCTTTGTGGCATGGCAGTGGGCTACCTGGGGGACATCTCCCTTGTATCAGCTTGCCTCCATTAGATCTGGAAAAACAGGGCATGCTACAGATCCTATTGGCTACAAACCTACATTTGCTGAGTCTCAGGAGACATGCCTTCTCTGCTCAGGTGTCCACTTTATGGAACATCCTTCCGCTTGAAATTAAATTAACTCTATACTCCCCTTTTACGACTTGCATCCTGTAACTAACTTTGTGGTAGAGTCGGGGCAATTGGATGGAAATTAGATTAGCTCTTGATATTTGTATCACTTTTGATATTGCAAAAGGCTGGAAGGCCCAGGCCTAATAATGTAATCAGAGATTGACTTAAAGCAGAAGAAAGAAAAAAAGGACACATTTATGCAAATGAGCCAAAGTATGTCTTTGATTAAGAGAAAAAAATTAAATGTTATCTATAGCAAGCAGCAAAAAACAAGAGATGCATTCGAGAAAGCTATGGGAATGCCCTATTTTTATATTTATTATATTTTTATTTTTGTCTTCCTCCATAAACCTTTAGTGGCACATATTACTTGCTCCTTAAAATTTCCCCCACAACAACACAGATTTGATTGAAAGTGTGTGGCTGTTCCAAAGTCAAACAATGAGTTTTCATGTCCAAGTGAACTAGACTTGAATCTAGGTCTCCTGGGTTGAACACCTTAACCATTATATCACCACTTTATTATTCAAAAGAAAAAGAAAAAAGTTATCAGTTTAGATAAGCTGCTTGAGAAAACCCAAAGGCCAAAACAATAACATCTGTCAATCAGCATATTTAGCATATTTAGTCATTACCATTTTCAGTTTGTTTACATTTATACCAGCCAGCTGAACCAGATCATGTTTTCAACCTTGAATAAAGGGGGGGGGGGAGTAGAGCTAGGCAGATCATCTCCCCCATCCATGTCGTCGTCCTCCTCCAACTTTTTGTAAGATGAAGCTTTTCAATTAAATACAGCCCATCTTAATAAACTGCCTTTACACATGTAATAGCTGAGGCCTTCTTGACAGTAACTATACTTACAAACTAAGAGTCGACTTTGAGCAGCCTGACCTTGAGCAAAATGAATACACTTAACTGCATGTACTTCTGGCTTATTTCACTGCAGCAGTGAAGCAGCCTCACCATCTATAGTAGTCAACAGTTTCTGATTACCACCCCCTGCCTATTTTAAGCTATCCCCCCACCCCCCAACATTTCAGTGATGCACAGTTCAAAGTGATAGAATAACATCTGAGGCCACATTCCAGCTCAAGTTGTTTACAGAGGAATCTTGGTCCTGTTCTCATGCACTGCTTTTTTCATCAATGACTGCACTCTTGTTTTTATTTCCAAAGCCCAAATAAAGTATTTCAGAATAATCCTTGAGCAACTAAATCAAAAGGAAATGTTTGTTTATGGAAGTTAACTGAATCATAGCAACACGTGAAAAGATGAAAAAATAAAGATTTTTTTTGTTCAGAATACTATATTTACACTGTTTCTCATCTACATTTTGTCATTAACATTAAACAAATGCCCACATCTAATTTTACCTTATCTGTGGGACTATTCATAAAACATTCTCAAATTAATCTATTTAGAGTAAGTTTTTCCAAAATGGAACAACAATTCAAAGGACCAAACCTGGGTACCTGAGAGACCGCCTCCTGCCAATTACCTCCCAAAGACCGATTCGATCACACAGGCTCGGCCTTCTCTGGGTCCCATCTGCCAGCCAATGTCGGCTGGCGACCCCCCGGGGGAGAGCCTTCTCTGTGGCTGCTCCGGCCCTCTGGAACGAGCTCCCCGTGCAGATCCGGACCCTTACTACCCTCCCGGCCTTCCGTAAAGCTACCAAGTCCTGGCTGTTCCGGCAGGCTGGGGGCTGTTGAAGTATCCAGCCCCGCTTCATTTGTGACTGTTGTATATTTTAATATTCTTTGTATTGTCTTATTTATCCCCTCCCCGTTTCATTGTGAGCCGCCTGGAGTCCTTTGGGAGTGGGCGGCATACAAAACCAATAAACGAAACAAACGAACGAAATTATTGCTGGTTTATTTTAAAATTACTTTTCACCAGGTACAAAAATGGCACCCTAATTAATAAAACAACTAATTAATCACCCTTCATAATATCATTTTTCATCTAATCTTGGACCAGAAATTCCTAATACTAGCTCCATTATTGCTGTTCATTTCTTTAAACAAAAATGTATGGAGTTTGAAATAATTTTTGCAGCCTGGATTAACTTCTGGAAGTTGTTCTCTGACAGCAAGACTCAAAGGAGATACCTAAAACATTTCCTGTTTAGCTCTCAACAGATATCCAAGTTCATGAACTTACTCCATTTTAAACTCCAGTTCCCTCCATTAATTCATCATATACGTTTAGTAGTCTGCATTGAATTAGAGTGGTGCTTTCTTTTTTACCTTAGACTCTATACTCAACTTTGGGTGAAAAGATAAATAATTTTATGCCTGTAACACCAACATCTTAAATATTGATATAATTTTTACTTTCTTTTTAATTTCAATATTTTAAAGATTTTAAATACAATGTTAATAATTTTAAACATGTTATATAAACATTACTGCATTTAAATCTGCATTGAAATAATATAATGTATTGTGGTTTACATTATAAAAATAATTTTTTTTAAATAACATTTTGAAGAAACTCCATGGTGGTAAATATAGAATGCATATACAAATAATAAATGCTATAGAAGTGTCGTGCTGTTTTTCTATTTAATATTTAACAAAATAACCTGGGGTGGGCAGCTTGGGGTTCACATGTGTTCAGGCAATCCTCTAGCTAGAATTCTGCCCAGTTTGGCAAACCCCCAAATGCCACCCCTGGCTGGCCACGCCCCCTCCCAGGAATCTCCATGCAACCCATTCATCATGCCAGGTAAATGCATGGAGGCTTGGGGGGGAATGGGCCTGTTTCCAGTCTCTGGAGGGACTCTGGAGCCCGGGGTAAGCAGTTTTTGCCCTCCCGGAAAGCCTTCAGAGCCTGGGGAGGGCAAAAAAAAAAAAAAAGGCCTATCAAAAGTTCCAGAAGTCCGGAAATGGGGCCTAGCCACCATGGTGCAGGAGACTGACTAGACCATGTCCACCATGGGCACGCCCACCCAACAACAGCAACTCCTTGCTGCAGTTTTCGAAGCCCACCCCTGAAAATAACATTCCAGCTAAATAATTTGCTATAAATTATTGGCTTTCAAACTTTTTTAGTGTATGACATGGTTTCCTAAACTGTGAGGTCTGCCTCCCTTTAGGAGAGATAGGCAGAGTCCACGAGAACTAATGAAGAAACTTAAGACTGTCACAAGAAATCTACTTTTTCCATGCTACCGTTTTCATTGTATTTATTTGGCATTTGGATTGTTAAGGGAGGAATATACAATAAGATTATATATAATAAGGGAGGTGTGATGGCAAAAAGCTTAGGAACTGCTGGACAATGGAACCTGATAATAATAATGCCAGAACACTGATCTAGTGATAGATTTCTAATGACAGAAAATTGGCTGGATCTATCCTTTCCCCCCATATAAGTGATTTACATCATTTATATGTCAATTATCATTTGTATAGTGCAATCATAGAAATTATATACATTCGATACAAATGACATTTCTTCAAAGCTATTTGTTACTATCTGAAGTACTGTCTGAAAACCAACAGCCTTTCCTCAGTTAAAGACACGCACTCTCCAGTAAATTCACCAGTAAAAATTTCACTCAATGACCATAGATATAGTACAGCTGTATATTATCATTTATCCTCATTATTTTCTTTACTCCCCCATCTTATTGGGATGATGATGATGATGATGATGATGATGATGATGATGATGATGATTCTGTTGCTTTACATGTACACTGAGAGCTTCTGCATAGGAGACAAATTCCTTAGGGATCTAATCACCCTTGGCCAAATAAATTATGCTGATAAATACTGCAAATATGAAACAGGCAATATGTTCAAAAAGGGGAAGTATCAGAATGTGATTCTTTATATTAGTCCCCGTTTACCAATCAAAATTGTGAAGGACAACTTAGTGGCTAACTGAAATCATGATTCTGCTTATAATTTTATTTCAGCTTTCCTTTGCTTTACACACCTGCAAAGGTCATAAATGTGAGGATTGGTTGTAAAGTTACTTTTTCATCACTGTCATAAGTGTGAATGATCAATAAAGCAAGGACTACTTATGTTTTTTCTTACAGTGTTTTCTCTATCCAATCACTCAGAAACTATTGCAAACTATTGAAAAACACATTTAAAAGTCCATCCTGTGTCAGGTCCCCCAAAATTCCCTTAAAGAGGCAGAGTATCGATAACTTATCAGAATTATGGAGAAGGGTCCGCCATGACTGGTATCTACGGTATACGGTAATGCAAGAACCCACTAGCTAACTGACCCAGGTGGTTACTTTTTTTCCCTCATTCTCCACAAGAAAATCCAGAAACAGAAGGCTGGGAGATCAGGATGCTTGGGTTTGAAAAGAGGTTCCTCAGCAGTAACGGGTCTACTCAAATACAAGTCCTTACTTACAGTAACCTCTCTAACCAGTTAATCATCAGCTGCACAGTGATCCAGACTCCAAAGGAGAAAAAGTAATTCTGAGCATGTATTGGTACACATACACACTTGTTGGCACCTTCTTAAATGAGACTTTTTGAAGGGGATGTCAACAGGTGCAATCTACACACCCATACAATCTCTTAATTACCTTTCCTCTTTGGAATTTGGATCACTGTAGAGCCTTTCCAACCATTTAATGAGCAGCTGGAACCAAGAGACGATCCTGCATTCATAAACAGAAAAACCTTCAACTTCAGAATACAGGTGCTGGAGCTACATTTGTATCAGACGTTTATCTTGCTTGTCCCATTCCTGATTTTCATTTTCTGTCTGACTACACTTCTCTATGACCTGGTACCATTTACTGCTTTCCAACTGAGTCCCAGTGATTAACATATCATAACAGAGAATGGGTAAGGGAATTAAAATAATTACAATTTCTGCTTTTTGTATTAGGATTCCTTTAGTCCAGAAGAAATGAATGATTACAGGATAGACAGTTTTTGTCTTGGAGTGATGAGAGCTATAAGAAGGGGCATGATGAAGCAAACTGAGCAGGACCATGCCACATGTATGGGCATTACAGTTGGTGAATGAAGTTAGATGTCCTTTGTAAAAGTTTACACTGCATTATTATTTTTTTCTGGTTGGAAATGGTGGATAACCAAGTTATTGATTTTTAATCAAAGGAACTTTGGAATTATATAAAAAGGGGCAAAGAAGTTATAGAACACCCACCTGTTAGCTTGATTAACATTAGCTTGTGGAATACAGGCAGAGAAAACAAGAATTTATCCAAAGGGGGGGGGAACTGTTCCCAAAATGCTCTTTATATACATATCTGAACAAAATACCTTTGCTAGCTATATTGGAAACTTTCCCAAAATCTCAGAACAAATTAGAAACCATTTTGCTATCTATAAATAATGTGTTGATCAGCCCTGAGTGTGCTTCATTTCCCCAGACAGATAATCTCGGAATATGTACTTAATTGTTTCCACTTGTACATAGCCTTTTTCACAGTGTTCATGTTGTTCATACAATGTAATGTCAAGTTTTTACATGGTGCATAAGCAGACTCATCAAGGCTAGCTGCCAACTATCACTTCATGATCTGCCATCTCTATTATCTAAGCTGACTGGAGCTGATGGTGAAAAAAATATAAAGCATTTTTAGTTTTACAGATTTCCCAGTGGACAATACTCTCAACACTGGAAGTGAAAAAACATATTCAGAGAGTACAAGCTAATACTTCTTTAATTATCCAGTATAATTTCTAATAATTATTCTAATTATGTGCTTCTCAGGATCGGTATGCATAACAAAACAATGAAGTTCTACTTAATTAGTCAAATACAACTAGAAGCTATTTAAAGAAGTATTCTTACCAAACCTTATGCATTTTGGACTCTGGAAAACAAACTAATTTAGTTACGTAAGTCAATGTAGAAAATTCAAATTTTTCATGTGTAAGATAGTAGGTACATACCTGTAATAGCGAGATTGCAAGTATGTTGAACAGACTGTCTTTGATACATGACTAGCAGATCCAAAGTCAATTACCTTAACTCGGTAAGGCTGCCGTGCTGGATCCACCAACATAATATTTTCTGGTTTGAGGTCAGCATGTATTAAACCAAGACTTTTTAGTTTTTTCAGTGCAGTGGCCACCTGTTGCAGAATAGGCCGAATTACCCTTAGCTGAAGAGGGCTAAATTTGTTTTGTTTCAGAAAGTCATACAAATTCTGTTCCAACATCTCAAAAACTAAGCAAGTATGGTTATGATGTTGAAAGCACTCATAGGCTTTCACAAAATTAAACTCGTCGGCATTCTCTGTACTTAATCTTCCTAATATGCTCACTTCTATTTGTCCTTGGCGTGCGTAAGATGGGTGGTTCTTCAGGATTTTGATTGCCACTATTTCATTTGTCCCTCTTTTCCAGCACTTTACGACTTGACCAAAAGTCCCTCGCCCAAGGAAATCAAGAACCTCATAAGTATTTTTCGCAGAACATAATACCTCATGCTGCACTAACTGATAATCTCCATCACCACTGGTACCATTTGGTTTTGAAGCTGCAGTAGTTGTCATAACTGTCATTGGGTTTCCCAAGTTTGTTTGCAACATAGCAGGCAATATAGGCAGTTCATCAACAATCTGCATTGCGCCACTCTGGTTTTCTAACTCTTCACTCTTACGCTTTAATCCACATTGCTGGGGACGGTCCAAGATGGTCAACTCACTTTCCTGTGTCCCAGACCAAGGTGCTTCCACTTGAGGTTGCTGTGCCTGCACTGCTAAGATTTTTGTAGCACCTGCAATAGTTTTTAAACCAACAGTGCTGGTCTGCAACAAAAAAGTCTCTCTTTGAGGTCTGTCAAATATATTTGTAGCTTGCAAGAAAGTACCACCCCTACTGGGAGGCTGAGTGATTCCAAAATTGTTACCATTCAAATAGAGCTGTGGGTAGGCTCTTTCATGATATACACAACTACTTGGCTCCACTTTCAGTTTCTTCACATTAGAAAAGGCACTTGGCTGAGTTTGATAAATATATGATGGATAGACCAAGACTTGTGAGGCCATACCTGAAAGAGAGAGAACATATTAAGATACTGTTGCTTCCCATCCCTCCATATATTTATCTCTAAAGTCTCTAAAAATAGTTAAATCAAAAAGCAAGCATTTTGTACATTAAATACTGAAGCTGCTACATGTTTTACATGGTTTATACATGAGTAATGGACAAATTTCCTCTGCTTTTAGAGAAAATATACAGTGTACCAAAACAGATTTTGGATGTTTACCACTCTGCTAACTTTAAGTAAAAGCAGCTTTCAAAGTTAGAGCACAGTGCTAATATCAAATACCTTGCAACTACTATGAAACAAGTGTAATAGCAGAACCTATTTAAATCGATGCCAATAATGTGGGGAAGATTTAAGTTTTTGCCAATAACTTTCATTGTGACTAATGTACAAAAGAAACTTTGTTTTTTCAGAGTAATTCAATAATGGAAATTAATCAGCAATTAAACTACATGGCTTTATCATCATAGAAATAAATAAACTCTTTGGTCCCAACTTATGATTCTATACAGATGGCTTAAACATGCATCATCCAACTCAAACTCTTGAAGTGGCTTCTTAAATCAAAAGAATCCTCTTTGGCCTTTGAAATTCTTTTTTCACTAGTCCCTTACGAGAATATACAGCAGAATTTAAAGGATATTCATCATTCTAAGAACTACAAAATTACATAATATTTATCTAATTTCTCAACAAAAAAGTAAAAACAGCTCCTGGCTTCATTTGTATAAGTTCAGTATAAAGTATTTAATATAAAAACAGCAGTACAAAGGAATATCTGTTTGTTCCTAACACATCACAAAAAAGGCTTTCAACCCAACACCTTCTTTATATTTCTTTGTCTGTGGCAATGTATATGAATGATACAATGGTAGGTAAGTAGCAAAGTGTATTAATTGAATGGTCCTGCAAGCTTTTCTTTTTTTTCTTTTTTCTTTTTTTGCAGTAAAGTGATTTTTCAAATATTAAAGTATACATTTTGTATAGTAAACTGGGAGGATTATTTCTGACTCGTAGGTACATAGCTCTTGTAGTGTTAAACAGAGATACCAAGTGACTTCAGTGGTTGATGAAAATTACACACTTTGTTCTATTTAAAGCATGTTGAGAAATGGACAGCTTTACCTTCCATAAGTGTGCACTGCTACTCAAGAGTGCCTTTTCAGAGGATAGGCTTTTTAAAGATACAGAGAAAGGGAAGAATGAAAATAAATTAGGCTAAGTTACTGTTTTATTGCAAAAGTTTAAGAGATCTAAAAGTGAACTGTACATGAATACAAACACCTGCATTTACTCCTAGGTATGCAGTTTCAAACTTCTGGGAGGAAGATGGAACAAGATTACACCTTTTAAATAACTACTATCCACACAAAAAATAGCAATGAAATGATTTTACAATCAAACTCTTCCAAATAGCTTTGGATTTTCTTTCATAATTAACCAGTTTGCTTTTGAATGAAATTCAAAGACCTGGTTGTCACCTATAAAGTCCTACACAGCCTAGAGCCTGGTGACTTGAAATACTACCTATCTCCCATATTACCACTACTGCAAAGTTAGGGTTAGGGTGTTAACAAGCAAGTTAAAAGGTTTTTTTAAAAAACAGATCCTTTATCAATATAGGAGACAATTCATTATGGTGAAGACTATCCACCTTCTCAGATATGACATTTTAAGAAAACAAATTTTGCCAAAGGGGAAAAAGTGAGATCTGAAGGAATAATAATGAATTATTCGTAAAAATGGTTAATATAAACCATATATCTATCTTCTGATCTCATGAATGACAACATATCCAATGTAGTTTGCCTAAAGTTCTCAAATGGAATGACATAATCTTAAGGCAGCATTTCTCAACCTTAGAAACTTTAGATTGTGTGGACTTCAACTCCCTGAATTCCCTAGCCAGCATGTCCACAAAACATCAGGTTCCCAAGGTTGAGAAACACTGCCATAAGGCTTCAAGCTCTGTCGAAATTGATGGATGGATGGGAGAGTCATTAAATTTCTGAGTTATTTCTTTAAACTCTACATTGACTGCAATCAAACCTAAATTAAATTTCTGAATAGGGAATATCAATTTCTAATACTAGCACAACAATATAGAAATCATTTTCAACTAGAAAGCAAGAGCTGTTCCTCAAAAATGTTACTATTATGGGCAAAAGACAGCCTGGTACAACCTCCTCATATGCAAAAGCTGAAATTTATGTTAACATCACATAAGCTTTTACCACCATGGCTGAAAATAGAATATTAGCTTATGAGATGTGGAACAGCCCATGCAGCATACATAGTTCCAAGTAGTGATCATCTTGCTATTGCTATGACTATAAATGGACATATAAAATATTTACTCATAATTCCATATCCTCCACCAAATACCTGTTCAACATATTAAACTATTTTCCTAAGCAGTAATAGCCAAATGTGGATCAAACATGGAACTGATGACCACCTTAAGATCACTGCTTCCCTTCTCAGGCTAGAAGGGGCAATGATGCAGTCATATTAACAATTAATCAGGGGTTCCTGGCCTGGCACAACTAGAGAGAAAAGGAGCTGGTTATTGCTGCTTAAATAAACCAAAACTGATAATCTGAACTATTAGAAGAAAATTAGAAAATGTAGCCCATAATTTAACTATAAATATACCAAACTGGCTATAGATAGAATATAAAAATAGTTGTGATCTTTAGAAACCTCAACCTATATACTATATCTTGGAAATTCTCGTTGCTTACTCTCTAGCTGCTAAATACTGATCTAAAATCACCTTAACTTTTGCATTATTAACTTTAGACTGTCAATTTATCAGCCTTAGTTAAATTCTTAAATTAAGACAGAAGTTCCTACATGTTATAGTGAACAAGTGTGAGGGTTAAATGAAAAATAATGTACAGTATCTATCCCAATAACTTTAAATAGGAATAGTTTAATAAATGAAACAGGAAAATAATCATTGAAATGAGCATCCCCCATTCCATATTGTCAACTCTGAATCGAGCCTGGCTGAAGCCATCTTGTGCTGCTTCATAGTTATCACACACTATGGGGGGGGGGAGGATGAGGGGGGAATATCTAGACCCGTGATGGTGAACCTATTGCACGCATGCCATAGTTGTCACGCGGAGCCATATTTGCTGGCACACCAGCAGTTAGCTCTGGCCAACTGATTTGCGGCCTTCCGGATGGCTGGCTAGACCGTTTTTGCCCTCCCCAGGCTTCAGGAAAACGACCCCAACAAGCCAACCATAAGTTCAGGAAGAAACTTCTAGCACACATGCACTCAATTTTGGCACGCCATAAGAAAAAGTTTCGCCATTACTGAGCTAGACAATCTCGTAGACAAAATAAAGAGCTCTCCCATGGGAACCAAGGTCATCCCAAAAGGTGGCAATAGGAGGATCAGAATGGTCGAGGGAGCCCGCCAACTGCTTTGATTGGATAATGTGACCTGTGACACACGGGGAAGAAAATGTTTGCTCTTTTAATGATATGGTAACCATGGTAACCACATGGTTTTCATTGGCTGTGCTGATATGATGTGTCCAATAAGCACATTTTCTGAGGAATGTTCCAGCCTTGGAGTTCTGGTTTCTTTGGATGCATTAGTCGGAACACTGACACCTATATGTACTCCTCTATATAATCACCACCATTTGCTACCTATGGATATTCTATCAGAAATGAATAAGTGTCTTAAAGTCATCACAAACAAACTCTACACTTTACTTGTTCAACCATGTCCTGATATGTTTTCCATCTATGCCACTTTGAAGCAATTAAGCAGAATTCAGAAGCACAAGAATGAATTGTTGCTGCAACATGAGAATGCTAGATTCACACCTCATAAACCACCCAAGATGCAATTGTGAATGTGGATCAGAGGTGGGTTGCTCCTGGTTTTGCTGCCGGTTTACTTCATGCGCCCTTTGCAAAACAATTTACAGTGAACTGCACATGTGTGCACACTATTAAACAACATATTGGCAATGGCAGTGGGACCAGGGAACCAGTTTGGGGGTGTGGCCAGCCTGGGTTGTTGCTGGTTCTGCGACCCAGGCCAAAATACCACTACCAGTTCGCCCAAATCAGGCTGAACTGGGAGCAACCCACCTCTGATGTGGATCCCACCATCTTATTTCATCCACTAGGCAGACTTGATGCCATGTGACTTTTACTTTTTCCCCAACCTGAAGAAATACTTCCATTCTGACTCAAAGGAAGAGGTGGAGAGGACTGTCAAGACCTGAATGAAGAGACAAAGAATGGAGCTCTTTCATGACAACTTATAAATTTGTCCATCATTAGCAAAAAAATTGAATGGTGATGATTATGTGGAGAAATAAATACAGGTAACAAAAGAGCTCCTTTCAAAGATTATTTTCTTGTTTTATTCACCAAAGTATCCCAATTTAAATTAAAATTATGGTCTTTGAATCATTATTTTTAGTTCAATAGTTTACCATGTGAACCTTCAACCTTCTAAATTATGACATCTGAATTGGATTTAACACTGCTTTGAGGGCTGTGAAATATTTTGAATGTGATATGAAAGATGTGCTTCAAAATAAATGGAATGGTAAACTCAATACTATTGCAACTCTTTAGGAAGTCATGTTTGTTTCCAAGATTGCATGACTAATGTGGAAGTCATCTACTTCATATTAGTAAACTATAATTAAAAAACACTGTCTTATCATATGGATTGTACCTAAGAAAGTGTTTTGCTGGTTTCTATCTAGTGGTTGATACATATAAAATATCTGTATAAATAGATTAACCATAATATTGTTGACTAGGTCTAGAATACTGTAAACTATAGTTTATTCAATAGATTAAAATGGCTAGATTTATACAACAGACTAAAATCAATTACTCAAAACAATACTAAGCCATTAAGCAAGAATTAAACTTGCTTTCTTTTAATTCCCAAAGCTTCTAAAAAGCTAACTCCATAGGGAAAAAACCCACTAATGTTTAAATATTACTTATCTGCATGTTAAATAGTGACAGCAAATTCATTCAATTATACACTAATTTACAAGAGTTTTACCCTTTTTGTAGTTGCTTTACCTGAGATATGAGCTCCAAACTTATGACCCAGAGTTACTCAAGTGTTTTTTTACCTTTAAGAAGAACATTAATTTGACTGCTGCCAACTACCGGATAATTCCCACTCATAAATATAATATATTACTTTTCTTAAAGGTTAATAAGTTTTCTCTTCTTCCAAAAATAATAGTTGTTTATAACAACATAAAACTGTTCCGAACTAATGCAATTTAAGTAAAATTACTGAAGTAGTGTTGCTTCACTACTGATGTATAAAAGCTGACTGATGCTTAGTATCTTTTTATAATGATTAATTTACAATAAAGAGATGAACTTGACTAGCAATGTGAAGGACCAAAGAATTTAAATATTAAAAATTGGAGGGATGTGCTTAAATGTTTTAGGGGGGGGAATCATAACATTTGCCTCTTTTAGTCTTCAAATTATTACTTTGGGGGGGGGATATCCCAAGAATATTATTTTTTCAATCTTGGTACCTTTAATATAAAGGTTTTTTAAAGTGAACATAAATCATATATGAACTACACAAAAACAGAATTGCCTGCAACAATTTTTTCAAGTACATGAAGTATCCTGTATCCATCATCCATATTTAACATAATAAAGTACAGGTAACATAATAGACATAATAGAGTACAGATATTCAAGCCAAGGTTTAAAAGTCTGATACAAGCTGCTGCTTTAGATATATAGGAAGCATAGTTTTTTCTTGCAACTAGAGGCGATATATATCAGAGGTGAGCAACTTTATGCAGCCAGGAGCCATACATTGTAGGGAGACATCCTTTGAGGGACATCCTTGGTTTGGCAGGAACTAAAATGCATATTAAAGAGGGGTCTTTGGGAGTTCTGGGAATACAAAATAGATAAATGATAAGACTAACATATTTTATTTTCATTGTTACTTTCATTAAAGCACAGTAAAAATCACAGTGATAAATTGTGGTTTGCTACTTATTTTTACAACATGATCTTGAGTGTCTACAGTGTAATGACAAAAGATTTAGGGGCTGCCTAATACGCTAGTCTTCTTTCTAGTTAACTAATTTTTTTACTTCTAAAGATAGTATAACACAGTGATGGCTAAACTTTTTGCCATCGAGTGCCAAAAGTCGTGTGCGCACGTGCCCACACCCATAATTCTATGCAACTGCCCTCCATGCATTGCGCCCATCCCCCGCTTTTGCTACGCGATGGAACAGTGAACCTGTTTTTCGCCCTCCCCAGATTCCAGACCCTTTCTAGGAGCCTGGGAAGGCTGAAAACAGCCTTCCCCACCCCCTGGAGTCACTCCGGAGGCCGACTTCCAGTCAAACCGGAAGGGCGATTTTTTGCTCTCCACAGGCTCCAGACCTTTTCAAGGAGCCTAGGAAGGGCAAAAACAGCCTCTCCCCCCGCCCCCTGGAGGCTGGAAACTGCCTGTTTCCTGACTTCCTGTTTGCATGTTGGGCTATTTTTCACCCTCTGGTGCTTCGGGGAAGCCTCCTGAAGCCTCTGGAGGGCGAAAAATGGCCAAAAATGAAGCCAGAAATCAGCTGGCCAGCGTGCGCATGCAGGCTGGAGCTGACAAGGCAAAACCTTTGTGCCCTAAAAAATGGCTCTGTGTGACACCTGTAGCATGTATGCCATAGGTTAGCCATCACGGGTATAACACCTAGAGAAATTAATAGTTGAAAATATATTAAATATATCAGCTATTGGATAAAGATATTACAGACAATAAATCTAGCTACAGATAAAAATACCTTGGAGAGAAAAAGAAATGGAGGGAACTCAAAAACGCTTTAAAAGCATTTCCTAGTTCATCGCTTTTCTAAATCACATCTTCCATGAAGTTTTGAGACTTATTCTCTGTTGAATTCCTAAAGCAAAGGCTAGCATAACAAATTACATAAGCTAATTATGTGATGTGGGAAGAAATACTTCCTTTTGTAATTAACTTCATTGCATAACCCTGCAAAAATCTTCCAGATCCCCACACTATAATTCATTTTCTACATCTGCCATTTCCCCTCCCTATTTTTTTGCAAAGTGGAATGTTCTAGTCTTTTTAACTTTATAAAATGCTGTGGAGTGTTTTGAAAAACTCTATTAAGTATTTTAAATTCAGACATGATAAAGACACAGAAGGCAATTACAATACCAGCCACTTGACCTAGGTCTTTTTAAATCAACCCTGGCATTTCCAATTCTTTCAATTATATCAGCCAATATTATAACCTAGTACCTTGCAGAAAGCATCTGAAAAGTATAGATTCCTGAAGAGGGGAAAATGTTTAGGAAAAATCAAAAATTCTGAAAACTGAGATACTTGAACGCAAGTTGAACACACAAAAAAACAGAAAATAAAATGGGAGGCATCCAACAAAAATATTAACGATAAACTGTAGAAGATAAGCGGATAAGCTGGGAAAGAAAAAGAACAAGCTTAAGACATGACTACAGAAAAAAATATGAGTATCAGAGAATAATCTGAATGTCTAAGGATGGCACCAGAAAAACTAAAAATCAAAATCATCAGAGGCTAGAAATGAATTCTAGATGTAACGAATGAAAGTCCTTTGAGAATATGCAGAAGGAGAGAAAAAGGAAGCAGTCAGAACACTGATTGTAGAAGGTGATCGTTTGCTGTCAGGCAACAAGAAAGAGGCTAAGTTGCTTAATTTCTATTTTGCATGTCTTTTCACAAAAGAAAAAATAGCCATATAAATTAAATAAAGCCAAAATCGGGGGGGGGGGGGGTAATCTAATCTGTTGAAGTATTACTACGGGGAGAGGGAAGGTGTATAAGAGGAATACAGATTAAAAGAGGTAAGGAACTGATATGAGATCTCCTAACTGTCTTGAATACATTTGCTGAAGTGGGCCCAGATGGATGATATCCAGAGTGCTAAAGGAACTGGCAGATGTGATTTCAGAAATGTTGTCCAAAATTTTTGAAAACACCTGAAGTACAGAGAAATGCCAGAAGACTGACGAAGAGCTAACATTGTTCTTCAATCTTTAAAAACAGGATAAAAAAACAGAAATGGAAAGCCAGACCAGTCATCCAGACATCAGTACGTAGGGGAATTCTAGAAAAGATCAACATGCAGTTAGATGGAAAGACTCAGTAAGGAAAAACATATTACTAGAAGCCAGGATGAATTTGAAAGAAACAGTTGTGCCAGACAAATCTTTTTTTTTACAAAGCAACTTACAAAACGGTGGAATATGGTCAGACCCCAGTAAATAGTTTAACAAGGTTGATCGTAATCTTCTTGATAATATGGAACAAAATAATATGGTCCCACTTCAGATGGATTTGTAGATGGTTGCGCAAGTTTAGCTAGTATTCGGTCCTTAATGCATCTATGTCAACATGGAGGAAGCTATGAGCTGGGTTACTTCAGGGTCTGTCCAGTGCTCTTTCTCACTTTCATAGTGACTTAGAGGGGATAGAAGGTTCATCAAATTTGCAGACAACCAAATGCTGGGGAAGATAGGAATTGTAGCACCTCATGTTCAAAATTCAAAACAATAGGCAAACTTGAACATTGTGCCTTATCCAACAAAATGCAATTAAGTGACAAGCAATATAGGATTCTGTGTTTAGGGAGGAAAATCAGATGTGTAGGTACAAGACAGGTGGTAGACTTCAGATTAAGAATCAATCAATAGTGGTCAGGCAGGATGGGCATGCTTCAAGTCCTATTAGTTGAGGAATGCCAACTGACAGGACCCCAAAGGTGTGTCTTTTCGGTCATAGTGGCCATCCTATAGAACTGTGATGGCGAACCTATGGCACGCGTGCCACAGGTGGCACACGAAGCCATTTCTCAGGGCACGTGAGGTGTCGCCCTGTCAGCTCTGCTGGCCAGCTGATTTTCGGCCATTTTTCACCCTCCAGTGGCTTTAGGAAAGCCTCCTAAAGCCTCCGGAGGGAGAAAAACCGTCCAACGTGCAAACTGGAACTTCAGGAACGAAATCCATTCCAGAAGTTCCGGTTTGGGTGTTAGGCAGTTTTTCGGAGGCTTTCCTGAAGCCTGCAGAGGGCAAAACATGGCCCAACTAGCCTCCCAGAAGTTCGGAGGCTTCAATGAGGCCTGCGCACATGTACGGGGGGTTGTGCATGCATGCACTAGGGGGAGGGCATTGCATTATGGGTGTGGGCACGCGCATGCGCTACTCCCTTCCCCCGCTCAACCCGCTTTTGGCATGCCTCGACAAAAAGGTTAGCCATCACTGCTATAGAACATTTCCCCTCTGGAGGATGGCCCTGGCCCTGCTGGCCTTTCACAAATTTCTAAAAATCTAATTCCATGCCTAGGTTTGGGGCTCACAGTGTGTGATAGGACACATTTCCTGGTTATGAGCAGTGAATTGTGGACAGTAATACTTTCTCAGTCATTGTTTAAAAGTCAAAAATAAAATATTATCACAGTTAAGTACTAACAAGTAGAAACTTTACCGAGAGAAATCCCAAAATGAAATAAGGAACAATTTCCTGATCATGAGAGCTATGGTTCTTATGCTATTTCACCCAATTCCTTCTTTTTTCCCATTTAAAATAAAAACACTGTTGTTTTACACAAAAGTTTTGACAGCATGAGTCCCAAACTGGATCCTTTACTGACAATAACAAATTGCTCCATTAACCCCAGGATAAGTCCAAATTATTCTCTTGAGGCTATTAACTAATTTCTGCACCATTGTTTTAAACATTAGAATGTTGTATCTCTTGTAATTGTGGGTGCTTCCATCTCTGAAAATTTTCAAGCAAAAGTAGGTCTGGAATGGTATTAGGATTCCTGCCCTAGATAGCAAGTTGGTTTAGCAGATCTCAATTTATAAGGCAGATGACTCTCAAAAGTAACAAAAAAGCCATCACATAACACACATTTCATTTTTACATAAAGACCCCTCATATTACGTAGGACAATTCAAATTTGTGTTCGGAATGGAATAAGCCTATTGTTTCCTGGGAGCATATCTAGATATCCAATAAAAGAGAACACAGCTTTTGTTCCAAATAGTGAAGGACCACTACTATTTGAGTCAACAAGAGAGATATAAATAAAAACTCTGCCTTTGTATAAGGTAACCTTAGAAACCACATATTTTTATACTCAAATATTTTTGCCTAATTGTTATTTTACATTTCTTTCTTCCAGTCAAATTCCAATAAATATTCTCTGATCTGCAAGTTTTTGACATGCTGCAATTGAAACCAAGCAAAACTGATACACAAACTGAAACTATTACATGATGACAGCATGTCCAAGTTTAAATCCAGACTACCTCAATCACTTATTAAGGCAATGGGAGGTCAGAAGAAAAGTGCCTAGTGGCAGTAGGATATACTAGAGCAGTGATGGCAAACTTTTTTGGTGCCGAGTGCCCAAACTGGAATACGTGTGCATGCCTGTTTCTCCATAGTGAGGGGGGGAGGAGTATCCAGAGTGGGTTGACCTTGTCCTCTCATGATTGGATGAGTCAGATAAGCTCTTTGGGCAACACCCCCTGGCCAGCAGGACTTCCCATATTTGACTCATCCCACTCAATGGAAAGGATGCACCAGTCTGGACCTCCAGTAATTTACAAAGGATTAAGGAAAATAAACTTGGACCAACAAATCCTGCCTCCCTACATCGCACACAGCCTCCTCCTGCAAGGACTGGACTGCCACAAGCCCCCTGGGGCGGCACGCTGCCCTGGCCACTGAGTGAGACAGAGTCACTCAGAGAGGACCCTTGCCAGGCAGGCAGGAGGAGAAGGCATATATGCTTCCTAGCGGCAGCCCTTGATGCAGAGGCTTCTCAGGAGCAGAAGCGCTCCTCCTTCGTTCTTGTTTTTAACATGTGGGAAGACCCCCCCTTTTGTATTTTATTTTATTATTATTGTTGTTGTTATTCTCATTATTATTATTATTTTACCTTTGCAGCAGGCCCTTCTTTATTGTGAGCCTTAGCTTCCCTCACTTCATCTTACATGCACTCTAGTGGCTGACCATTGAACTCCATCTGTGTTTACATTCAGAATATCTCTGCGCGAATCCTAGCCATAGAATCATAGCACCCTTATGGCCAGGGGGGAAAAAGGGTCAGACAGGCCGGTCCCCATGCCAGAACACACCACAAACTCAGAATGGGATGTCCGACTATGAGAAATCGCAGAAGCACCTCAGATAGCCTATGACCTTAGACAGCATTCGCTGAGGGCAGAACATATAGCAGGGGTGGAGAACATCAGAGCCGTCTGGCTCAGCCGGACCGAGGTGGACAATTTGGAGCGGAAGCTGCAGCCAGCAATCTTCGAGGAGCTGGCGGAGTGCTTCGGAGACCCGGACGTCGACTTATTCGTCACGCCCCTCAATGCTCAGCTCCCGAGGTTCTTCTTCAGGTACCAGACACGGGGGCAGAAGGGGTGGACGCTCTGCGAAGCCCCTGGCCCAGTGGTAGTCAGTATGCCTTTCTGCATTGCCACTGCATACCAATCGCAGGGCTTACAGACACCAATCATATCACAGCCCACTCCACGTGGAGCGCAGCCACATCCATGGCCTGGGCCACGCAGACATCCCTGGACGAAATCTGCAGGGCAGCCACACAGGCTTTCCCCTCTCCCTTTGCTAGGAACTATAAACTGGACTCTTTTGCCTTGGCAGAAGCCTCTTTGGCCGCAGGGCATTGCAGGCAGTTCACAGGGCGGGGCCCACGTCTCAACTGGCATGAGTGGGGGACATGGGGCCTCAGGGGTCTCCCTCCCGAGGGACGTGCAGGCTTTGGTACGTCCCACTCTGGATACTCCTCCCCCCTCACTATGGAGAAAGAGCGTTGGTACTTACCTGATACGCCTATTCTCATAGTGGGGGGAGGAGTATCCAGTCCCTCCTTGACTATGTTTGTACGACTAAGTGTTATGTTCATCGTTTTATGAAGTTATATAAATATTGAGGTCGAAGATGATAAAGCTAAGAACTGAATTAAGAGTCTGGAGTGAATGGTGCAACGAGTCGCATGGAGCTCTTCATCAAATATGGGAAGTCCTGCTGGCCAGGGGGTGTTGCCCAAAGAGCTTATCTGACTCATCCAATCATGAGAGGACAAGATCAACCCACTCTGGATACTCCTCCCCCCACTATGAAAATAGGCGTATCAGGTAAGTACCAACGTCCTTTTTGGCTTGTTTTCAGGCAGTTTTTGGCTGCTTCCAGGCTGTTTTTGGCTGTTTTCAGGCTGTTTTTGGCTGTTTTCAGGCCAGTTTTGGGCCTTTTCCAGGCCATTTATCCAGTTGTTTTGGCCAAAAAAACTGCCCCAAAACAACCAAAAAATAGCCTGAAAATGGCCTGTTTTGGGCCCTTTTTGGCTGTTTTTCAGACTATTTTTAGGCTGTTTTCTGGCACTCTGGCACCCACAAAGACCAGCTGGCGACTGCGCATGTGCCCACCTGTGGCATCTGTGCCATAGGTTTGCCATCATGGTACTAGAGCTTCTCCCTACCAACAGCTGAAGAATTCTCCACAGTCAAATTCAGATACAGATAAACTTAAATTGGGAGAAATCCATGTGGTTTACAAGAAGTTGCAAGAAGGAGAATAACCGGGACTTGTCACCACACAGGAAATCTTTGTACTCTTATACACAGATCCCCACAGCCACATAGTTTAACATGTGATTTCAGTACATATAGGGATCTAGTGAAGCTGTATATTGTAGAACATTTCAATAGATGCATTTTCATTCAGAGTATTTCAAATGCCTGGTGGCTTAAAAACTGTTGGCAAGAGGTGTAACTACTGGCAGAGAGATGTTTGCCTCTTTCTGCCTGTTTCCTAAGAGAGAATTTCATTTTCCTTTAATCACTTCCACTTAATTATGAGCAATGAGAGGAAATATATACTGTAGAAGTAATGGAAGGGACTAAAAGGAGAACAGCCCTAATCTGGGAAGAATACCTAGATGTGTGGACCTGTTCAATATTATCTAATCTTCATCAATACTCATTTTAGTTTGTCTCCTTTAGAAGAGCCACCCTCAAAAAGCTATCAGGATGAGCCAATGTTAGATTCCCCCCCACCCCCTTAAGATCAAATCTTACCCACTGGGAAAGTCAACCAATCCTGTGCCCACCCACCGTCTCAAATGGGAGGGGAAAGTGCAGCAATCTAGAGAACAGGAACAGCAGTGTTCCTAGACAGCAAAGGACAAGGCCATAACATCATGGCTATAGATCCACCCATGTTGATGTAAGTGTAGCCATGGCAACTTTCAGTAAAAAATCCCACCTACATTGGCTGTACTACAAGTAGGTTGCTATGTTTTCGTTTCCAGGCACCTTTTCCCCCCTCCCTTCCCAAGGCCTAAGTAGATATTACATGGGAGCTGAGGCTACGTGTGTGCCCAGATGGAATTAAAAGAAAAGCAGCCACAAAAGACCAGCAGTTGAAGCAGGAAAGTAGTACAAGTTGAGAAGTTGCTTAACTCTTGTCCCTCTGTTTCTTCTGTTTGATATTTTCCTACTGTTTACACAATAAAGAGAACTTGGAGGAACAATTCTAAATGGAAAAACTGAGTAAAAAAAGGGTTAAATAGTCCTGCATTATTTTTTTTTACCAATGCCAACATGTCATATGTTGTCTATGTATTGTTTGGATAACTGTTAGATATGCCTTTGCTATAATCCTTAGTTTGGCTTTTATAGAATTCTCCAACCCAGAGAAGGATTTTGAGAAATAAAGCAAAACAGGGATCCATGTTCTGGTATATGTATGCCTATGCTTAAACACAGCAAAGGCTTGTCTACAAAACAACCAAACCAGCACTAGCCTATTGCATGCATCCTCAGCAGATTCAGGGAGAAACTTTTTAACAGTTTATACGTATATAAGAGCTACAATCAGGCTTTTAATATATATTCAGAACCAAGCTTTCTTAAATAAACCTAATCCAAGGATGATTCAGACATGCTCACCTCACTGTTTTCCGTTGCAATATCCAGAAAATTTCATTACTGTGTCATTGAAATTACAAAATAGTGGTGGTGTAATTTCTTACTGATTTTCATTTTAATTTTAAAATCATTGAAAAACTGCATGCAAGCCTTCATTTTTAAAAATATGTGTATTACCCAAAGTAAAAGAAAACTTAAAACAACATTCAAACATCTCTTAAAATCAGGCTGTTTTACTTCCACTTTATGACATCATCCCTATGATCCCAGCCATTCTTATTCTCTCCCCCACAAGAATGTTAGAGTTGATGCTCCCAACTCCTTAACAGTTGCCTATTCTCTCTTAATCCATTAAAAGACATATTTGGAACAAAGCAAAAGATGAAGCTTATTAATAAATTTTCCCTACAGATGAGTAAGACAAACAAGATTTTTCAGAAACAACTCCAGTCTAGGCGTGCTATTCATGCCTCCACTTTTGCTTTAGGGAAAGTAGTTTAAGGCATGCTAAAGCACATAAATTCCAACCAATTCATGCAGAAGAATACGCCACCAACTCATATACCAATACACAAAAATGTCTACTATGTTGGACAAGCCAACAATCAGAAGGAAGGTATTCACATAAATGTCGTTTGTAGATTCATGAAAATAAACAAACTAGAATAGGCATGTCTAAAGTACTCTGTCATATGCACAACATTCTACTAATAATACAATTGTATAAGGCATATACTCAGGATCAAATCAAATTGGATCAGATACTAATCTTTCCTCTGGGACTACTCAATTTTTAAAATTACTTTTTAAAAAGTTTAGCCATTCTTCTATCAGATATTTGATTTCTTTGAAATATATTTCAACTTTCGTATTTGCATTTTTGGCACAGAACCTACACTTCTGGCAGTTCAAAACACATCTGCCTATTTTCCCCCACTTTATCTTGCCCAAAGGCATTTATTATATAGGTTAAATAATCAGAACAAACGGGTACTGGTAGGATACCATTTTACAGTGCTTCTGAAGATGGGAGAAACAAATCAAGATGATCAGGTAAAACAACACAACACAGCCAAGCTATAATACCACATTAACTGCAACATGATATAAAAGCACTGAAACACATGTGATATTTAGAGCAGAACATGTGATCCTTTGTCAAAAGGCCTACTTTCACTGCAACACACTGATACAATGCTTTCAAGCCAAAATATAGAGGTCTCTTCCATTAACTACTTACTGACTCAATGCTGATGTGACAGGGTCTCAAAGATATATTTTCTCTTCCACAAACAACTCAATCTTCAGCCTTTTGACAGGTTTGTACTGAAAATTGATTTGGTAATTTTCATTATGATGAAGACAGTTTGGCAGACATGACAGTAAAGGGCTACAAATCACTGCAATTTTCAGGAAGCTCAATAACTAAAGTAAAAAGGCTGTACATTGCCTGTGATACTCTACTATATCAATTCTAATACAAAGTTAAGAAATATTTTGAGTTCAATTCAAGGTCAGACTCCTTTAATGCAGCTGATTTTATAATCTATTTTGATGATTGTGAAAAAAATATACAATAGCAATTATGCAAACTACTGCCAACAAAAATATTTTATTTCATCCCCAAAAATATAAATTTATGTTTTTAACAATATTCTCTAAATATAGAATCTATAAAATCAAAAACAGATTGTATAATTGTCATAGAATGTAAGTATACGTACAATAAAAAAAATAATTCTAATTCTAAAACTCAAATCTATTAATTGTCCACAAGTTCTAAAAACCAATTATTTACAAAACCAATTATTTACAAAACAAAGCTAAAGATGTGATGCTTACATCAACCAGAATCACAATGTCAAACTATTACTATTACAAGTCTAACTGCTACTTGAAGAACAACATTTGGGGAAACAATTTTTTGAAAATTTTACATGATTTCTAAACTGATCCAATCATACTACTGAGGTAGTTGCAGTAATTAAAAGAAATAAAACTATTACACTAGAAAAATAAAATTAATAAATTCAGCCAGTAAAAGCAGCAATATCCATAAATTAAGATACAAAGGCGTAAGATTGAACTGCCTGGATTGTCTCCTAATACCAGGAATCATCCTTACTTTAGGAGGTAGATATCCACCTTGCAGAAGAAAAGAAAATGCACATTTATGTTTTTTTTAAAGCAACACAGAACAAGCAGTGACTAAAGCATGAATATATACTCTGTATTGTTTCTTTGTAATATAAATCATAATAAGTTGAAACCATAGAGTATACTAAGCCAAAGTCAATACTTTTCTAAGTAAAGCATGAAAGGCAGCTGGGTAACTTTGGGCCAGTCAATCTCTCTCCGTCCAACCACCTGAGAGGGTTGTTGAGGGAAAAATAGCAGCAGAAAGTATTGCATTTGTTTGCTGCCTTATAAAAATAATAAAAGTAGGATAAAAATGATAATAAACTAATTTCTGGCAAATAACTGTTTTGGCCATCTTGACAGATAAACCCAATGCTTATGAGAATATAATACATTTTCATATGTCTTTAAAAAGGCATAAATAAGGAATTCTACTATACCTATATGGGCTGGCCAGCAGGCTAATACATTTGGCTGTCTTGTTTACAATGTTGATTTAACAGAATAACAGAGTTGGAAAGGATCTTGGAAATCTTCTAGTCCAACCCTCTGCTTAAGCAGGAAACACTATACCGGGGTATTAAACTCAATTTCATTGAGGTCTTTGGTTGACTTCGGCCAGGTGTGTGTGTGGGGGGGGTGTGACTAAGTGGGCATGGCCAGCTTGATGCCACTCACGGGGCATGGCTGACTGGGTGGGCATGGCCAGCTTGATATCACTCCCCAAACTGCTGGCATGTTTCCTCTTTGCACTGGGTAGACCGGGCCGAAGCCAAGCTGGCCCAATATTTCCTGTTCACATTGGGTAAACCAAGCCAAAGCCACACTGGCCCGATGTTTCCTCTTTGCATTGGGTAGACTGGGCCGAAGCAACACAGGTAGACCAGGCTGAGGCAACACAGGCTGGCCCCTTATATTTTCCAGGACAAAATTATTAGATAATATAGATAATTTAGAGTATTTGGACAACAACTACAGTTTTGAGAAAGGAATTTTTTTGAGAAAGCACAGGGTTGAGAGGTTCCTAAATTACAAACCTGAACCTAACTCATGAAAGAACCACTAAGAAAAGAGAATTTTAAATATAAGTAATGCACTACACAACCTTTCCCGTCCTTTCTTTTTCTTCAGACTACTTAGTTTTTAAGAAATCAGAAAGGAAAGATATATGCTGTAATTTTATTTTACCCCTCTATGTGTCAGTTCTTACTTCTCTAACATGCTGATCTTTTCATCGGATATATAATCTTGTTCTGATGAAAAGAAACTACTAGACACAAACTTTTCTCTTGGTATTGCTATATATAGATACAAGATTTTCCACAAAAACATGTGATTTTCATCACTAGACAGTTGGAATAATGTCAAAAATTGAAAGTGAATGATTGCATGGTTTTGCTCTGCTTATGCATTCTTTTAAAATGCAAGTAATAATGTAAAGTAAAATACTATTTAGCTTAGTTATTCTAAAACTCATGCTACTATCTATATATTTTGTGCCAAAATGCTTACCAAATAAATGTTTTGTAATCTCTACTTTTATGTATATTAGCAGCCTTTGAAAAATATTGATGTACATGAATGTTTCAGATTTTCCTTGATTACATGGGCATTGTTGTTTCATATCAATTGCTATCAATGTGTTGGAGGATATATTTCATGACATAAAGTCTATAAAATACTAAAAGTATATGTGTTTTTCTCTAGAAATAATTCCTTATCCTTAATAAGCTTTAAAAATAAAAACTAGCTGCAATTAATTAATTATCCATTACTTGTAAATAAGCTCCATTAAACTCAAGGGACTTCTGATAAGATTACATTAGCAATTATCCTAAAACATCTATTCATGCCATCTGGCTAAGACAAAACTTGCCAGATTATAACTGGTTTCCAACAGCCATAATGTAGATTGTCTGCTTTGACATTTTCTGTGCATCTAGTCATTTAGTTTGTACAATATAGTTTAATGCAACATGTAGACCATTTGTTTGGCTTAAACAAAGCATAATTAAAGTGACAGATGATTTAACACAAATTCTATATGTCTTATCTATAATATAGATTATGTACAAATGCATATATACTTATATTACAAAACCTTATTATATAAGATAAAAGTTTAATAAATGAAATATTTTCTCCCATAGAATTATTAAAGAATCAAAATAATTCACAAATGAATTCTTCATAGCACTCTTCTTGGGCTTTAGGAAAATTGTGAAGGCCTACCTGTTCTGTCTTGCATAAGAGGATTTGGTGTTGTAATTGAAGGTGGGGTTCACAGTCACATGGTGTTTGTGCTTTTTGTTTTATTTTCTGCCCTTTTTATTTTTATATGCATTTGGAAAGGCTGAATCATTATTTTCATTTTTTCCTGTAAATTGACTTTATTAGCCACTCAGAGCCTTCAGGAATGGAAAGCAAAATGAGTGCGTGAATGAATAAATAAACAAAGCCATGACCTGATTACATGCTACTTAATCTATGTGCTTGATGACACATTTATTAAAACTAGCCTCTTAACAATTCTATAGTGATATCACAACTTAATTCTTTTTAAATACTATTTAATTATAAAATGTCTCCAAGTTTTTAAATTTAGCTTTAACATGGTAACAAAACCACCATAGCAACCTTTAGAGCTAGTGAATTGTAGCAAACTATAGTTTATTCAGTTTTCTACTTGCTATACAATGGAGGAAGCTGAGCAACAGTGTTTTCAAAATTGCCTTCTAAGGTATGAGAATATAAAAAGAGTAAGTTTTAATTTATCTTTCAAATACAGTGTTCCAACAGATTACCTAAGTCACATAAAAAAACTAATAAAGGAAAAAATCCAAATAAGAAAGCTAAAATTACTATCCTTTGTTGTTTTTTAAAAATAAATATGATGTTAATGCCACTGCACAGAGTCAATGATTTCAAGTACCCTTTATATAGCACTTAGTGCGTAGTCATGGCTTAATATATAAGTGCATTTACAAAATTAGCTACGTGCATATCCAAGTATCTGGTTTCACAAGGCACATGCGAATAAGACACCAATACTGCTGGCCAAGAGAATTCAATGTTTAGCATATATGACAAAGAGAGAAAAACCTATCTATATTAAATTCAGATAAGTACGCTATATCTTTAGATGAAAAATAAGTTTAATTACCTCAGTATAAAACTTTTCCTAAGAAAAGTTACAAGTCATCAGTTAGGATGGTAACTATTTTAAAATAAAGTTGCTGTATTGCAAGCACTTTCTGACCCAGAAAATCGTAAAATAAAATCCCTGCTTCATCAAAATGACAGAAAAACAAAACTACAACACAAATAAGACTTGTTGTTTGCAGCCAGCTATTATTACACCAAACTTTATTACAATTAAAAGCCTACCACTCTAAACATTTAAACAATTCTCACAGGGGATTTTGCTGTAGTAGTTTAGTTAGAGTGAAAAAAGATTTATAAAGCAAAATGCAATCTCTAAAATTCAACATTTAAAAAAGATTCCTATGTTAAGGTGTAAAAGGTATTAATCAAAGGTAACATCGATTCTAAAGCCCAACTAGCTTTGAACGATTGCCAGTATGACGTGATTACAAGTACTCCACATACCATTCTGAGTCTGACTGTTCCCCCGGCATGAAAATAGTCATTACTTTCCCCCAAACCATTGTTGCTAGTTACCTCCGAGTCCCGAAGCGAGGAAATAATTCCTGGTAACCAGAGTAGACGGGCGACCACGCCTTCTCGCTGCTCTAACAAGTTGCAAGAGGAGCAGTCGTGTCACATTTCTTCTTCTTTCATACACACCAGCGATCCTAAAGATTAGCCCGCTCGGCCAGCGTAAAAAAAACTAAGCTAGCAAAACGACACGAAAGGGTGAGGGCGGGGGCAGAGACAGGCGCACAGCGCGAAAGGGAAATTTCTAGTTCCCAAATTAAAAGGCGGGGGGGAGCCCGTACAGAAAGCGCGAACGGAAGCAAAGCGAGAAACGAGCCGAACTATTTATATAACTACACTAAGGGAGCTCTCACATACGCTGGCGGCAAGAAAGCTACTTTATATGCCAATAAATAATAATACTGTATAAATAATGTAAATAATACTAACAAAAAAGGGGGGGATTTGCCCAATCGTGGCAAAAAAAAGAAAGGCATCGATTGTACCAGAAAGAATGGAAATTTTGCAACCAAACTCTGCCAAGGCAAAGTTTTTAAAAGCACCGTTGCAAGCCAGCCCTCTTCCCGGGATCGAGGCACGGATCTTAGTTGGGACCCCGGTCCGTGCTCTAATCTCTCTCTCCTAAACTAAACCCCAGCGGCGATTAAGATCCGAGCAATCAAGTCTCCCTCCGGGGGCTAAAATCCTCCTGGCTCCTGAAGGGCTTTTTTCCCCTTCCACACCCACCTGCTTAAGGGCAGATTTTGCTCTTCTTCTGGCAAACGGCAAAAGCCCGATTCCCCGACTTTTCTCAAACCGACTCGCCTCTTCGGGACAGCTTCATTTGGAGCGCTCTGGGCCGCGAAAACGAGGCAAAACCCAAACCCCGGGAAGAGCTAGAAGTTGAAGGCAGGGGACCAAATGGCCTCAGCACCCCTGCGCAACCCCACACTTTCCACCCCAAAGATCAGCGGTGGGTAAGCCCAGAGGCTTCGCCCTTCCCGCCCCCCTGGAGAAGAAAAAGCAGTCTGGCTCCTTTTCCTCCGGCTCTTACCTTCACAGATCGGGCAGCGCTGGACTCCCCGCAGCCGCCACCGCCGCCGCCTCAGCCCTCGGCATGACCGGAGAGCTACTATAAGGAGGCGCCTCCCAGGCCCGACTCAACCCCGGGCTGCTGCTGTTGCTTCTGCTGCTGCCGCCGCCTCCTCAGCCGCTGCCATCTTGTCCTGGCGGCTGTGAGGAAAGCGCCCCACCTCAGCCCGCTCAGCTCCCCGGGCCTCTGCCTCATCTTCCCGGGGAGGGATCCAGCCTGCCCCTGCCGCCGCCACTTCCTTTGCTGCCACCGCCCACTCCGGCGGCTGTTCTCTTCCCGCTTCTTTGGCGACGGGGCCTGCGGGAACGAGCGCAGCTGGCTCCTCCGTCGTAGCCCTGAGCCGCCCACTTCGCTCCCGGGGCTGCGAAGCCGAGGCAGCTTCCTCAACGCCGCTCCGACATGTCTCTGTTCCGTTTCCAGCCTGCGGGGTTCTCCTGGCGAGCGCAAGCGGCCCGCCCTTATCCGCAGCTGTAGCGCCCCCGGCTGGTTACCGACCGCCGCCTCCTAACTGGATTTCGCCATCCGAAACCCACCTCCTTCTCGGGATGAGCATCTTTGGCCCTCGCTAGTACGATGCGACTCTGGTAGGAGACCCCAATAAACAGGTAGTCAAGGAAGAAGAAAGAAATCGCCCTTCCTTTCAGAGCGTCGAGACAGACCTTCAGGCGGGACGACCGAAGAGCCCCAGTGCCTTTAAAGGGGATGACAGCCAAAAGCCAAGTCCACTACTCGGATTTGCAAGTAGATTTCTGAAAGGGCCCAAAGCTCTTTTCATTTCAATCTGCTTCTAATAAGTAACTGGCTTCTCATTTGCTTGAGAAACATTTGTAATAATTAAACTTTAATAAACAATTTGTTTCACAACTAGAATTTCTTCTCCTTTCCACTGGAGTACCCACATGAAAATAAGCCCTTTGTCTATTTCAAGTCATGATGACCAGCTGACCAAAAGTATTGGATAAAGATGGTTCAAAAACATGTACAATGGTGTTCTGTTCTTTTCATAAATTGTATGTGCACAATATGTCAAACTAAAAAATTAAAAAAGAAACCCCAAAGGGAGGTTACTTTAATGTACAATACTCACTTTTTCTAGACTTTGCCTCTCATAGATGATGGCTAAATTAGATGTTTACATCTTCAGTGCTTCCATTAGTAATCATTATCCTGGAAAAATCATGCATTGGGCAGGAACAAAAAATAAGCATGATTTAATAGCTACCACTTTTATTTCTCCAGAAAGCCACCATTAATAGTTGCCTAGATAATGATCACTTGATCCTGGTTTTGAACTGGAGACCTATTTGTTAATTTCTCATAAGCCTATGTTACATGCAGATTTGTCTTTATGAAATATAGATGCAAAAGATGGCCAATGAGATGCAGCTCTAAGGGCCTCTTCCCAAGGATAGGGTAGCAACTAAGAACTCAGATTGTTAAGATTTTTTTCTTTATCCCAATAATGAAAAAATGTTCTCAGAGACATGACAATTTAATCTAAATATGAGCCTTAAGAATATACTATAGACCTCCCTAGAAGCAGCCTTTTAATTTTATGTACCTGAACTCATCACAAAGTCATACAAGCTAGGAGGGTCATAGTTGCTACATATCATAGCAACATTTCCCTCACACCTCCTACTTGACAATATCTCTCTCTAGGGGGAAAAATTAAGCCCCCTCCTAATAGCAAAAAACAGACACTGCCAAAGAAGCTTGGTAGCCACTGACAAAATAAGTAAAAGGAAATAGATTTAGCTATTTTCTGGAGATCAGCTGTACCACCTTTGAATACTGTGCTGCCTAGTAATGAATGACACTTCCCAGCAGCCTCTTAGGAGACCTATTTATCTGAGTTATATATGAGTGAAAGGATGAGGGCATGGGCAATTTGGTATAAGCCAAATTAATCAATCAACTTTAACTGGGGGATATCTCAACAGGGCATAGCATACTTCGGTATTTGTTCAAAAATCATGCTGTTTGATGGGGTACTGACTCACTGTTTATTTACATTGACAAGTCAATTGAAATCCCTAACTATTGGTTTAGGGCCATTATTATTTCCATCTACAAGTAACATAAAAAATATCTGCCAGCAAATGATCAACTACTAAGCTTCCGAATTATAATTGACAACATCTATGCCAAAAATGTACTTTGACATTGTAAAATTGGCCGGAAACATCATTTATCAGACAAACAGGCTGACTTCATATCAGGGGCCTGGTTTTCTATATCCTGATGGAAATGTGTGCCTAGTCCCCAAAAGTTTATATTTGCAGCATTTGTAAACTTTAAGTAGACTTTTGACTCCAGTTCCTGGGAAATACTATGTCAGAAGACAAAGGTCTCCTTGATCAATCAATGTTTGTTCACTTTCAGAATTTTATGTAAATGCCAGTCTGAAAATGAAATATAATGCAGCATGATATTTATTTATTGTATACAATTTTGGCACCATCTGACTCCAACTTGACCCTAGGTGGCTTACAATAAAAACAAGGTAGAAAGAACCATAAATAAATGAGTAAAGTCAAAAATCCAGTCAGTGTTAACCAGCTATTCAATCAACTGTTCTAATCAACAGGCTACAACCTGTTTCTCTCATGTATAATTTAAATATTAATTATATAGTGTATGATTTAAATAAAAAGGAATATTATTTTTCAATTTCATAAATAATCACATAGCAATTATAGTATAGTATAGGGATTCTATTGAGATCTCAGCAAGATTAAAAAGAACATTAAGATTTAAATATTAATTTTATAGTGGGATATTTAAATAAAAAGGAATATTATCTTCCAATTTCATAATCACATAGCAATTATAGTATAGTATAGGAATTCTATTGGAGATCTCAGAAAGATTAAAAAAACAGTGTAACAGGATTTTTAGTGAGGACTTTTGTTAGAAATTAACTTTTTATAAAACTGAAGCTATAAACTTGGCAAACCCTCAAGAAATGGGCAAATCATCCAGTCTAAATTCATAAGGTAATTGTCTGAGGCAGCCTGATTGTCCTAAGCTTGGCATTTTGCACTGAAGCTTTTGAAAACAAAGTGAAGACTAGAGCCTGGATTATTATCTTGTACTATTAAGTACAATAAGCTTCTAGTCACAAGATTTGGCTCTTCAATTGAACAATTGGACAATCTTCTTAGGTAAAGAACATAAAAATTAAACTGTTAGTACCGATTCTCCTCTCCATTATTATTAGCTTTTAGTTACCAGGCCAGAGTTCAGATCAAGGGTGATAAACATGAAGCATCAAACCAAATAAAACAGCTTCTTTATTCTTATTTCACCAGGAATATTAACAAATGCTTTAAAAACCACAAGGTTTTTAGATCAACTTCAGATCTCCAAATTCTACAAACCTTTACGCTCTCATTTTGACGTTTTATCCTTAGCCATCCTAGAAGGCAGCCTTATAAACTAAAGCCCTGCTCTCTAGACTTGAAGTAATGGATCCTCAAGAGCCAAGGTGGCGCAGTGGGTAGAGTGCAGTACTGCAGGCCACTTCAGCTGACTGCTAGTTCAGCAATTCAGCAGTTTAAATCTTACCGGCTCAGGATTGGCTCAGCCTTCCATCCTTCCGAGGTGGGTAAAATGAGGACCCAGATTGTGGGGGCGATATGCTGACTCTGTAAACCGCTTAGAGAGGGCTGAAAGCCCTATGAAGCGGTATATAAGTCTAACTGCTATTGCTATTGCTATATATGGACTTTAATATATCTAAGATAAATTGATACAGCTTCATATTCTGATTTCCATGGCCAGACTAATTCATTCTAGGTTCAAGATTGCATCAGCAAATGTAGCCACATTTCAAGTAGTGCCTGAAAAATATGGCAGCAATTAAGAATAATCTCATCTCACTCCTTTCACTACCAGAATTCAATTGTATAATAAGGAGCAAAGTGCTTTTCTTAGATAACAGTGTAGGAGTGGTCAGTTGTCTTTACACTACAGTGAACAGCCACAGTTAATTACTACAGACTCTGCCAATAACAATAAAGACACTAATTGCTGACATATCAATCGCTATATCAACCACTATACTTATTACCAAATGAAAGATTGCATTTCATACAGTTTGAGGATTTCTATGCATTAAAAAAGCACAATAATTCATATATTACACATTCAGACTGTTTCAAGATTCTAGATTTAATAGATGAATACCAATCAAAGTTTTATAACTAAGAAACTACAAAATAGGTAGACAAAAGAGCATTTAAAAATTGGATTTGGATTGATTCTGCTGAAGTCAGGTTAAGAAAATAACATAGAAAATTTTCTGCATGAGATAAAAACCTTATAATCAAGTATTCTTTTCTTTTCATTGTAACTAACAAAGTACTCTAACTCTCACCATTATGGTTCATCAGTCATATGCAAACATTGCAATTTACAAAAGAATACACACATCCATTCTGTTAGTCAAGGCTTCTTACTTTACCAAATTTGGAGCATACAATCCATTTCTGTGTTGAAATTCCTCTAAGTTATATTGCTTATATGACAGTCATGTATGCATGCATATTGTCCCATATTTTCTGTTTTAAAACCTCCCCTTCTGTGCTATGGTACCCACTGATGGGATTTTAAAGTAAACAGCCACTTCTCTACTCTTTCAATGCCTCCTTACAGATTAAGGGACTATAAGATATATTAGTTATAATAATGATACTAAAAAAATATGTGATATCTTTCCTTCTAGAAGTTTGCAAAGATAATTTGCTAACCATGCTGTCTATTCCAGAATAGCAGATTTGCTAAGCTTTTTACAGGCCCCAAGTAGAGAAAGTATAAAACAGGGAAGGTCAATCACCTTTAAGCATACCAGAAAGGATTGTGCCATCTGCACTCCTTTAAATTGCATAGTACTCCAGAAGCACAAATCCTTTTTAGAGGGAAGAGTCAATTAACTGCTGTTGAAAGCATGCATTGCATCAGCCTGCTTCTGTTATCCATAACCACTTCTTAGCACAGCTACATCTTCTTAAAAAGCATGCATACATTTTTATTCCATGAACCTTAATCTTGCCAAGTTGTTGCCCAGAGAGAGACAGAAATATTCCAGTAAACAAGTTAACCACTATAAAAATTCACATCAACTTAGACAGTTCTGAAAAAAACAGTTTTAATCTGTAAATATCCCTTTGTTGTCCACATTCAGTAAAACTACGTACATAACCAGTTTTCTTCATGATTATTATGCCTTACTTTCTCAAGAAAGCTAATGAGTAACCAAGTTCATGTTTGTACATTTATAGGCTGGCAGGAAACTTGGTAAATATTCACTAAGTCAGAAAATAGCTCCTAAGGTATGTTTTTCATCCATTAAAACTGAAAATAAGCCACTGGGAGCAATTTGTTTCCTTATTTTTAAAAGAAAAACAATGGGGAAAAACAAAACAATCATAGTGTAATGTTTGCTGTTTCACAAGAAATCTCTCTGAATTAACTTTTTAAAAATGTGTTTCTTTTCAGAGAGGAAAACAAAGGTTGAGTGGATACCATACCCTAGTGCTTACACTGTTGGTATTGTTATAGCCAGGCCTCGGTAGAGTCAGCCAGAACTTACAAATACCATTGTTAATTATTCCCTTTTTGAGAAGGTAAGACTGAAAAATTAATAATGAAGTTGTAAAACATCACTCCTCATTTATGCTGTAACTCCTCCAGACAGAAGGAAAATATGCAAACCCTACTGGTAAATAATGTGAAATCATAATGGGTGGAATTCACATTAAGTCGAACACAAAAAGACCACCTTGTAGCTTAGCATTCCTTCTGAACCAGATCACATTATTTACATTCATTGGGTAGTAACATAGAATATTTCCTTGAAATGTAAAACTGGTGCCTGCCCCCTTATTATAATGTAATCCTGCATTTCACCAGCACAGTATGCCTTTTACAGAATCAAAACAGTTCAAAGACCACAGATTTTTCCTGTAGATTAGTTTGTAAAGTACAAGAAAGATAAATGACTGTAAACGCGCGACTTTATGGACATAGAGCAAAGAGATAAATACTTGCTCATTTCTATCACTTTTTTGCTTTAATACATCTTTGGAAAGTTCCCACAGCTGGAAAAACTACTATTTTTATTGTTCCACTGGACTTAAAACAACATCACAAGTCAAGGCACCTGAGGGTAGAATAAGAAGCAATGGGTGGAAACTAATCAAGGAGAGAAGCAACTTAGAACTGAGGAGAAATTTCCTGACAGTTAGAACAATTAATCAGTGGAACAACTTGCCTCCAGAGGTTGTGAATGCCCCAACACTGCAAGTCTTTAAGAAGATGTTGGATAGCCATTTGTCTGAAACGGTATAGGGTTTCCTGCCTAGGCAGGGGATTGGACTAGAAGACCTCCAAGGTCCCTTCCAACTCTGCTATTGTATTATTGTATTATATTCTCATATACAGTATTGATATGTGAGTGTCCAATAATCTTATATACAGGTAGTCCTTGACTTACGACCACAGCTGGCACTATAATTTTCTACTGCTAAGCAGGGCGGTTGTTAAATGACTTGCACCTGATTCTATAAGCTTTTTTGCCACGATTTTTAAGCAAATCACTGCAGTTGTTAAGTGAATCATGTGGTCATTAAGTGAATCTGGCATCTCCATTGGCTTGTTTGTCAGAGGCCAAATGGGAAGGTCACAAATGGTAATCAAATGACCCCAGGATTTATTATTTATATGCTCAAAAATACATGCCAGTTGCAAAGCGCTCAAATTTTGATCACATGACCATGTGAGCTCTGGTAGCACAGTAATTAAAGTGCAGTATTGCAGGCAAACGCTGCCCACAGCCTCCCTAGAGTTTCATCCTGATGGGCTTAAGGTTGACTCAGCTTTCCATCTATCAAATTGTTGGAGGAAATATATAAATCACCCAGAGAGTGCTTTAAAACAGGGATCACCAACCCCCAATCCACTGCCCGGTGCTGTGTCGCAGCCCATTGGAAACTGGGCCATACAAGTAGCAGAAAAATGCACCAAATTGCATTTGTGCAAGCATTATGTGCACCAGTAATGGTTTCCTCTTATTTTCGTTACCAGTTTGAAACCGTAAGTGCGCACGGGGCTTCTGCGCCTGGACAGAACCTTCATGAAGCAGAGCGTCCATGATGACGTCTGGGTGGGTGGGCGGAGGCTCCCGCCGCCACCGCTACCAGTTCCCCTGAACCGGGGCAAACTGGAAGAATACCACTTCTAGCGTACAAATGCAAAACTAGCCCCTCTCCTCCACCACTGCTGGTCAACAGAGATGGAAAGATTGAGGACCACTGCTTTAAAGCACTATGGAGCGGGATATAAATCTTAGTGCTTTTGCAACAGTCAGGTGGAGGACTGGTGGTAAGTCACTTTTTTTACTTTTCACTTCTCAAATGGTCACTAACAGAATGGCTGTAAGTTGAGGGCCACCTGTATTGGACACTTGTATGCTAATATCTAAGAATATGGTCAGGGTGCTTACAGAACAATATATAAAATTCAGACTAGAGGATTCCTTGATCACCGGGGAAAGGAGAAAAGAATCCCCCAGAATCAATTGTTTTCCAGCAATTCATATCTTCATTATTACATTTCATCTTTAGCAGGTAGGAGCAGAAATAGACAACTGTTCAAACAGCGAAAATATAATATATCAACCTGCTTTAATAAACCTTACATTTAACAATAAAACTTAGCTAGAACTTATATAGGACTTGAATCCATTGCTGAAATACTGAATGTGATGTAACTTAAAATAAGTTGAAGGCTTGCCTCATAGAATGATTTTCATAACACATTAAATTGCTTTAAAAATACCAAGTCACATGAATAATTTTGGAATAAAAACAGAAATGCAGTTTGCTAAATAATATTGCCTTATGACGCAAAGTGAATAACTATTACCAAAAAGGACCCATACAATTTCAGTGGAGCTAATTTACCAATACAAACTTTTAGAGAATAACAAGCTCTGCTATGTAGAAGTGCTAGTTTGCTTAAAGAACTAGCATAACGCAATTCATTAGCACAACACAAATGTGCAATTTACATATCTCCAGTATAGATGTGTCACTAATTTCACAATGTCAGAATAAGTTATTAGTCCTTTCAGAAGAAAGCACTGGTAATCTGTGTGTGGTAAGACAGAGTTAGAAGAGCAGTGAATTGAAGTATAGGGCTGTTGTTGTTTTTCACAGGAAAAGTTCTTTAATCTTGACTCTGGTGTAATGGGGCCATAATTATAGAAGTAAATAAATTAATAGTCAACTGCAAAGGGGAAATTAGTGAAGCTTAAAGGTTATTATTTCCCACTTAGACTCCTTCCAAAGTGCTAATTGTTGGGGTAGAAAGTATGACAGTCAAGATGGAAAAGTGTGGAAACAGCAATTAATATGTGGAAATGAAGAAACGGCTCTCCTTCTATATTTTCTCCCTGAACATTCTATAATAAGAACACAAAACACCTGATCTAACAGGCTGACGGTCTTTGTTTTGCATTTTAATTTTTATCCTATCAAAATTCAGTCTCTAACCATTGTATCTAGTAATCTGATATGGAAAGAACAGATGGAAGATTCTTCTCAATGTAAAAAGTATCTCACATTTGTCTCCTGACCTGTCTCCTTCTCTCCCCACCTGCTTATCTTTCTCAAGTCTCAGTATATAGATTGGAGTTTACTGAATAAAGAAAAGTGGAAAAAAAATATCTGTCTCTTTTAGTGTTGTTGATAGAATGTCTCACTGTGTTAAGTAGGGCATATTTCCAGATAAACATATACAGTTTTGTAGATATACAACAATAGAATCCTGCATGCTCTATGTTCACCCATAAGTACATTTCAATAAATAAAACTTACTTTGTAATAAGTGTATTAAAAACTGCACTCCTAATCTTCTCTGTGTTGTTTGTTACATGGATGAATGAACCAATGTTTGTTTATGGTGAGCCATTTTGTCATTTTTGACTCCTAGCAACCACATAGATTTTCTCCATGACAACCTATCCCTAACCTCTTCTTTCAAGTCTGCCAATGGTGCACTATCCTGCTTCTTTAAAGTTTAACTTTTTCTTCTATAGAGTGTCATGAGGAATATCATAGCTTCCACAATTCCGATCTTTGTAAGTATAGAGACATCAAAGCATCTGAGTGTCTCTTCTAAGGCCTTCAGGGCTGCTCTACCAAGTGCTAATGTTTCTAGATTGTTTGATCCTTTTAGTTGATCCTAAAAAAAAATTTATGCGCAGTAATACAGGGAGCAACCCACCCCTGCGTGATACCATGAGTTTTACACCTGTGACCTAAAGCCTCTTGCGGAAGTAGCCTGCAAGTGTCTTCTTCAGGATTGCTAGCATCCCACAAACCAAGTGAACACCTTCTAGGTTCAACTTATCACACATACCTCAACCACAAAAATCAAGAGAGATTTAGATCAAGCCCACAAATGGCAGAAGTTTTGAGACAGAGTAGCATCCTTACTTCCTCAAAACATAGTAGCTGAAAGGAGTTGCAGATAATACAATTAGACTTTGCCCCAATCACCACATCAAAATTTGCCCAGGAAGAGCCAAGGCCTTTTCAAACCTGAATGGCCTGGTACCAGCCCAATGCAAAATGGACACAATAATGAGGTAGGAGAACTACCTGTTCATCCCTTCCTAATAGGGAATTTGCCATCCTCAGTAAGACTGCTGACAGTTCACTGATGCAATAAGGGAGAAGTACTGACACATTGCCTCCCCCATTGCTATAGTGTCAGCGCAAACATGAGCTTGTACTTGTATGCAAGCCAAAGACATCTGCAGATTCCAAGGTCTTTAATAGAGTAATGAAATATACACTGTGACGTAATGAAAATATAATACATACTTGTGAGTGATATTGTGAATACGTATAACACGTACTTGTGAGTGATATCACAACACATGTACAAAAGGAACAAGTATTATCACAGTGTTATGATGCATTTTTTCTTTCTCCCCCACCCTCTGGACATCTATGATTTGAAAAAGTTCTTTTTTTTTACTTCTTCCACCAATGTGTCATTTCTGCTTCTTCAGTTTCTGGAGTTCTTCAGGTAAAGTGATTAATGTGCATAAAAAGGCTGCTTGAGAGCAATTTTGTCAAAGTCTGGATCTCCTTCTTTTGTCAGAGGTTATATATGCAATTTACAGAACTGGTGACAGACCACACTGACATATTTGGAATGACCCAGTGATCACTTAACACAGAGACACTGTAACAGCCAGAGCTCCAAGGATTGGTCATAAGTCCTCCTTGTTTAGAACCATTGTAATTTTGAACAATTGCTGAATCAGTTGTTGTAACCTGAGGACTGCCTCTAACAAGTTTGGGATAATAAGTCTGTTTAAAACTATAGTTAATATACAGTCCAATTATGTATGTCTATTTAGAAGTAAATGTTATTATTCTCATTGTGATCTCAAATAAGTATGCATAGCATGTTTTTAGAAACAAGGAAATTACTTAGCAAATACCTCAAAGAAAAACATTGCTATTTATAAACATGATAAATATTTTGCTGTAGTTTTTATTATGAATACTGAGTACTTTTAAACAAAATAGTATGAGATAATCCCCATCTGATGAATTTGGTTATGTCCACTAGCAATTATGCCTGTATTCTAAACCTAAATTATCTAAATATTATTCTAAGGGGAAACAAAACTGTCAGGAGATTAATATTTTTCATAAAATAAAAAACCATTATCTCCATTGTTAATAGTGATCTTATTAGAAAACATTATATTACAAAACTAATAGCAGTACATCAGTAGAATGGTATACAAAATGCTTGATGATTTTTATGCAGTCTTCTATTGAATATTAGAGATTTTGATACACATTTTAGCTAATTTAAATAGGTAGATTGTGTTCGTATATAAGTCTGTCTATAATCTACTAATATGGTTTTTAAAATAAAAAATAGATTCATATATTAATTGGCATTAGAGTTATTTTATTTATCCCTTAATACAGTAGATTATTAAAATATTTGTAATTTCAAAAATTATCATAATCAGTAATTCCAAGTAATCAGGGGTGGGCTTCAAAAATTTCAGCAACGAGTTCTCTGTTCAGTTGCTGGGTGGGTGTAGCCATGGTGGGGGTGGCCTAGTAAGCCTCCTGCACTAGGGTGGGGGAGGGGAACGTTTTTGCCTTCCCCAAGCTCCGGAGTATTTCCTCAAGCCTCTGGGAGGGCGAAAACTGCCTCCTCTGGGCTCTGGAGGCCTTCCAGGAGGCCCATTTTCCCCCTTCCTGAGCCTCCGCATAGGCCCTGCACTTACATTGCATCCAAAGCGGGCCACACGGAGACTCCTGGGAGGGGCCTGGTGGGATGGGGTGGCATGGTGGGTGGGGCCAGTCAGGGGTGGGATTTGGAGGTTCTCTGAACCAGCCATAATGTTAACTATGGATTCTCCCAAATCAGGGCGAACTTGTAGCAGCCCACCCTTGCAAGTAATTATCCTTATTGTAATTACTATGCTAATTTTGAAAGAGTTGCACTTTTTGGAAGTATTTTATCATCTACTAAAAATCTGAGTTCAGGTGAAATTAAGCAGCAAAGCAAACAGTGCTAAAATGCAAACTTTCACTTAATATCCAGACTTCAAAAAAAAAAAAGTTGGACTTTTAATACATCAGTTGAACTTTAAAAATAAATTACCGCAGGTGAAATATGGCAGATTACAACTAATTGGAAGATGATTCAGTGTTGTGGCACATATAAAAATTGCTTTTTTGATCCAATTATTTATTCCTTAACAAGGGGCAATACTTAGCCAACCTTGACTGATCTGGAAAAATGAATCAGAGTCTGAGTTGGTTAGCACTTGGATATGAGACCAACAGGAGGCCCTTAGCTATAGCATAGACTGATTATTATTCAAAGCAGCACAAAACCTTCTTACAAAATAATAAGGAAACCATTTTAAATAAAATTACCAATACTCCCAAAGGACATTAAAATGCAAATATGGTATTAAAATATGATTTATTTATCTCTGTTAACATTAAGATTTTGTTTCAATATATTCATAGTAATATTTATCTTTTTATTGCATTACTAAAAACATAGTAACATAAAATGATTCCATGCATTTTCATCAATAGAAACTGATGTTCATCAATTTCAAGATCTTACTGATGGTTATAAATATTTCTAAATTACTTTGCTAAGTTAGTTTTATTATTTTGATAACACTAAGTATAAACAGAAATTAATTTTTGAATCTGAACCTCTTGCTGCTATTCTGCCTGGCCCCAAGACTGTAACACCTAGAAATACTGAGATCCACTGACATGAGAGGCATATAAAATATTGGGATCAAAGCAAGCAATTCAAACAAGTCCTTGATAGAATTCTCATTTATCTACCTCAAGATCCTAAAATCATGGCATTTAAGTACCAAGCTGAGCTAAAAATTGGAAATTATGTAGAGAATATGTCTAATGCAATGCATCTTGCAAACTCTCCTCCTTGCTATTACACAGGAAAAAATATTTTGCACTTTTTTGCAGACTTATGCAATACAAACATTTTGTAAGTAAGGTTTGAAATGGAGAAGGAGAATGAAAAGCAGAGCAGCCTGGGCAGAAATAAACACATTCTGAGAACATGTCCTGGCTATGTAGGCCTTTATCAGAAGATTAATATTCTAACAATAATAGAATTTAGTGCTTAAGTATCATGTGGTTTTCATCATGGCCAATAATGTTATAATGCCAGACATAACAAAAATTGTTTTTGCTTCCAAAGATATTTTAATCTAAACTAAGCCTACATTGTTGCCATTTCTTTTGAAATCATTGATAGAGAATGAGGAACAGAAAAATGAATATTAAACAGATGGTTTTAAATTGATGTCTGTATAAAGGGGTGTGTGTGTATAGGGAGAATGGAAAAACAAAGTTTAACTGATTTCATAACCATCTTAACATTTCAGACTGTGTATTTAAAATGTTAGAATGACAGTAATTTTCTCTTGTAGCAAAATTTTCCATAACATGCTGGAATAACATGAGCTACCACAGAAAGAATGTGACCCTTTTGAAACAACTATTTTCACTATACAACTGTGCCACAGTTTTTAAAAAAAGATGGAAACAAGAAGTAACCACCTAGACCAAATTAGGCAACACAACTGAGAAATAAATGTATTAAGTATCCTTTTAAATGAATTTTCTCCAAAGAGTTCCCAAGAGAAAGGGTATGGCTAAATCTTAGTTTGGCAATTAAATAAAGGATTGCACTCCTCTAATATTTTATTGATCAAATTTTTCCAAGAAATCCAAGCATACTTCAGTCAAAGAATGAAGAAATTCAAACGATCATTTTACATGTTTAGAGAACATATGTGAGAGTTATGATGTTATGTTATATAACCCTGTCACTGAAATACTGAATAGCCTTGGCTACTCACCTATTCCCTCAGGGACCGTATAGAGGCAAAAGAAGCATCTTTGTCCAGATTTTGTCCTCATGCAGAAGTTTTGTCAGCACATGATCCTTCACAAAGATATGAACTAAGTTTAGGAGCAGTTCAATTGATCCATGTATTTTAAATGCATTATGCTGTCTATCAGATACATGAAAAGGCACTATTTTTACAACACAATTGCAACATGAGGAGCTGGGGATTGATTAAGGATGGTGAGGCAATATCTAAATCCATCCAATACAGGGTTTTACATTTAATCACAGATCCAGTCTTATTTGAACTAAACTGATTCACCCCAGTTAATTAACTCTTCTTATGTCATCCAACCACTCTGACCTTTTCTGTTTTCATTTCTTCCCCACGACTACATGAGAGGATGTAAAGAAGCAGGAACAGATGGGAATGCGTTCAGCATCTTCAGCCATGATGTATGTCCATAGCAGTGCTCACCCCAACAGTGCCATTATGAATATTCACCCTTTCAGACACAGGCAGGAAAATGACAGCTTTTCAACCATCTTTTCAGTGACTGGAAGGAATAAAAATGTATCTGTCAGTTAATCAATTTGGGATCAAATGATCAGGAACAATAACTAGATTCGCTATGTCATACAAACAGGCTCAATTTAAAATGTACATCAAAAAGCACAGTGGGGGGGGGGGGGAAGCTCTGCAGTCATTACCAAATTTAATTTGCTTTCCTTTACCTAAGAGATAGGTAACAAACAACTCTATTTATTACTGTCACAGTTATACTGAGATCAAGGGCTTTTTTGAGTTAAAGCAAGAGAGATCCCTTGCTAAAATGATGTTGCTAGGCTGACAGTATTAATGAATAATCCCACTGCATAGTTCACATTTTATTGCTTGCCATTATAAGAGGCATTAAACATTAACGGTACATGGACACTTATTTTGTTTTCATTTCTTTTTCCTATCCATTTTCCTTTCGGTTGCATTATTTGGATTGCAGGCCTAAAAGTAGAGATTTTTTAATTTTCCATAAATATATCAAGAAATCTTCCAGGCTGAAGAACAGGGTATAAATGGTTGTAAATGATACTGCCTTCAGTAGTAGAAATTGCTGCTTTTAATATCTTGAATCTAAGTATGTATGTTGAAATGACAGACATCTACACCCAGTTTGTAAACTCAGTTGCTGATCCATAAATAGTATCAATGTCTAGAAGCTTGGCTCAGTATACATAAGCTTTGCTGCTTTAAGAGATGAACATTTATTTCAAATGCTTCTTATAACAAGCAGAAAATATGAAGGAGTCCTACAAATAGTTAAGAAAATACAAAATATTTTTCCCATGAATGGGAAACAGCGATAACAAAACTGAGATGAGCACTATTATAGCAGTTTCCATTAATATAATATATATAGGAAAGTCAGTATATTAAATAAACTGAATTCCCATAGATATGTTTTGTGTTTCTTTGAGATACAATTGAGTACTGCTGACCATTTCCCACTTAAGTAAGCTGGAAATAAGACAGAGGGAGCATCAGAACTCAAGAGTAGCATACAGATTTAATTCCTAGCAATTCCAGATTTTTTTTTAAAAAAAAAACCTTGCCTGAATCCTAGAAGACAATTAGTAACTAGTACTGTATTTGCAGCATTTCTCAAACTTGGCAATTTGAGGAGGTGTGTACTTCAACCCTCAGAATTCCCCAGGCTTTCTGGCTTAAGATAATCTATACTTATAGTTTATAAGTCTATCTTTACATAGTATATGCTTTTACACTCCTGTATACAGTCACACTGGAACAGATGAGCCAAAGTCCAACCTGATATATGACACTAAATCATTATATTCAGCTCAATCCTTGAATACAAGAAAGCTGTATAGAGAAATGGCATAGATTATAGTGTTTTTTTCCAAAATGGCTCCCTACTCACCTGAGCCTACATTAACAAAATATGTCAGTAAATCTCCTTTCATTTAAGGAATAAGCTAAAAAGCAAGTTAGAACTTTATCGATCATCACAAATATACAGTATGTGACTTAAGCAAGAAACAATGCAAGGAAGAAGGAGAAGGAAAAGAGAATAGATTAGAAAATGAGGAAGTTTGAAAATGAAGTAATTGGGCATGAGAATTAAGAGAATGTGAAGATTCCCGGCTAATGAGCCTTCAAATTTATTACTATACATTCACATATTTAAGCAGCTGAGTGAGGAAAATTCAATGTGATCATAAGCACATCTTTCTCAACAAGTCTGTCGTATATGCAAATTATTATATAATATTTATTTTAACTGTTTAATACACAGCATACAAAGAATATACTTTCAAATGCTGCTACAGAATAGTTTGGCAAATTTGAAAAATGCATTGTTAACTCTAGTTGTAAATAATGCATGTCAATTCCTTATATAGAAAAGATCTGTTAAACAAATTTTGCCTCTATGTACCAGATGACCTGATACTGCATATGTATATAGGTAGTCCTCATTTAGCAACCACAATTGGGATTGACAACTTAAGCAAACTAGCTGCTAAATGAAATGGTGACTTTGGTTATAATCTTACCTCAGGTTTCCTTTGCTTTACAGCAAGGATTGGTTGTAAATTTATTTTCTGGCACTGTCATGACTGCAAACAGTCACAAAATGAGGTTGTTCCTAAACAAGGGACATCCTATAATGACACAGAGGAGCCCTCAGTTTCGAAGGATGCAGCCTTCTAACAAATGGAGCAAATTATCATTGCAAATAAACAGTGGAATGTCTCTTGTATCCTAGGTTACCATCCTATAATACTGGTATGTTCTTTTTAGAATCAAGCTTTTAAATAATTGTATGGATCTGCTATTTTGGTTTACTCAATATTGACTTTATTTTCAGGGTATAGTTAAATTACAGCTAAATAGATACTTTTCTATCACGGCATCAGTGCATGTCAATGTGCCTACTAATATCTTTCTCAGTAACTGCCTTGCTTCCTGATCTTCCTATTTTTCTTTTTTACTAGGCACCTGGTCTGCTGCAAAGCAAAGTACCAGCTTCTAACACCATGTTTAACTACAAAAATACTTCTGGAAGTCCACAGATGTATGGCCTTGTTTCTGTAGTTAAGTGCCTTGCAAAGAAGGAAGGAAGAAAAATATGGAAGAGAAAGTAAGAAACCTGGTTTGCCATTGGATAAACCAGTATTTTGTGGCTGCTGTTGCTCAACAGAACAGTTATTTTAAGAAGAAAAAAAATCCCTCTCATGGCAGCCATTTTGAAGCAGCACCTGCAGGGTATTCCCCCAGTATTTCCATGTGGCCACTCAACCCAAAGGTCTGCCTGTTCTTAGTCCAGATGTCATTAATTATTATTTATTGATTTTAGATTATTATGAACCAATAAAGAACTGTGAACATAGCAGTCCCTCTTTCATTTGTTTAATGAATACCACCCAATAATTCTACCAAGGAATTATTGAGTCTGTCATGTGTACCTCAATAACTGTCTGGTTTGGCTCTGCAACCAATCAAGACAAACACAGACTTCAATGGATAATTAGATCTGCAGAAAAAAAACAATTGCTACTAATCTGCCTTCCATTGAGGACCTGTATACTGCATGACAAGAAAGAGGGCTATGAAAATATCTACAGACCCCCACATCCTGGACATAAACTGTTTCAACTTCTACCCTCAAAACAATGCTATAGCCAGTGATGGCAAACCTTTTTTGGCTTGCATGCAAAAAGCGGGGGGAGTGCAAGGGGGTCACACGCGGGTGTGCCACACATGTGCATGCTTCCCCCCTCTGTGTACCTGCATGTGTGACCAGCCCCCCCTTCACTGTTGGCACTCTTTTTTTTACCCTCCCCAGGCTCTAGAGGCTTTCTAGGAACCTGGGGAGGGTGAAAACAGCCTCCCCCCACCCGGAGACCCTCCCTGAAGCCTTCAGAGTGTGAAAATCCAGCCTTCTGGGCAAACTGGAAGTTTGGGAACAGACTTTTGGTTTGCTCGTATGGCCATCTTTTGCCCTCCGGAGCCTTCAGAAGGCTTGCCTGAAGGCTCTGGAGGACAAAAAACAGACTTACGGCCAAACCAGAAGTCACTCCTGTTTGCTCGGAAAGCTTCGGAGGGTGAAAACAGCCCTACGGACAAACTGGAAATGATTTCCGGTTTGGCCTTAGGGCTGTTTTTCACCATCCAGAGCCTTCAAGGAAGCCTCTTCAAGGCTCCAGAGGGCGAAAAACAGCCCTACAAGCAAACAGGAAGTCACTTGCCAGTAGGGCCGGTTTTTCGTGCTCCGGAGGCTTCAGGGAAGCTAGGGAGCATGAAAAATTACCTCAAAAGAAGGCCAAAGTCAACTGGCCTGACTAATGGCTCTGTGTGCTACCTGTGGCACATGTGCCATAGGTTCGCCATCACGGCTATAGGCCCTGCACCTCAGAACAACTAGACCCGGGATGGCGAACTTATGGCACACGTGCCACAGGTGGCATGCAGAGCCATTTGTCAGAGCATGTGAGGCATTGCCACGTTCAGCCTTTTTAAAAGTCATTTTTGCCCTCCCCAGGCTCCAGAGGATTTATAGGAGCCTGGGGAGGGTGAAAACAGCCTCCCCCGTTCCCAATGGAGGTCCTCTGGAGGCTCCACGAGCTGCGCTGGCTACCTGTCGATCTCCGGGTGCGCTTCAAGGTGCTACTTATCACTCATAAAGCCCTTCATGGTAGTGGGTCTGCGTACTTGAGAGACCGCCTCCTGCCAATTACCTCCCTGCGACCAATTAGATCACATAGATTAGGCCTCCTCCGAGTTCCATCTGCCAGTCAGTGCCGACTGGCAACTACACGGAGGAGAGCCTTTTCAGTAGTAGCTCCGACCCTTTGGAACGATCTCCCCGTGGAGATTCGTACCCTCACCACCGTCCAGACCTTCCGCACAGCCCTTAAGACCTGGCTAGCCCGTCAGGCCTGGGGACAAAGATAACTGTCCCCACCCGAATGATGAATGAATGTTGCTTACTATTTTACTTCTATGTATTGTTGTGTCTATTGTCTGTATACCCCCCCCCCTTATTTATGTAAGCCGCCCTGAGTCCCCTCAGGGAAAAGGGCGGCCTATAAGCATTAATAAATACAAATACAAATACAAATAGGAGCTTCCCCGAAGCCTCCGGAATGCAAAAAAACAGGAAGAGACCAAACTGGAAGTTCGAGAAGGGACTTCCAGTTTGCTTGTAGAGCCAGTTTAAACCCTCCGGAGCCTTCAGGAGCCTTACGGAGGCTTCCCTGAAGGCTCTGGAAGATTAAAAACGACCTGACAAACCAGAAGTGACCGGAAGCCTCCTGAAGGTCCCTGAAGGCTCAATGAGCAAACCGGAAGTCACTTTTGTGAAGCTTCTGAAGCCTCCGGAGGGTGGGGGAGGCTGTTCTCGCCCTCCCCAGGCTCCTATAAAGCCTCTGGAGCCTGGGGATGGTGAAAAAAGGATGCAAAAAATGGGAGTCGCACCTGTCATGCGCACATGCGCACTGTAGTGTCACGCACTGCATTATGGGTGTGGTACACCCACGCATGACCCCCCTGAACTCCCCCCGCTTATGTCACACAAGCCAAAAAAGGTTTGCCATCGATGAACTAGACACAAGGACAGTTTTCTCCCCCATGCCCTCACTCTGCTAAGCAATGAATTCCCACAACACTATCAAACTATCTAAAAAAAAACAATATTACCATCATTATTCCCTATTTCCTATCTCTTTATCTTCTTATAAATTTGTTGCTTGTATCTTATGATTGATATAGTTTACTTAGTATCCAGTATGATTTATGTTGATTGCTTATTTATTATTCATGATTATCAAAGTGTTGTATCTAATGTTTTATGATGAATGTATTTTTACAATGATTATGATAATAATCTATCACTATTCTGGTATGTACACTGAGAGCTTATACATCAGATAAAAATTCCTTGTGTGTCTAATCACATTTGGCCAATAAAGAATATTATTCTGTTCTGTTGTATTCTAATGGAATGTATAGCTGACCTTGGGAAAAGAATGGAAGAGATGCTGCTAGAAAACAATCAATGGCTTAATAGGCAGAGAAAGAAACTTAGGAAGTACTCACCCTAATAGATAAAGTAGTTAAAAGTAGCAGCAGGAAATTTGTTTATACAAAGTCAAATGTGTAAAAAATATAAAAAGAAATTAAGCAACTTGTTAAAGCAACCATATGTTAATGCAACTCATTAAAGCAGCTATTTTTTCATATTCTGGGTTTAGAGTGATGCTGTTTGCATTTTTCTCTGCTCTAAAATGCGTGTTCCAAATAATGTTCAAAGCCTGTTCAACTTTATCCCTGTTTAATGTAGTAAATTATTCTTTCTCTCTCCCCAATCCCAGAAACAGATATACCATATCTTATTTGAACCTTCCTTATTTATTTGAACCTTCCTGAGACTGGTGATTGGAGCTGTTTTCTACAAGGGGGGATTCAGAGAGAAAAAAGGGAGGGGCCCTTTAATTCCATTTCATTTGAACTTTCCTGAGGCTGGTGATTGGAACTGCTGGCTACAAGGGGGGGGGGGGGAGAGTCAGAGAAGCAAAGAGGACTAGGTAGTGGCCCACACAGCTAACGGCACACAAATCATATATCTATAAACCAAAATAGCAATAATACATTCTGGATTAGTGCGCTTGAGTTTGTGATTTTATTTTATTTCAAAATGACTGGCTTAGTTCAATGTAATAGCTGTTTTGCACCTGTCTTTCGCAGTACTCTTTTGAAATTTGGATACTGTCCCCTTTGTAAACAAATTACTAGTCTACATAGACAGATTATTTATCTAGAATCTGTAATCTGTGCTCTCCAAGCAGAAATTAGGTACCCAATTCGGCCATTCCACTCTATGGAGATGCCACGCTATCAGCCCCCTCTACCGCAAAGATCCTGCAGGAGAAGAGCAGTCTGGACAACCGTGGGATCTGGCAGGATGAGAGCTGTGAATCATAAACACAAAGCTTTTGCTATGACCCAGCATAACAGATATAGCCCCTTTGCTGACCTTAATGGGGACACTAAAGATACAGGTCAAGGTAGTTGTGATAATGATGACTCAAATAAGCAGGGGATCGTGGTCCAAAATGAAGAACTTTCTTCGGAAAGGCGAAATGGGGACCCAGGTATCACACACCAGTCGCATAAGAAGATCAAGGTATGCAAAAAGAGAAGTCACCTTCTGGTTGGTGATTCAATCGTAAGGGATGTAAATTTAGGAAAGGATATGGAGGTTTTAAAAGAGGTCAGGTGTCTGGCAGTTGCTACTGCCAGCAGAGACAAGAGGAGTATTCTTAAGATAGTCAAGGATGCAAGTAAGGACTGTGACGTTGATGCTATTATACATCTTGGTACAAATAATCTGTCCCAAAAAGATGTACCTTCTGTGAAGAATGATTTCCACAGCTTGGGGTATGAACTTAGTAGTGTAGGCTTATCTTTTCAGAGGTTTTACCAGTATACAAGGAACAAAAAGGGAAGGTCCAGCGTGTAGCAGAGTTTAATGTGTGGCTAAAGGAGTGGTGTAAAAGGGAAGGCTTTGGTTTTATTAGTCGTGATGCCTGCAGCTGGTCCAATGAAAAACTGTACAAAAGAGATGCTTTGCACCCATCCAAGAAAGGGACTGAGTTACTTGGCATTACATTCACAAATTTTCTAGATAAACATTTAAACTGAACAGCGGGGACAGAGAATTAATTGATACAGAACATTTCTGTCCCCAGAAATCTAAAACTCATAGGGTTATCAGTGCATGTAACATAGATGTTTGTGTGAGTAAGATTATCACTCCTGCTGTCAAGCAAAACCAAGCATTTAATAGTGAGTGCCATACAAGTGGCAAGAAAATATAGATAGTCAGGCATAACACAGATTATGTAGACCGTAAACACAGGGTCTATCAAAATGGACTCAAATGTCTATACATCAATGCACAGAGTATGAGGAATAAACAGGGAGAATTAGAAATTCAAGTAAATGAGGGAAGATATGATATTGTTGCCATTACAGAAACTGGATGGGATGAAACCCACAAATGGAACATACAGCTAGAAGGATTTAAATTATTTAAAAGAAATAAACCAAATAAAAGAGGAGGTGGAGTTAATAACTACATCTCTACAGAAATAGAGCACATCAATGATGAGAACTATTTTGAATGCATTTAGGTCAATATTAAAGGTTGGAGGGGGAGATGACATTGCCATAGGTCTATACTACAGGCCACCCAACCAAGCAGAGGAAGTAGATGAACTTTTTGCTAGTCAGCTAACTAAGATATGTAGGAAGCACACCACAATAGTAATAGGAGATTTTAACTACCCTGACATCAACTGGGAAACAAACTCTGCACCAAGTAGAAGATCCAACAGGTTCCTAACGAACCTAGCAGACAAATTTGTTTCCCCAAAAATAGAGAAGGGAACAAGGGGATCAGCCATATTGGACTTAATTCTCACTAACAGAGAGGAAATGATAGAAGGTGTTGAAGCCATAGGAACCCTGGGGGCAAGTGACCATGCAATATTGGAATTCAACATTATGCAAACACAAGTAGTACAACAAAGTCAAACTAGAGTCTTGGACTTTAAGAGAGCTAATTTCAATAAACTTAGAAAGATCTTGGGAAGAATTCCATGGATGAGAATCCTCAAGGGGAAAGCAACTCAAGAAGCTTGGGAAATTTTGAAAAATGAGATTACAAAAGCCCAGTCTAGCACGATAGCAATGAAGAAGAAAAATAACAGCTCCCCAAAGAAACCAGCATGGCTGCATAAAGAACTCTCTGATAAATTAAAGGACAAAATGGTTAAGTATAAAAAGTGGAAAGAGGGAGACATAACTAAAGCAGAATATCAGTAAATAGCACGAGCCTGTAAAAATGAAGTAAGGAAAGCTAAGGCTCACAATGAAGACAGGCTTGCCACAAATATAAAAATAAAAAAAAAGCTTCTTCCAACATGTTAAAAACAAGAAAAAAAGTTAAGGAAACAATTGGTCCATTGTTGGGAGAAAGTGGCATGAAGGTGACAAGCAACAGGGAGAAAGCAGAACTATTTAACTTATTTTTTGCATCTGTCTTTACACAAAGGGATAAAACACTCCAACCTATCAAAAATAGCACCACAAAAATCAGCTTAGGAACACAAATTGAACTAGGGAAGAAAATGGTAAATGAGCACCTGTCTACCCTAGACGAGTTCAAATCACCAGGACCGGATGGATTACACCCCAGGGTTCTGAAGGAACTGGCAGATGAGATCTCAGAACCACTGAACTATATCTTTCAGAGATCCTGGAGCACCGGGGAACTGCCAGAGGACTGGAAAAGAGCCGATGTGGTTCCCATCTTCAAAAAAGGGAAAAAAAATAGATCCAGAAAACTATAGACCTATCAGCCTGGCCTCAATACCAGGGAAGATTCTGGAAAAGGTAATCAAGCAATGAATTAGCGAACACCTAGAAGTAAACAAAGTAATAGCCAAAAGCCAACATGGGTTTGTCAAAACAGATCATGCCAGACTAATCTTATTGCATTCTTTGACAAAGTGACAAAATCAGTAGATCAGAGGAATGCTGTTGATATAGTTTACTTGGACTTCAGTAAGGCAATTGATAAGGTAGACCATAACCTTCTACTAGATAAAGTAGAAGAATGTGGGTTAGACAGCATCACCACCAGATGGATTCGTAACTGGCTGACCAACCGCACTCAACATGTAGTCCTCAATGGAACTGCATCTACATGGAGGGAAGTATGCAGTGGAGTACCCCAGGGCTCTGTTTTAGGCCCAGTACTCTTCAACATCTTCATCAATGATTTGGATGAGGGGATAAATGGGGAACTCATCAAATTTGCAGATGACACCAAGCTGGCAGGAATAGCCAACACTCCAGAAGACAGGCTTAAGATACAGAATGATCTTGACAAACTTGAATATTGGGCACTATCTAATAAAATGAAATTCAATGGTGAAAAGAGTAAGGTTCTACATTTAGGCAAGAAAAACGAAATGCACAGATACAGTATAGGTGGTACCTTGCTCAATAGTAGTAACTGTGAGAGGGATCTTGGAATCCTAGTGGACAACCATTTAAATATGAGCCAGCAGTGTGCAGCAGCTGTCAAAAAAGCCAACACAGTTCTAGGCTACATAAACAGAGGGATAGAATCAAGATCACATGAAGTGTTAATACCACTTTATAATGCCTTGGTAAGACCACACTTGGAATACTGCATTCAGTTTTGGTCGTCACGATGTAGAAAAGATGTGGAAACTATAGAAAAAGTGCAGAGAAGAGCAACAAAGAAGATTAGGGGACTGGAGACTAAAACATATGAAGAACGGTTGCAGAAACTGGGTATGTCTAGTTTAATGAAAAGAAGGACTGGGGGAGAAATGATAGCAGTGTTTTAATATCTCAGGGGTTGTCATAAAGAAGAGGGAGTCAAACTATTCTCCAAGGCACCTGAGCGTAGAACAAGAAGCAATGGGTGGAAACTAATCAAGGAGAGAAACAACTTAGAACTGAGGAGAAATTTCCTGACAGTTAGAACAATTAATCAGTGGAACAGCTTGCCTCCAGAAGTTGTGAATGCCCCAACACTGGAAGTCTTTAAGAAGATGTTGGATAGCCATTTGTCTGAAATGGTATAGGGTTTTCTGCCTAGGCAGGGGGTTGGACTAGAAGACCTTCAAGGTCCCTTCCAACTCATTGTATTGTATTGTATTGTATTGTATTGTATTGTATTGTATTGTATTATACAAACTTCAATTAAACTTATTTGTTTGCCCATGTAGAAGAGCCTGCATTGCTAGTGCAATCATATTAAAATAAAATGAAGTTTTCCATAAGCACATCTAGACTATACAGTGTAAGAGATATTTATTTTTGTACTCTTTGCTCTTTTTTCAGCAACACTATCAAATGTCAGCACCTGTAAGTGGAAAAGTGATGAAAGCAATGCACTGGGAAAACATTCCCAAGATTTTGCTTTGTAAAAATATATTTAGATGGCTTCTAAGAAGCAATTACTCTATTTTATTTTTATTCTAAAAAGAGGCAGAGAAAATCATTGTTTAAGGAACCCACATTTCAAGTATCCAAAAGAAAAGCAGCAGCAGCTGACAGTTGCATATAGTTTTACAGTCTAAGTAAAGCCAACCTGCAAAGAGTTTAAAAAAATAATAGATTAAGTGTTTTACAAGCTATTGCTTGCCTACGCTGGCCAGCTGAAGGCTTTAAATAATTTAATCCCTAGAGCAACTGCCAGCCCCAACTGGAATACTGAAAGAAGGATTGAATTCAGTTAGGATCCAAACAGGTGCTGCCTCACAATTGTTCTTTAATCTAGACTCTGATAGGATTCTTATGACAGCCTCTTCCAGCTTGGTGGCTTCCTGTAACTCTTATAATTCCCATCCAGGGTCCATTAAAGGAATGAGAAGGAAAATACAATTAATGCATTCTCAAATCAGCAAGGAACAAATCCAAATTCCAGATTAATAAAGCACCAGACTAGAAACTAGGAGACTGTTAGTTCTAGTCCCACTTTAGGCATGAAAGCTGACTAGGTGACTTTGGGCCCATCACTCTCAGCCCAACTCATCTCACAGGGTTGTTATTGTGGTTCACCGACAAATGCGCGCTCGACAAAAGCACGCCGACAAAACCGTGGCGAGAAAACCGCGAGGTTGAAATCGTGCCCACAGAACCGCGCCGACAAATGCGCGCCGACGAAAGCGCGCCATCAAAAAACAACGAAAACAACGTATAACCCTAACCCTTACCTTAACCCTAATCCCGCTTTTGTGGGCGCGGTTTTGTCGGCGCTCTTTTGTGGGAGCGCTTTCGACGTCGCGGGTTTCTCACGGCGGTTTTGTTGGCGCGCTTTTGTCAGGCGCGCATTTGACGAGTCACAGTTATGGTGAGATAAAAAAAGGAGGAAGGAATATTGAATATGTTCATCACCTTGATTTATTTACAAAAGTAATAAAGGCAAAAAAATTTTAAAAAGTGTGCATCTCAGCATGAAAAAATCCCTTCCAAAATCTGAATACTATTCTTTCCATCTTCCCTCTGTTCTTTCCCTTCTTTTTTTCTCTGTCTACATATTGTTGTCAAATTTCTCACTAACTGCCTGGATTAGAAGTGGCTAATCCCAAGAACAACTGATCACTGATTAGTAGGTTTATTATGAAGTAGGTTAAAGCAGCAACAAAAAAAATTCTAATGCCAATTCTATTTTTAGATGAGAAGAAAGAAAGAAAGAAAGAAAGAAAGAAAGAAAGAAAGAAAGAAAGAAAGAAAGAAAGAAAGAAAGAAAGAAAAAAAGAAAGACTGTCTATAAATGAAACTTGTCATTTATTTATTTTTGATAAGATTAACTTGCTTGTATTTGGAGACTGTTTACAAATAATTATTAGCCTCCTTGTCAATGTGACAACCAGCTCTTATAACCATGCTTCTATAACTTGAAGACAGCCTCTAATTTTCCTTCTGGGCAATTCCTTCTTACTGAAACAACCAAAGTTATTTTTTTTATAAAGAACCTTTGATCAGCAAAGATTTTTTTTAGGATTGGCACTAGCTTCTCAAAAATGGTGAATATCCTCTAGGGGACCAAACTGACCACAAGAATTTGTAATGCTTATAAAACTACTCACAAGCTCACAGGGTGCTGAGTTAACTAAGCAATTTTTTTCTCATTTAATTTTCATTTCCCTTAATGTAGAGAGTAAGGGAGATAACACTGACAGATAATCAGAAACACTTACTGAGACAAAAGGAATGGCCTGTTTTTAAGGTCTTCAGTAAGATAAAATTATGAAGTAGCTAAGGCAGATACCTCTCTAATTCACTGAAATATGAGGATGGGGTACAACATAATCAGATCTGAAAGGTTCTATTATTATACCCAATTTCAATAAAAAGTAATTTTAGCCTTCACGTGAGGTTATTTTTCTGGTCAGACTGCCTAGTGGGACTAACATTTACCTTGGTAAATCACAGAATAAGGAGATTGATGTTTTATATTGTTAGTCAAAATATTTTCAATGTCCTTGCTCCAATCACTATTCTGTACTAAGAAATCTTTGTCTCAATTCCTAGTCTCTTCCCCTAAATACTCCCATCTGATGTATGCCTTCTCCATGAAAACCCCTACTCTATGGAGCACTCTGCCCCGATGTTCAGCAGGCTTCCACTCTATTAGCTTTCCATAAGGCTTTGAAGACCTCGCTTTTCCCACAAGCACAGGGAGAAGACCAACACTTTAGAACTTTGATTTGGCACCATTTTTTTTCTTGTTTTAATTGGTTTGGTTTTATACTTTTAATGTGATTTTACATGTTTTAGGTCTTTGGAAGTTACCCAGAGTTGGATGAAAGATGGGCAGCTACAAAAATATTTTAAATAAAATAAATAAATCCCACCTTTCATAACTGACAACCCTATAGGCCAGAAAGGAATCCATGCTCAGCAACAGCAGAACCCATATGTCTGGGCTTAGATCAGTGGTTCCCAACTTTTTTTGGCCATGCCCCACCTAAGCATCTCTAAAATCCTGATGCCCCCCTGTGACATATAATTCTTACTTTACTCAAAAAGTGAACTCTACTCATGCGGAGGAAACCTAAAAGGCCATTAACATGGTTTAAACAAGGTTCAAATTGTCCCCATTAAAAATCAAATCCCCCCCCCCGCTGTGGGGCATGGCCCCCACATTGGGAACCACTGGCTTAGATTAATTACCCTCAAGGAGCCTTCTGCCTTCCCTTTCTTCTGGAATAGGGAAAACTGTACCCACAGCCACCAGTTATATGTCCTTTTTTGCTTAGGGGAAAAAGTGTTGCAGCTCTGCCATAACAGTCGTCAACTAGACATGCTGGTATACTTAAAATGACTTATTTCATCCACCCAAACCACTTTGGGTGGTTTTTCAAAAGAGCAGATGTCAGATCTGAGTTTTTTTCACAGCAGCATTTGTCATTGTGCCAAGCCTTCAGACCACCAACCATCTGTTGCATCCTCTCTAGTACCCAAAGAGGCTTCTGGATACAGTTTCCTTGGGCTTTAAACAGAAGTGCCCTATATCCAAGACTTGAATGCCATTCTGTGAAAGTCGATTTCTTCTCTAAAATGTGTCTTTTTATTCGTTTTTGTGAGGCTCTCTTCTCTTTCCCAAAACAGCTTTTTTTGAAATTTCTGACAGAAGCCGACAGTTCACAGCATGTTTTGGGGAAGCTCAGTTTCAACTGTGGGATGTAAACCTCCATCTATCACCTGCTTACTTTCCATATTCAGATAGGGAAACAAAGAGGAGAAATGACACCTTAAAGCAATTCCTTCATTGCTAAATAAGCTACCGGCAAGACACATAACCTGCTTTTTGACTATGACTGAATTTGCTTATAATAGGTTTGTGTCACAAGTCAGGTGTCAACATTTCAGGCCATCATCACTTTCACTCATGGCTGCCGCCAAATGCTTTTCAGCGTTTCCCTATTCCATGGACCTCCAGATATTCCAACATATTGCATACTCTCTTCTCAAGGATGAACAGGATTGCACTATGGCCTCCTACAAACACACTGCTGACCATGCTCATAGTGTTTGAGTTCATGTATGGCTCCCTACCAGATTTCTCCACTTTGTAGAACTGGATGCTAACATTTTGGCTCATTTTGTTATGTGGGAATAGAGAGGCTTATAGTGTGTTTCAACTGCCAAATGTCACCATATGACCCTTCCAATTATTAATTAATTTAGAAGGATAGGAGAAGCAACCTAGAATCCTAATTTCCATTGCAGCAGGTTGAAAGCTGAACTATGGAGTAAACATATGTTGACCTATAATTTATTGCCAAGCCTGTACGTGAATTCTGACACAATTGTACTCTCACTTTATTTTTACAAATAACAAAAGATCTTCAAATACACTGTCTTACAAAATTGGCAAAATAATACAGAAGGCAATTAAAGCTTAATCTGTGTTAAGGCTTAGTTCTAGACTCTTTAGTTAACAACACAACTGTATCTTAGAATTTATTGAACACCACAAGCCATGTACAGAATAAAAACTTTTTTTATCACTAAGGCTTAAATCCTAACGCTAATCCTTTTAGCTCCTTGAATGAACATTAATTGGAAATACCTGGACAATTCCAATAAGCTCTGAATTTTTCTTTCTGACATGGTGCGCTCGTATTTTCTTTTTATACAGATAGTTTCCCTGAACATCCTCTTTGAAAACATGCAACATCATGTTTTATTTTAGATTACTGATAAAACTTCAATATTTTTTCCAATCTGATCTTTGGTCTTTCATTATTGACAGCAATCTGGTCCAATTCATAGAAGAAAAGCCTCAATCCCACTTCCCAAGGTATGGAAAATCAATTTAAACTGCTGGAAAATGATATTGTCTAATAATATCCACATTTATACTTGCTATTCTTTCTAAGATCATGGTTTATTATGGTGGGGACTAACTTCCTATGATATTTTGGTTTATCCATTTAATGTGACCTGTTGTACTATAAACAACTCTTTTATTTCTGTTGAAACTCAGGAATTTTCTGCTTAATAAATATTTTAGACTATCCAGCTTCTGTTTTACTAGTCCTGGCAACTATACCTACAGTTAATAAGCTTTATCAATAGGAAGATTTTACATCCAGTAATCCACCAATCTGTTTTTCAATTGACATGAAATAATAGAAGGAGAAAGTCTACTGCATTTAACAACAATGTGGAGCATAAGATATGACCAAGGCTCTCACACTGCACTAGACTAATTTAGTACAATATGTTTCATCACAAAGCTGTAGCTCTGCCAATTGCATAATTTACCTCTGCCCTATCTCAGACTCTTCAGCAACTGAATAAATATGACTTTGGGAATGGATGACCTACTATAGAAAAGTAAGGTCAGTAGCAAGATAACATATAATACACACTTGCAGGCGACTAATCCCATTCTGTGGTTATTGGGAACAAGTTCTATTTAGTATGAGGTTGGCCTCATTTTTCCATTAGGTGCTTCATGTTACACATGTAATAATCTTTGCTAAAAGCCATGTCTTCTGGCTTTATCATTTGGAAAGCATTCTCCAAGCGCTCACAGAAAATGTGAGCTCTCACAGATCTAGGTACTGTAGGAATGAATTATTAGAGTACAAAGTGTAACCTGGAAAGAATCCAAGATCGGTGATGTAGTTTTGCAGGCTTGTTTACAAAAACCAAGGCTCAGGTTTGAGGATTCTGAACAGAGACATAAAAGTTATTTGAGTACTGAATTTGAAACCCAAAGAATGTGGGCCATTTTTGGCAGCAGGAAACAAGTAGGCCAGAGGCACCAGCACTGGAAAGTATACTGAATGGGAAAGGGCATATATTTAAAAATAAATAATCACTATTTTTTTATAGTTAGGAAGGAAAAAGAGATCGGGAAACCTGGACAAGAGAACACATAAGTTGAAAACAAACATTTTCCACTGGGAAATAAGTTCCTGAGTGCAATAGTAAAATAGCTTTACTTTGAAAAAGTCATCACTGCCAGGATGATGGCAATTTGTTTATTTATTAATCACATTTGTAGAGCACTGCGATCCCAAAGAACTCTCAGTGGTTCACAAGATTGTGAAAGGGTTGTGATAGGGTTGGCATGTTCCAGATACCAACTCTCAAATGGTATCAACTGGAGATGTGTCTTCTCTGTTGCCATACTTGCTGTATGAAATCCAACCCCTAGATCTCATTAGATTCCCAGGTAGAATAAATGTGAATTTATGTAAGCTACCATAGGTAGTCATTCTGCAGAGTGATAAAGAACATTCACCCTAAGAACAAGCTTCCTCCTCAAACAAGTAAAAACAAGCAGCTTTACCTGAAAGAGTTTCCTTGTTCTAGCAGTTCCATAAAGATCACAGTCTAATCATGTCTTTTAGTGGGAGCAATTCCTTCATTTTTCTGTCCCACAACCATCTCAGCGGGGCCTACTCCAGCACTGCCAACACATATCTCCTCTCTACAAGGTAATCACATGCTAAACATTAAAATCCGAGATCATTTTTTTCTAAAAAGCCTTTGAAACAGCCCTTTAGTGCTAGACCCTAACTAGACTTAAGATGGTGTTATCTAAAGTAATTACATATTTTTCCATTTATTCCTGCTTCGATTCCTCTCTCTTTCATCAGCTTTCCTTGCGTCTATATTTAGACTGCAAGCCTCTTGAATAAGAACCTATCAAGCCTGTTATTTGTAAAGCACATCATACAGATGAGTAAAGTACATAGTTGGTGCTTGAACGCCACACTTCTTACCTTATTGGTTCCACTACAGCCTCACCTCAGCACCACTACTTCGTTGAAATGGGACAACCGTGATCTTCAGTTTCATTAATTGCCATTCTGGAAAACCAATTAACATAAAACAATATTATAATGCCAGTAAGGAATGAGTCCGCTGAGATACTATTATACCCAAATAAAAACAAATTAGTTTAGATCACACACAAAATCAAAGCATATATCCTTCCCCCAAATATATCCTTATAGCTACCAGGAGCCAGGATTAACTCTAAGCCTAAGGTGACTTTCTTACAAATCATGTAAATATCCAACTCATAGAATAAAACCATAATTGAGTGTCTGAAACAATTGTGCACAATATATAAAGCTGGAAAAATCTATGAAAATAGCTTAATAGAAATGCACTGCTCTCACTTGGGAGTCTGCAGTTGAAGGTCAAAGTAATACCTACAGTAGCATTTTTTTCAATTGAAAGTTATTGCTGAAGAGGCTTCAGTATTAAGATTCCCCTTCCTGATCTATTGCAAGTCATACTTACCTATCTAATGTGTTCTTCATATTGCAAATATGTATTTTATTTTTGCTCATAAGACCACCAAAAAAGAGAACAAGAAGAGAGAAATTAAATGTAAAAGTAGCTCTTCTTCCCATCATTTTTTGCAATTTTCTTCAAATTACCTTTAGACATGTTAGATTGGCTGCTAGATAAACTAGCCAGCTACTTTTTAGCCTAGTATGTTTTGCAGGCCCAACCAGTATGATTTGTTCATTGTTCAATGAGTGTATGAAGTTTTGTATTAAAGAAAGAAAAAATTCAAAATTGCATGTAATGGGCACACAGCTCAAAGAAACTTTTTCATACTTACCAAGAAAACCAGTATTATACTATGGTATTTCCCATAGTCATTATTTTTGTCTTTGAAGATGCGAACAAATAAGGCTTCCAGAGTTTGCAGTTGCTTCCAAAGTTGTTACTTAGACAAATCTTCCATGTACAGCACACTGAATGCCTCGTATTACCGTAGTTGCCTATTAAGGTACTCACTAAACTGGTAGCTTCTCAATTCAGCACCTTATTAATCTTTTTCCAGGCTCATTATAAAATTAGCAAAGACATATTTTTGAATTAGTCTTCTAACTTGAGTGTTAGCTCCAATGACTCATTTGAAAATACTATAAGTAGGACAAAAGGAATCTTAGGCACTTCACCGTAAATAGTAATTTTAGAGGGGGTTACAAAGAATAGCCTGTCTCGTTTCAGCAGCAAAGAAAGACACCTCTGTGTACATGTTCAGATTTAAAAATAAAAAGACACAAGACTCCAGCCAGAGTGACTGGGATGTCTTTTCATCATTCAAGGAAGCCAGTTATGTTTAATACTATATCTCAGCAATCAGGACTGACAGACAGCTGATTATATTTCTACTTTCTAACCAAGCTTGTGGGGAATATATATGGTATATATCCATCCAAGACATCCACTCAGTTTCTGGGAAGCTTAAAGTTCCTTTAAATCCTTGTCTGGAAAACTAACATTCTGACTCCCCTTTAGATGTTGAAATGAATCAGTGTGCTCATACCTTTCAAGATAAAGCATCTTATGAGTCAAGATCAATTCTTGTTATTTTCTTGGCAACTATATGGAAGGGGTTTGCCACTGCTTTGTTCCAGGATATTTTTTCAATTTCTCAATCAGATAGTTTAATTGATGTCCCCGTCTTTCCTCTACATCTTAATCAGGATCTACATTTCTTGGCTTCTTCAAATCAGCCAAAGCCACTTAATTGAGGAAACATGCCATGACAAAGGAACACTATATCTTTGAATGTAAAATAAGAGCAGGCAAACTTGCTGGCCCACAGCAGGCATGCTTTGTTTCCCCTGACTTCAAAAGCCTTCTGGAAGACACATTAGCTGAGCTACTGCCAATAACAATCTATTTTTCCCTTGATATCTATAGGGTCAAGAGGAAAAAAACAAAAAAAAAAAGCTGACAGAAAGGAAGAGAAAAGGATGACTCTGTTCCTTGGGTAACAATACTACTCCTTTACTGCTCTGACAATTATATAGGTTTTTAACAGAAAGATTGTCCCAATTAAGGCCAACTCAAAATGCAGAAAACACACACAAATGTGATACTGTAAAATGTGCGGTCTTCAGGAGACTACACATTAAAGTTGTGCAAAACATTACAAGTTCAGAATAGATTGCTTTGAATTCGAAATACTTCTGGAATAGTCAGAAATCAAAATGACTCTTTTGAACTGTTTTCAGTTATATTTCTAGCCACGGATAATTTGGAGTGGTCAGAAGTTGGAGGAGCATTTTGTGGCAGCTTGGGTTACATCAATGAGTCATCTTTCCATACAAACATTGGCTCCTTTTAGACTACAAATTTAGAGTACTTTACTGAACACATGCAGACTTAAAATTCTTTGCAAGAATGAAAAGAAACTTCTGGAATTACTCAAAGCACTTAAAGGGCCAGGCTTATGTGATTAGATATTTTAGATAATCACACTCTGTTAATAAAAATAAGACATTTTAAATACAGACTAGTTTTTGATAAGTAAAGCTCAGATTCAGAGCCAGAGTTTTATATTTTCACAAACATACCATACAAGCCTTCTGAAAATAACAAGACACACCCTTCTATATTTCATGGCTCACACCACAATATATAGCAATATATAGCATTTCTGAAAAGTGCCTAAATATAAAGACGGATGAAAGAAAATTAGCTGCTAAGGTTTAAATAGCAGCTGTTTTTTGTACAAATGTAAGTGGGCATCTTTAAGAATCAGCTCAAGGCACTTACAGTACAAGTTTCAATAGCTCAAAATATTTTTACATCCAAAGGTTGAATCATTTGACTTGGACCAAGGATTAGCAATTGGTATCATTCAGATGTTTTAAATTACAACTCCTATAATTCCGTTCCACTGATTATGACGTCTGGGTTGATGGGATCTGAAGCCAGAACAATTGGATAGCAACAGATTCATGGAGGATATATGACTGAAATATAGTAAATAACTATCAATACCTGATTTGAAAACTACATCAGCTGTGCCAGAAGCAGCAGTACAGACAGCAAGAAGTCTCTGACCATATTAAGATTGTCTCTGAAGCAACCTTTTCAGCCCAATTTCATTTTGAAATGAGGGGTTCTTGTCTGCAATTGTTATGTGTGTCTTTACCTTGAAAAAAACGCTTGAGAAAAAGTAGAAATTGCTGTTGACCAAACTTGCATAGCATTATCTGTGAAAGTGGAGATTATTATTTGTTGTACAAGATAAGTGAAGAATTTGATTACTGACATCTAAAAATTAAGCTACCTAACTAATTAAATTTTGAGTATACAGGTAGAGTTGTTACCCTATGGCTTCATAAAAGATAAAAACTACATATTTTTCAATGGTGACAAAAACTCAAATTACATATTCCCAGGAGACCTCTAACAGTTTTTGCACATTATATAACCACACACTAATATGGGAGCTTATGCTTGGAATCTTTTAAGTGCCTAATAATGTCTCTGTCTCAAACTAATACTGACAGGTATGGAGAAAATCCTTGTGTTTAGGAGTGGTATACATAGGGAGAGGGGAAAAGTCCCTAAGGATTCTAGTTGATTTAAATAAAAATGCAGATTGAATTATTAGAAAACTAAGAATTGATAGATAAAAGAACCTTATGCTCCTCTATAGAAGAGAGAACTATCCTGAATTTGAGTCAATCTGCCATCTAGTGGTACAGCCACTATACAAAGTCTTAACTAAAAAAGTTACACAATGCGCCCAAAGTCAGTAAGAATTTTTGTTTTATGTTTTGACAATCCCAAAATTCTTATCAGTTTCTATAGCATTTGTTTTAACTGACTTTGATATATCAGTTAACCACCTGTTTTTGTGTAAGGAAATCATTTCTTGCACAGACCCCAGCATGACTTTGGTAGCCTTGATTACTAATATCTTTACATGATTTAGGATTTCTTGATATGATGAAGGAAAACAACCATATTCCAATGTTAACTATGTGGGTGGCTCAGTGTAAATTACTCCATTGCTAGTGACCTATAACCACACAGACTGCCACCAAAAGACTTTTTGGAAGACAGATTTTAAAAAGCAACATGAAACAACCCTTATTGTGGCACAATTAAGGATGAAATCTATCAGAATCTTTAGTTTCCTTACCTCTAAAAATAGGATAAACCTCAATTTAGGACTGGTCACTTAGAGACCATTTGAAGTTAGGATATGCCTATGTGCAGGCTACCTATGACACAGATTTGGAGTTTCAATGATTGTTTCCTATGGTTACATGATCAAAGAAATACAATTGGGGCTAGTTTACTTCCAGTTTTCAGCAAAACCATGCCCATGGTTTGCTCAATGACTGCAGTGTTCACTTAATGACTATTGCAAAAAGGTCATAAAAATGAGTTGATCACGTGACTTACCTGACTTACAACCATGATGGTCATAAGCCAAGGACCAACTGTATAATGTAGAAAAGAAAGCAAGAGGAAATGAGGTACTAGCTAGTTTTAACTTACAACCAATAACTTAACAATCATTTGAAGTTAGGACACAATGAAAATAAAGTTACTTTCAACCCAAAGTCCTAGACGTTAAGATTGCTGTATCACCCTTTGATCACATGGTTGCATTTTAGGTGCTTGTCAACTGGCACTCATTTTCAACCAGATGCAGAATCCTGCAGTCATATGAACATTTTTTCTTTTTTACCACTTTCTGGCCAAAAAACACCCATTAGATAAGCTGGATTCGGATTCATGACTGCATGAATCTCTTAACATGGCCTTGGTTTAAAACCATGATATCTCACTTAATGACCATCATAAAAATTACTGTAAAATTGAATCCAGTCACATGGAGACTCAACTTACAACTGCTATGACTTTGCTATGAACCAAAATTCCATCTAGAACTAAATTAGATAACATTGTTTTTCATATAACAGAATAAAGAGTGAAAAGGCCAGGTGACGCCTACTATAAATACTGTATGTATGTATTGCCTGTTTGAAAGGTAGAAAGAACCCGTTGACTGCTTATATTGAAAGATCTTACTAATGTTTTCTCTGGATTAAGTAGGAATTAAATTCAGAACTTTAAAATCTGTATTTCATGTATATTCTGTGTATTTGTGTGTCTATCTTACTAGCACAGGTTAGGTGGATAGGAAGGAATAATACATACAATATATAGGATACAACAAATTCATAAAAATAAAGGAAATTGTGAACTGCAGGGAACACTCAGATAGAAAAAAATAGGTTTGGATACTGCTGTGCATTTGAGAATACCTCCCAATATAACAAAGCTAACCTCGGAAGTTCAGCCCCGCCCCCCATTTTTGCTTTTCCCAAATATGCCTAAGAAACCACAGCAGTGAAATAATCTTTTAGCAAACTTGCATAAGAAGTTTGCACAAGGCTCAAATTTCCATGAAAGATACAAGGTTCTACAATTTCTGTTCCTCTTCCGATTGCCCCAGAAGCCTGTATATGCCTTCAGTTATGAAGCAAAATTTATCTGAGTCTCTGCTTCACTCAGCTCAGCTGGAATGCTATCTCCTATCTTAAGTCAACAGAAAACTACACAAGCATGACATTTCTTGCTTCCCCCACTGATTCTTATCTCTACCATCTCTGTTTGGAGTCATTGAAGTTATCTAAGTGCTCTCCAAGGTAACAGGTGACAAAGCCCAACAGATTTTATACACTTTGAGGCTGCCTTGGATGGTGTAAGAAAAAGGGGGAAATACTATTTTAACAGATACAGATAACGATGACTTAAGGCTGACTCAGTCATGGGCTAAGGACAAGAAATCCCTGAGGATTTTAAGTCCCTAAAAGTTTCCGACATAGGAGATGCTGTTCATCTCCATTTCAAGGCCATTGAATCAGCACTGTCCGAAAGCATTTTCGCAGTCATGTGGCCAGCATGACATCATGGAAGGCTATTACCTTCCCACTGAAGTTTTATTTATCTACTTGCATTTGCATGCTTTTGAACCGCTAGGTTGGCAGCAACTGGGATAAGGATGGGAGCCTTAGCAACTGACTTGCATGATGGTTTCAATGTCCCAGGGTCATGTGATCACCTTTTGTGATCTTCTGACAAACAAAGTCAACAGGAAGCCTCTCTTAATAACCATGCCACTAATTTAACAAGTGCAGTGATTTACTTAGCAACTGTGGCAAGAAAGGTGGTAAAATGGGGCAAAACTCACTTAACAATTTTCTTGCTTAGCCATGGAAATTTTGGGCTCAATTGTGATCATAAGTCAAGGACTATCTATATATCCAAAATATACCACTTTATCTATTTCATTAGATAATGGAGTTCACCCAGGCCTTTAGAAAGGATCACCGACTCTCCTTTCTTCCTTTCTATTCCCCTCTGGGTTTTTTTTTATTCTTTGTCATTATTGATCTTTTGTTTTGTACTATTTTTGTGTTTTTGTATTGTTGTTTATTTTGAAACATTTCAACAACTGTAAATCACCCAGAATTGCTGGGGGTTGTGTTGTGTTTATATTTCATAAATTATTATTATTATTCATGGGTAACTGTTCTGACCCCCACTTTGTCCGTTCAAAAACGAAAGCCAAACAGAACGTTCAAAGGAATGTTTTTATCAGTCCCGGCTCTTGCTGGCTGCGAGCCCAAAATAAACACAAATAAATGCTCTGGCAAAAGTCCTAACTCATAAACTGCTACAAAACAGGATTATATAAATCAAGTCACTTATCCAAGTGCTTTTCTCGATGGTTGCACACGAACGGAGAATGTTGACTAGACCAGAAACGGAACATTGACTTCTGCAACCAGGGTGTGGCACCATCAGTCTTTTATCCGCAGGAGATCCTAACGAACCACAGCTGCTCATTATCATCTCCTGTGAGTCCTCAATTGTTCCTTACGTTGGTCAGCCCTTCTTCTGCGTGCATCCCGAAACAACTCACAGGAGGTTTCTGTGTCAGCCTCTCTCACTAATCCAAGGCTCAGTCATTACCTAGGGACCAACTAGTCTCTCTGAGCCCTGCTCGGAGTCAGAACCCTGTCCAGGGCCCTCTGCCTCATCCAGGCCTGACTCATAGGGCCCCTCACTGTCAGTCTGATAGAAGCTCCAAAGGCTCCTGCTGAGCCACAACAGGTAACTATACCAAGAACAATTCCATAGACTGAAGTACCACCAGTGTTTTCACTCGTCCGAAATGTACCTCAGTAGTGGGATTCAATTTTTTTTTTACTATCTGTTCTGTGGGCGTGGCTTGGTGGGCATGGCAGGGGAAGGTTACTGCAAAATCCCCATTTCCTCCTGATCAGCTGGAACTCAGGAGGCAGAGAATAGATGGGGGTGGGGCCAATGAGAGGTGGTATTTGTCAGTTCTCCAAACTACTCAAAATTTCCGCTACCGGTAATCCAGAACTCGTCAGACTCTGCTAAATACCACCTCTGATGTACACTCATATTATCCTACTTCGGACATTTTTAAAAGTGAAGATCCAGCTTTCCAGAAAATGCTGTACTGCTGGGAAAGGTGGGTTATGGTGAGGATAAGTGCACCATTGAGAGACTTGAAAGAAGAGGTCAGGGTAGATCATCCTGAAAAAACAAATCTATCTGTGTGGTCGCTAGAAGTCGAAAACGATTTGATGGTATATGTGGTAATGAACAAACAAACGCTGCTAACCAAGCCCCACCTTCCCAGGAACAGCTGCAGGGGGTGCCTGAGCCATAACTGGGGCAGCAGGACCCTAATCCGATTTACACAATAAGCAAGAAAATCAGAAGCTTCTTTAGGCGTCGGGGAGCAAACCACATTACAGCTGATTACCCCCCAGGCATGCATAATAGAGCATCTCATTCTGGGCGATGTCGCCCCACGGTTGCATATGAATAATAGACAAGAGGCTGTTACTATGGTGGGGGTTGTCGAGATCGCCTTACGTTACATTGGCTACGAGCCCAGAGCACACAACGAGTAAGAAATTCTGGAGCAGAGAGGGGAGAAAAAAGAGAGCAGAGATCAATTAATAATCCCATTTATACAGAAGCCTCTGTTGTCTCATGGGCACGTGACTTATCCACGTGCCACAGCAAACAGCCTCTGCGTTAAAACCTTTCCGACAGAGCATTTACCCGCCAAATCAAAATGCGCCGTTTGCTTTTCTTTCCACGCATGCGCGCGCGTGTGTGTGTATATACAGCTTTGCTTAGTCTCCTTCGTTCCCGGCATTCTTTTCGCGCTGCTACATTCTCCGTTCGTAGCTCGCGTTCTGTTTCCTTAACCCCTCGCGCGCCGCTCCCTGCTTCGACCTTCCATTTTTATTTTCCCCCACTATTCCTTGCGCGCTCGTACTTTCCCCGTTCCGCCCCGCCCCCTTCCTTTACTGAGGAAGGCGAGAGTTGGGGGGCGGTTGGACCGCCATTTTGTTCCTCGGGCGAGTGGAAGCCGCACGCAGGGTCCATTAGTTCACTTAGGAGCTGCCCGGGGGATTTTGCGAGGGAAGAGAACGGGGGAGGTAAGCGGGTGGGTAGGAGGGTTAAGAAATAGGCATATCTACATATCGGACCCTGCTTCTTTGCTCCCCCCGCTACTTCCGGGGACCGTTTTAACACGCCATGTCTGGAGAAGCTCCCGCCGGCGACCAGGTGAGCGACCACAGGGCCTTCCGAGTTCCATGAAGCAATTGGCGGGGAATGCCTTCTCGAGAAGGGGTGTGACTGGGCTCGGCTGACAGGCGTCTGAGGCTTTGGGAAGTGAAAATGGCGGTTTCTAGAATAATGAGGAATAGGCCTTATTAACGTGCGCGTCTTTGTGTTGGGGGAGTCTGTACCTCTTTCTTCCGTTTTCGCCCCCGCTCATCTCAGTTTATAAATGGTGTGTGGATCTGCTATATGCGCTTTACTTTCTGTTCCACGATCCTAGTTGCTTTAAGTATTTCCAGTCGGCATATTCTCCAATGAATTACATAGACACCACCCCGCTGACTTTTTCTCTCCTGCAAGTTGTTCTTGAGTAACTCGATGGTCACTTCGATTTAATTCAAGGAAGTTTACCATAAATACCTATAGAACATGCACGCTTAGTGACTTGGTTTAATCAGAGGCTGAAGTAAAATGTCTCTTTTTAAATATTATAAGAAATTAGGGAAACAGATGTGTGCTAAACTCAAAAAATAAAGCAACCTAGAGGTTATACATTATGTTTTCGTAAAAATATAGTAAGAGATTTGAAAAATGTTTCAAAATGTAAATTCTGAGCCTTGTGTACTAAGTTTTGTTTAATAAAATTGAGGTGGATATTTTTAGAAATTGATGTTACAGCGTTGCTAATAAATGCATTAATGTTACATAAATGTGTCCTTTTTTAAAGTATGTTCTGTATAGGGATGTACATATAAGGAAATTATACGTAAAAGCTATTAGGGTTCAAACTCATTGGACTCCTGATGAAAATTAGTTTTTATATACATCCCTCAGTTGCTTTCAAAGCTACCTATTAAAAATGTAGCTTCTGTTTTTGAAATATTTTTTACTTAATTGTAGGCAGATTAGATGTGCAAATTTAAATATCACTCTTTTAAAATCAACATTTTATGTTACCACTACCAAAGCAACAACCCAATTTCCCACAAAAGAAGCTGTGTAAGGACTTTATTTAAACATACCACAGCAAACCAGAAAAGAAAATGGAGCACTTATACAACACATTCCAACAAAATAGATACACACAAAACTTTATCAAAAAGTCTGACCGCCAATCCAATACATAAACTCTAAAAAGAATTAAACTGCCATATATCAAGAATATCTCAGAAATTAATAGACTACTACAACCATATGGAATCAGGGTATCACACAAGCCAACTAAAGTCGTACAAAACATCCTACGCAAACCAAAAGATCCAGCAACCCCAGAAGAAAAACGAGTCATCTACAATATAGATTGTAAGAACTGCAACAACCACTATGTAGGACAAATGGGGAGAAGACTGGCAGAACACATCCATGAATACCAACCAACTGGCAGTCAGATGATGAACATTTTATAATTTTGCAACATATAGGCAGATTTAACCATAGTTTCAGTTGGGAAAATGTGACAAACATAGACCAGACCAAGTCCAAAAATGCCAGGTAATTTCTAGAAGCCTGGCACTCTTGACAAATCAGCCATCAAATAGACATAGACATTAACAACATCTATAGGCTATGCAAAAGACACAATCAATCAGCCTAAGAGAACAAAAAACCTCCAGCACCTCTCCATCAGTAGTCAGCATCCAGATCAGCATAGGTTAACTTCTAGGTTAACTTCAGCCCAACAATAAGTAAATCAGACCCCAGTCAAGAAATAGCCAAAGAGCCATCAGTAAACAGCCAAATCAAAGAATCTCTTAAGACCATCCCTACAGATAGGCAAGTCACCAGAATATAAACTGACAGCAAACAGCACTCCTTTACTAGCACTGATGATGTTATCTAGTTAGGGTAATGAAAAGTCTGCAAGAAAACAAGCAAGCTCAGAGGACCAGGTGCTTCTCATTTCAATCCTGACCTACAAATATTTTCCTTTATTCAAACATTTTACAGTTTCTGTGGAAACAATGTTAGGGATGGCCACCTCTATCCGGATGCTTTGTATAATTAGTTTTGAAAGACTTACATATTTAAAAAGACATTGTAAAAGCATATTTGCTTTCTCAGATTTCTGGAAGATGGATGGATGGATAGATAGATAGCTTTTTGTTTTGTTTGTTTTAGGAAAAAGATATAGAGTGGGGGAGGGCATACTCTACCATACATAGCAAACAATATACAACCTGATTTCTGATTTTTTTTCTGTTTGAAGTTAGATTCTTTGATCTATATGCAAAAAAAAACCCCAGAGTACTAGATAGATATAGCATGTTTTATTTCAGTTTTAGGGGTAGATCCTCTGGGTGGCAGACTTGCACTGTATTCTAAAAGGAATGGTCATGTTGTTCTAGTCCAACTTCTTGTTTTCCACTGGAGCCAGTTAGATGTCTTCAGAAGTTCACAGCAGAGCCTAATGTTCTAGCAACTGATATTTACTGATATTCTTCCCTCACTTTTACTAGTTACTAAAACATCAGCATTCAGAATAATTTAGGAAATTATTTTTAGGGTACTATTTTTGCATCTAGTTTGAAACTATTAAAGCCAATATCTGCTGCCCTTCTTGCTGCGGAATATTATGTGTAAGTTTGGCCTGATTCTTCCAGCAACACAATAATTTGAGATGTCATGTTATGCAGACAGTTTTAAGCTGCAGTTGCTTCATTCATTGCATATTGAAGAAGATCTAGGCATCTAAGGAACAAAGGACTCAACAATTGGGTCAAATAATGCTTTGAATATTTTCCTAACAGAAGTACATACAGTTGGATATACAGAAACAGATTACTTAGCCTTATGCTTATTTCAGTTTAGAGATGATATTACCAAAACCAGGAGATTTTTTAAAATATTGTGAAAATAATCCATTTTATAATCCATTCGAGTTCTTTTCTCCTGAGAGAGGTTCTTAGCTTCTCTCCATTATACATACGTGTGTGCATCCATTTGTAGGATGGGCAGAAAACATAGTGAAAGGTAAAAAGCTAAAGTAGTGTTTCTCAATGTTGGCCACTTTAAGATGCTAGCTGGGGAATTCTGTGAATTGTCCATGCTTCTGCTATGATTGAGCTATTTTAGAGTAAATTATAATGGATAAAAAGGGAGTTTTAAAGGGAATTTCTTTTGTATCCATGAATATGGAAACAACATTACAGACACCATCTTCATATTTAATTCTGTAGTTCAGTCATTTTTTAAAGAAAGTCATTTAATGTATTTAAATGTATTTTGAACAAAACAGCAATTTATTAACTACATCTATCTACTGCTGGAGAAGTATTAGTATTGTATTCCTGGCTTCACATAATATGTGATTGAATGAACAACTGAGAAACGTGGAAATTAAATATCTACTTAATTAGCTTAATTGTTTAATGACTAAACTTTCTTAATATGTATTTGTTTATCACTTACCATGGTAAGTTTAATAATGGCTAATTTTTTACATAGTATTTATAAAAAGTTAAATGTGTCATTGAAATAGTCACAATTTCTGGTTAGTATAAACCAAAACACTTAAAATCAAGCAGAAATTATTGTTGCTTCAGATTTTTAAGAGATACATTGCTCCATGATACAGTTCTTTAAACTAGTCAGAATGGTTTAGTACAATGATGGCTAACCTTTTTGTCGTCATGTGCCAAAAGTGTGTGCGTGACAGTGCACATGTGCACCTGCACCCATAACACACACACACGTGTACCCCCTCCCTGAGCATGTGTATGAGACCCCCCCCCCAGTGGCCATTTTGGGCCTAGTAGACCTGCAGCCTCCTGGGAGCAAAAACGGGCTGTGGAGGTGTGTGAGGCGTGCCCCATGTGCAACCCTGCAGACGTGCAACAAATCCCATACATGTGCACACATTTTTCGAATGTGCTCTGCGTATGCACGGCAGAGACCCAAAAATCAGCTGGCTGGCGGGAGGCTCATGCGCAGTGGAGCTGAGTTTGGCAACAGCTTGCATGCCTGCAGAGAGGGCTACGTATGCCACTTGTGTGTTTTGTAGTTTTTTGTAGTTTTATTAGAATTTGTAGGCCGCCCTTTTCCCTGAGGGGACTCAGGGCAGCTCACATAAAACTGGGAAGGGGGGAATACAAACATCAAGATAGAAGACATATAATAAAATAGTAGGCAACATACATTCATCATTCGGGAGGGGTAACTATCCTTATCCCCAGGCCTGACGGGCGAGCCAGTTCTTCAAGGCTATGCGGAAGGCTTGGACGGTGGAGAGGGTACGAATCTCCACGGGGAGCTCGTTCCAAAGGGCCGGGGCTACTGCTGAGAAGGCCCTCCTCCTTGTGGTTGCCAGCCGACACTGGCTGGCCGATGGGATACGGAGGAGGCCTAGTCTATGGGATCTTATTGGTCGCAGGGAGGTAATTGGCAGAAGGCGGTCTCTCAAGTATCCAGATCCACTGCCATGTAGGGCTTTATGGGTGATTAATAGCACCTTGAAGCGCATCCGGAGATCGACAGGCAGCCAGCGCAGCTCGCGGAGGATGGGTGTTATGCGGGTGAATCGAGGTGCACCCGCGATCACTCGCGCGGCTGCGTTCTGCACTAGCTGAAGCCGCCGGATGCTCTTCAAGGGCAGCCCCATGTAGAGCACATTGCAGTATTCCAGCCTAGAGATCACAAGGGCCCGAGTGACTGTTGTGAGAGCCTCCCGATTCAGGTAGGGTCGCAACTGGCGCACCAGGCGAACCTGGGCGAATGCCCCCCTGGTCACAGCCGTTAGGTGGTGGTCAAATGACAGCTGTGGATCCAGGAGGACTCCCAAGTTGCGAACCCTCTCTGAGGGGTGCAAAATTTGACCCCCCCAGCCTGAGTGTTGGAATATCAGTCAAATCTTTGGGAGGAAAACACAACAGCCACTCGGTCTTTTCTGGGTTGAGCACAAGCTTGTTAACCCTCATCCAGTCCATAACGGCCTCAAGACCCCGGCTCATCACATCTGCCGCTTCATTGAGTTGGCACGGGGCGGACAGATACAATTGAGTATCGTCCGCATATTGATGGTATCTAATCCCGTGCCTGCGGATGATCTCTCCCAGCGGTTTCATGTAGATGTTGAATAGCAGGGGGGATAAGACCGAGCCCTGAGGCACCCCATAATTTAGGGGCCTAGGGGACGATCTCTGCCCCCCCCCACTAACACCGACTGCGACCTGTCCGAGAGGTAGGAGGAGAACCACCGTAGCACGGTGCCTCCCACTCCCACCCCCCGCAGTCGTCGCAGAAGGATACCATGGTCGATGGTATCGAAAGCCGCTGAGAGGTCAAGGAGGACCAGGATGGAGGAATGTCCTTCATCTCTGGCTCTCCAGAGATCATCAATCAATGCGACCAAAGCGGTTTCTGTGCTGTAACCGGGTCTGAAGCCTGACTGGAAGGGGTCTAGGTAGTTTGCTTCCTCCAAGGACCGTTGGAGCTGAAAGGCGTGTGTGCCATAGGTTCGCTATCACAGGTTTAGTGCACAGTTTCTTAAACTATTCTTACTCTTAAGAATAGTATAGAAAATATTGGAATTGGTTCAAAGATCCAAGAGAAAATTTTAAATATTTTTTTGGTTCTATTCTATTGCAAAAGAAATGGGAATTTTTGTAGCTCTGGGTTGAAATGAGGAGTCCTTGGGGTTTTCTGTGTTTAGTTGTCTTCTTGTAAACATTCCATTACCCAAACTAGGTAACATCATCAGTGCTAGTAAGAAATACTACTCTCAATTTATATTCTAGTGGCTTGCCTGTCAAAATTGATGGGAGTGGTCTTGAAGGTTCTTTTGTTGGCCTGTTTCCTGTTAGTTGTTTGGCATTCCTTGATTGGGGATTAGCAGTGATGGCAAACTAGAAACACATGTGTACCGAAAAACCACCCATACCAATCAAGTGCTCCACAACCAAAACAACCCAATCTCCTACAAGAGAAGCTGTGCAAGAATATTATTTAGAAGAGTACGAACACACTGCAGTAACCCTGAAAAGCAGAAAAAGGAAACAGCATCTATACAATATCTTTCAACAAAATGGATACCCACACTTCATCAAAAAGTTTCTGACCCAATATAGTACAACCAGCACAAGCTATAAAAAGAATAACACTGCCATCCATCAAAAATATCTCAGAAACCACTGAATATTACAACTACACAGAATCAGCATAAAACACAAGTCAACTTAACACCCTAAGTAAACTAAAAAATCCAGCAACTCCAGAAGAAAAAAAACAAGTCTTCTACAACACACAATGTAATGACTGCAATAATCACGATGTAGGACAAACAGAAGACCGGCCAAATGCATCCATGAGCACCAACTAGCCATCAGAAGACATGATGAAAGCTCTTTACTTTCACAGAATATAGATAGATTTAACCACAATTTCAATTGGAAACTCTGACCATGCTAGACCAAGCCAAGTCCAAAAATGCTAAGGTATTTCTAGAACAGTGGTCCCCAACCCCCGGTCCGCGGACCGGTGCCGGGCCGTGGAGTACCTGGCCCCGGGCCGCGCAGCGGCCGGGGGCCATGCAACGGCCGACTCTTCACTCATGCAGTGCCGTCGCCGGAGGGGGGGAGCTGCGCGGAAGCACAGGAGCAAGTGAGGCGAGGAAGAAGAATCCCCCACTACTACACCACCCCCTCCCCGAGTCAGCCGTCCCCTCAGTGAACGCCTCCGCCTCTTTCTCCTTTCTCGCCTCAGTCGGCTCGCCTGGAAGCGAGGCGAGGAGGGGGCGGACCATGCGCTGGAAGCGGAGCCCTTGGAGGCCCTGGCGGCTTCCCCGGCGGTCGTTGCTGGCCGCTCTCTTCTAAGAGCCAAGGTGGCGCAGTGGTTAAATGCAGCACTGCAGGCTACTGCTAGATCAGCAGGTCAGCGGTTCAAATCTCACCGGCTCAGGGTTGACTCAGCCTTCCATCCTTCCGAGGTGGGTAAAATGAGGACCCAGATTGTTGGGGGCAATATGCTGACTCTCTGTAAACCGCTTAGAGAGGCCTGAAAGGCCTATGAAGCGGTATATAAGTCTACTGCTATTGCTATTTTTCTCGCTGTCCTCCTCGGCTCAGTCGTCTCCGAGTTGCCCAGGGTGGGGCGGCGCCCGGGACGGAGACGGCGCTTCCCCGCCCGGCCTTGGCTTGTGAGAAGGAACGGCGGGAGAGGTAGAGAGAGAGAGAGAGAGAACGTCGGGCAGCCGAGGGCGGGAGGGGGTCTTTTGAGGGGAGATCCAAAATTTCGCCAACGGGCATCGGTGAAGCGCGCTCTTTCTCTTCCTCACAAAACACATTTCCTTTCCCCCCACGCGTAGTTATTGGCGATATGGACTCTTGGACTCTTACCCAGCCAGATCAGTATCAAACATTTCCCTGACCTCAGCAGAAGCGAGGTTTTTTCTTCTCCTTTCTCTCCTTAATACTGTATTCTTTTTACATTGCTATCCTCTGGCTTATTTAATTTTGCCCTTGCTCTTTTTATCTTTGACCTTGATTAATTCAGCTGTTTATTCCTTAAAATCTACATACAAAATGGAAGGTGGGATATGATTCAGGTGTTGAATTGGGAAGGTGGATTTAAAACAACGCCCCCCCACCCCTGCGCGCGCTCAGCGGGCCACGGTAAAATTATCAAAGGCTGACTGGTCCGCGGCGATAAAAAGGTTGGGGACCACTGTTCTAGAAGACTGGCACTCTGACAAATTAGCCATCAATGACACACACACACAAACTACATAAAAGTAGTCCTTGACTTGCAACCACAATTGAGCCCAGAATTAATGTTACTAAGTGAGATTTGCCCCATTTTATGACTTTTCTTGTCACATTTGTTAAGTGAATCACTGCAGTTGTTAACACACTTGTTAAATGAATCTGGCTTTCCCATTCACTTTGCTTATCAGAAGGTCGCAAAAGGCGATCACATGACCTAACCATCATAAATATGAGTCAGTTTCCAAGTGTCTGAATTATGAGACATGATAGTGGCAACAATCATAAGTGTGAAAATTGTCATAACTCACTTTTTTCAGTGTTGCTGTAACTTCAAACAGTACCTAAAACCGTGATTGTGAATCTATGGCACGCGTGCCACAGGTGGCACGCAGAACCATTTGTCAGGGCATGTGACTTGATGCCTTGTCAGCTGGCCAGCTCACTTCAACCTTCTTTTGAGGCCGTTTTTCACCTCCGGAGGTGAATGGACTTCCGGTTTGCTTCTAGGGCCGGTTTTTGCCCTCCAGAGCCTTCAGGGAAGCCTCCTGAAGGTTCCGGAGCTCAAAAATTGGCCCTATGGGGAACCCAGTTTGGGAATGGTGAGTTCCGGTTTGTGCATAGGTCTGTTTTTCCCCCTCCGGAGACTTCAGAAAAGCCTCCTGAAGGCTTGGGAGGTTGAAAATTGGCCCTACAGACAAACCAGAACTCATCATTCCTGAATTTCCAGGTTCCCTGTAGGTCCGTTTTGTGCCTTCCTGAAGCTTCAGGGAAGCACCTGAGGCCTCTGGAGGGCGTGCGGGACTGGGAGGCTGTTTTTGCCCTCCCCAGGCTCCTAGAAAGCCCCTCGAGCCTGGGGAAGGCGAAAAAAACGTGGCAAAAGGGAGGGGTCAGTGATCCCGCGCATGCACTCACACTAGGGGGGCAGCGCATATCATGGGTGTGGCACACCTGTGCTCCCCCCCGCTTTTGGCCGTGACCCGTCAAAACCGCGGAGGACACAATCGCGCTCGACGAAAGCATGCATTTGACGTCATCGCAGCGCGACAAAAAAAATTAAAAATTGAAATAAAATTAAAATTAAAGCAAGCCGATTCACATAAAGGTAAGGGTTAGGTTAAGGGTTAGGATTAGGTTTAGAGCGTTAGGGTTACGTTTAGCGTTAGGTTAAGGGTTAGCGTTAGGTTTAGCGTTAGGTTAAGGGTTACGTTTAGGGTTAGATTAAGGGTTAGGTTTAGGGTTAGGTTTGGGGGGGTTAGGGTAAGGTTTTCGCTTTATGTTTACATTTTTCGATCACAGCGCGATGTTTTCGTCGCGCTGTGATGACGTCAAATGCGCGCTTTCGTCGAGCACGATTTTGTCCTCCACGGTTTTGTGGTGGAACCGCTTTTGGCATGGCAGGAACTGCCAAACAAGCTAACAGCCAACCAAAGACTCTCCAAGACCACTTCCACCAACACTGATAGGGCAATCCATTAGAATATAAACTGAGAGCAAACCCCACTCCTTACTAGCACTGATCTGTTACCTAGTTTGAGTAATGAATGCTTGCAAACAAACAAGCCCAGAGCACCAAGGACCCCTCAAGAAACCTTTCTTTCATGAATGAAAAGGAATGGCAGATTTGTCCTCAGGTATCAAATTGAAACAACTAGGGAAATAATTGTAGATGAAATTCATAGAAAATGTAAGATTTTTAACATATTTTTATGAAAATGTAATTCAGTATAATAAGACCATATATTAAATTAGATCAAACACTGACTAAGATTTTCAGGGACTCCAGACCAGAAAAAGGATGAAATTATCATTTATAAGTTTTGTACATTTCATTAAGGTTTCTAATAATATATCAAAAGAATTGTTTATTTTTTGACTCCTTTTGTAGTTTTTATTAAAATATGGGGCTTAATATGTAAACAAATATTACATATTGTAACCTAGTTGATACTGAATTGAAAATACACATTCCAAAAGACAGTTTATATAGGCATCCAAACTGTTCAGTGACCTTTCTTGTATTGCCCATATTTTTTCATGGACACATGTTTCAGTTCTGTACCAATTAAAATATCTATTTGCATACAGTACAGTAACATGTTATTTGAGAATTAGATGCTTTTACAGTTTTAATTATATATGCTCATAAATCTTGTCAGTCCCAAGCCCAAATAAGACCGTGAAATCCATTTGAGTCCAATCCTTTATTTGCTTAGAACTAATAGAATCTAGCCAAGTTCAAGCTAGATGTAATCTGAAAGATTCTGTTTGCCCCTTCCCCATCCACTTTGGACTACACCGTCTCTTAATCTGGACCTCTCAAAATAATGTTCTGTGTCGCCAAAGCTCCCTCCTCACATTGTTCCTCCAAATGCGCATTGGAGGATTGACTTGAAGCATATTAAAGAGGAACTGAAGTCTTCTTGACTGTATGTTCTTTTAGCCATCTTGCAGTTTTTGTTGTCCTAATTCTGTTTTGTTGACCTACAGAATATGATTTCTCCAATTTTTCAGGTAATATACTGTTGGAGGAGAAGCACATTATTCACCAACCAATATTGTTCCATAATTTGATAGACACAATATAATTAATCTAAAGCTTCAATTTATGCTTGACTTGAAATAAATCATGTTGAAATTATAATTCTGAGTAAATTTGTATGAAATTATTGCATCCTGTTTTAGCAATCAAAGCTGGAATTCTAATCTACAAGAGTTTTAGAACTGTAGTTTGTCTAGAAGAAATGTTCAAAAGCCTAGCTATTCCTGAGTTTTACTAGGATTAGGCTTTGCTATATCACAAACCTTGTAATCAGTGCTATTCTTAGACTGTAATGTTGAAATAAATCAAGCTTGACTATAATCAGAATCTGTTTTATGATGCTTTTTAGGAGATATCTTTAAAAGATGATTGATTTACTGAAATCAAATACTATGCTTAATAGCTAAAATAGACTAACGTGAAAATTACTTTAATATTCAAATGAAATATAAAATATTACTATAAAATTTAATATATAACTTTGTCAGAATAGTTATTTTAGTTCAGGATATTGTTTTGATTTTCAAATGCAGAATTTTTTTAAATAATAACATGATTATACTTTGTTAGCTCATATCAAGTGAGTTTCTTGGTAGATTAGATTTTAGTAGTTATCATTGCTGGAAAAAATAGTCAATGTCTATAATTGCCTATCAGCACTTCTAGCTTTCTGAAAGGGGAGGAAGATGGAAATGCTGTATAACAAGAGAGGAAAATCTATGCACATGGATTAATAATATGGTACATGGTGGATGATAGACTGTACTCTAAAAAAAATTGGTAGAGTGGTGTTCTTTCAGGTCTGTCAGCAGCTTTTTGATTCTATCAACCATGGTAACCTTCTAGACTCTAATAGTTCAGTGCATCCTGTTGTCCATCCTCCAAAGAGTGGTAGTATTGTACTTACAGTTTCTGGAGTCTAGACCAGTGGTAGTCAACCTAGTCCCTACCGCCCACTAGTGGGCGTTCTAACTTTCATGGTGGGGGGTAGGGGTTTGCTGTAACTCTGCTTTATAAATTTTATAAAATAAAGTTACTTCCCTACTTTATAAATCACCATTACTGTGGAACCGGTGGGCGGTTAGAAAATTTGTACTACTAACAGAGATACAAAGGTGGGCGGTAGGTTTTAAAAGGTTGACTACCCCTGGTCGAGACCATTGACAAAAGGATTCCCACAGAATTCCATTCTTTATTCCATTGAACATTGGCATAAAACTTTTTAGGGAGGATATGCTAATGATACTCAGGAAGCAATTGATATTGAAACTTCTTAATTTGGGTTAAATGGGAAAGAGAAGTTAAAAGTTAAATCAAAACAAAATAGAAAATTAGATTTAGTGATGGATATTCTATATTAATTGATTTAAACCCCTGAAACAGTTTTGCAGCCTAATATATTCCTTGGTCTTCAGTTGTCACTAATTTTATAAAACACATTTCTATGATTGTGGCTAACCTTTAGAAATGTTTGGTATTTTCAATTAGTGCAAAACAAAGCAACTAACTTTGTTTTAACTGCTATCTCTCTCCTCTTTCTCTCCTTTCCATCCCAGGCAAGGACTGGAATTTTGTTCATGTAACTGGGGCTGGAATTTTGGACACAAGTCATAAGTTCTTTAATTCAGCACTGTTGTAATTTCAAACTGTTACTGATTAAATGGCTATAAGTGGAGGACTACCAGTATCGTCAATTTCATAATTGGTTCATGTACTTCCTGTTACCATTTCAAGTGCAAAATAATCTCTACCATCTTGGTTACATTTTTTGTAGGCTATATGTGGCATATATATAGCAGCAGGCTTGGCGTGAAGAATTAGCCTATGAATAAGAGACATTCTTCTAGATCAATGATGGTGAACCTTTTTCTCCTTGGGTGCCAAAGGCACACGCATGTATGCGTGTCCACCTGATAATTTAATCCCCCGCGCACCTCCATGCACATGCACATGTGACACACACCCTTGCTGCCCCATGCATGCACACATGGCTTTCTTGGAGCCTGGGGAGGGCGAAACAGCTTCCCCCACCCCCCGAGGCCGGAAACAACTTGTTTTCTGACTTTTGGTGGGCCCAGTAGGTCCGTTTTCTGGCCCTCCCCAGGTTCCAGAGCCTTTCTAGGAGCCTGGGGAAGGCAAAAAACTGCCCAACACAAACCGGAAGTTCGGGAACAGACTTCTGGGTTGGCCATTAGGTCATTTTCTCCCTCCGGAGGCTTCAGGAAGCTTCCCTAAAGCCTCCGAAGGACGAAAAACAGCCCAAAGCGCAAACCAGAAGTCCATTCCCAAACTTCTGGTTTGCGTGTTGGATGGTTTTTCATGAGAAAAAAGGCTTCCGGATAGTGAAAAACGGCCTCAAATCAGCTGGCCAATGCCCGTGCCATATATTTGCCATCATGGTTCTAGATGAAGATTTTGATAGAAGTCTCCCCTTTGCTTTGCCACATACTTTTTCCCCGTTTGGCACACTATTTGCCCTTATGTACCATGTTTTATATTTATACTTGATATGAATGGGTCTTTAGCAGGAGGTCTCAAACCAGGCATTCCACATATGCTTTGTATTCAGATTCCTCTCTGCCTGTGAGAAGCATTTAGATACATTCCCTCAGCTTTGCCAAACTAGAATGAATATTCTAAATTGATAGCTCTCCATTGTTTTCTTTTGTTTTTCATAATGAACATTTTCCAAATTAAAAACCCAGTTAACCTTTCCTATCTAGCATTAGCTTGCAGAGTTTACAGACAGCCCATTATTGCATATTCACAGTTCATTAGTTCCTTAAAGATCATCTCCTAATTGCTCACATGTATACAAATTCATGTATACACACTTTATTATTGTGTGGACCTACAGATTTTCTAATTCTTTCTCCTTGGTTCCTGTATTTCTTATCAAGTTAGTTTTCCTGTAGTTTCTTTTTTCATTCTCGGTCATTCTGACTCCTAACTCCTATTTTTTCTTTTATGCTAGGTAACTTTTAGGTCCCCATGACTTTTGAGAAGTTTAATGTACTTAAATAAAATAAATTGCATTTATCTTAAGTTGGTTCAACTGTTAGAGACTACACAGATAAGTTTTCCTCAGGTGAATCTATACTCTGCCTGATCCTTAAGCTATCTTACATTTTCAAGTCTTTCTTTTCTCAAAATTGCATTTTCTTTCTGCTCTTCATTAATGGCCAAAAGGCAAGAGACCTATTTTAATTTGACATCTTAATAGCTGTATAGGTAGTCCTCAACTTATGATTGGTTTGCTTAGCAACCAGTGAAAGTTATGATGGACCTACCCGGGGACTACTTGTCATCTGGTTTCAAAGTCACAACTGTTGAGGGGGCTCTGATCATGTGACCAAACCTCAGGTGTTTGGAACCAGTCTGCATTTACTAATGTTTGCAGTGTTTCGTGGTCAAGTGACTGCTTTACAATGGTTTTACAGTTTTACAATGGTTTTCAATAAAACTGCACCTGTAGCAAAACATTTATTACTACCTGGTTTGCTTAATGACTGGATAAAAAATATTAAAATTGGGTCGGACATATGACCAACCTGTTTATGATAGTCATGACTTAAGATGGTAATGGAAAAACTTCATTATTGTAAATTGAAGAATACCTCTACGTTTTCTTGCTTTTTAAGTAACTAGATAAGATAATCAATATGATACAAATTACATATTCTACCATATTTGATATAGCAAATTCTAAGTTTATAGGAATTTTAAATTTCTTTCTGCTGTTTCAAGAAATGGAGAAGACCTATACATAATTGAATGAAATGTTTGTATCAGCATGAAGAGCAGGCTACTTAAAATTCCTTGAAATGGAATTGCACCCTTCCTTTCTTCTTTGTTTTGCCTTTAATTTGAAGCTCACCCTAACATACTTACTCATTCTATTAAGAAGTGGGCTTCACATAATTTTACCACTGGTTCACCACACACTGAAAATGCTTTGCTTGCGTGCGCAACTTGCCCACATGCGTGCAGCTTAGAAAACATTGCTAAATAGGATGGCGTAGCGCCAGGTTGCCATTACTGGTTCACCCGAACTAGCTGAATACCACCACTGATTCCATTGGATGGAAGGTTGGGGAAAGAGAGAGGGAGAGGCAGAGACAGTATCCTTTTCAGTAGAAGAACAGAGCAGAGAAAATAACACTTTTATAAAGGAAACTGATGGTAAATTCTGTAAAGTATTGAGGAGATCCATCCCAAACAGAACAACATCCACTTGCATTCACATTAGCTTTAAGTCCTGCGCTTAACAGCTAAAACTGGCTTCTTGTTGTTACTTAACATTGAATCACCTTGGATTATGGTTATGTTGGTTAGAATAGTTATAATGATTTATGTAGAACATGATAACATTTCTGTTCTGTGGCCTTTTATATTTCATGTGCAAAGAAACTTCAGCTAAGTGTGAACTATACTGTGGTATAGTAGAAAATTGGTATTCAACTATTTTCTTCTAGATTCAGCAAATATGATGAAAAACATAGTTGTTAGGCCTATAAAATTATGCTTGGGTATATTATCTGAAGTATTGCATTTTTCAGGGTTTTTTTCAATTTCTGAAATACAGTATTTTTCAGACTATAAGACACACCTTTTTGTCTCTCAAACGTGGGTAAAAATGTCTATGCATCTTATAGACCAAATATTGCCAAAGGCCTGCCCACCTGCTAGCCATTTTTTGCCTCTGCACACCCCATTTTCAGGCCTTTTTTTGGCTTGTTTTCGGGGCTTTTTTGCCCCGTTTTTGAGGCCTTTTTTAAAATCTTTTTTGACCGTTTTTTTAAATGGTCCAAAAACAGCCTCTAAAACGGCCTGAAAAATGCCTAGGAAAGGCCAAAAAAGTCTTGAAAATGGGCTGAAAAAAGCCTTGAAAATGGGCCAAAAAGCCTCTATAATGGGTAGAAAAAAGGGCGGAAAATGCAGCGTGCAGAGGCCAAACCCCTTTTTTTTTTACTCTTCTAAATTTAGGTGTGTCTTATAGTCAGTGCGTTTTATAATCCAAAAAATACAGTACCCCATGTTTAAATTACAAGCTAATTGGATAAGAATGTGTTTTAGATTTCATATGTACCTTTCTGGCATAGTCTGTTGTTAAGAACATATCATCTCAAATTTGAGAGGAGTCTAAATATTTATTCTCTGAAATTGGATTTTAAAAATAACGGGATTAAATCCTATCAGTAAGAAAAAAATATTCTCTTTTCTAATGCATTTTATGTTCTGTGTACAGACTTTTAAGTAAATAATTTGGTAGTAGGGATTTACAAATCTAAGGCTTAATTATTATTATTATTTAGTTTAATATTATATTCAAACATTTCTCCCCTAAAACATGCTTTAAAACATACATTCACACATAACAATCCTCAAATAAGCCTCACAAAACATGCATAGTATTGTGATTATAATTTAATATTACTAAGTGAACTAATGCAATAATAAAGAAGGACAGAAGAAATTGGATTCAACATTTTTAGTACTGGCTTTATGTAGTACATTCTAGGGGTACTTTTTATGTTCCTCTGCCCATGCTGAAGTATGGAAAAATATACCACTAGTTAATTATAACTAGGATTATATAAATATGAAAGTTACAGATTGTGGGTAGCATTGGATTTACCATGTTATTTGTTGGCTCTTAACTTTCTGCTCTATGTTTTCTAGGCTGCTGAATATGTCCCAGAAAAAGTAAAGAAAGCTGAAAAGAAACTAGAAGAGAATCCATATGACCTTGACGCTTGGAGCATTCTCATTCGAGAGGCACAGGTTTAGTGAAATAGGATTACATTTCCTTATCAGTGGGTCCACTCACAATGCTTGGTTCTCAAGTAAATGTGAATACATTTTACATCATAAATATTGTAAATATTATTGGTTTTTAATTTTTAGAATCAACCTATAGACAAAGCACGGAAGACCTATGAACGCCTTGTTGCCCAGTTCCCCAGTTCTGGCAGATTCTGGAAACTGTACATTGAAGCTGAGGTTAATATTTTCATATTTTTTTCTTAATCATATAAGAATTTAAGTAGGGTTGAAAAATGATTTCTTAGGTGCATACACAAATTCAGGTAAAAGAGGAGCTGAACATTTCATAATTTATGTAAAATAGGAGAAAAGGGTAATTAAAGTGAATCCAAATATTTGGGTCTATATGATCTGGTGATTGTTGCATTGTGGACTTGCAACAACATTAAAACAGTTTCAATGGTATTGGAGTGCTTTAGCCTTTTATTTACTTGTCGTGTCAATTTATTGCCTCCTGTGTCATTTATTTAGAGCTCCTTTTTGTGCATGTAAGTTAACAAATGGTTTTATGACCTTTTGGGCTCTAATAGTATTTCCGAACCTGATTTTAATAGCTGAAAATATTTTTTCTGGGGTGGGGGGATGGATATGCAGGCAATTTTTATTTGACAAACAATGACATATGTGCAGATTTATCCAGAACCAAGTGTACATACATCAAGAAATTCCATAATCAGAGCAGGCAAGCATTTTATCCTGTTTTGTTAAAAGCCTAGAAAGACTTAAGTTTTCTGGAAAAAAAATTTTTTTTTTAATTCTTTCTTTGGATTTTTAGGCCTTTCACTCGTGTGCAAAGATTACATTTATAAAACAGGTTTCTAAAAATTGTAGATAATAGCTTTTCTGTAGAATAACATTACATAACTTTATGTAGTCAGGATTGAAGATCTTCTGCATTATGTCATATATGGCATAAAATGAATAGGTTACTATAAGATTTTTTTAAAAAAATGAGCAGAATATAGAGTACAGGATATACATTTATGTTAAATGCCTTTCAGAGATTACATAAAAAACTATGGTTGACATTGTTGGAATAAGTATATAACTTACATTCAAATATAGAAATACTCTCTTACATGTTATGCTTTGAAGGGATACATACCCCCACCCACTCAGCAACATATATGTCATTCCAATTAAGGCAATACTTTGTGATTAACATGCACTGATGTTAAAATGTCTTTTTAGGACAGTTTTATATTTATGATAAGCTGTCCATCCAGGAATATTTAACCTAAATGCATATAATTGTGGTATCCAGCATTTTTGTTCATTTTTGTTGGATACTATCCTATATTTTTTTTTCATTTGTGCATATACATATGTATGTTTATCACAAGTTTAGATAAAAAAACATGCTGTCAGACTGACACACGCTAGTTCTTCTGTTTGTTTTTAGGAGACCTGAAGAGCTGCTTACTTTTTGGTGGAGGTCTCAATGGAGCATGATGTAGTACAGGGGTGTCAAACTCACGTCGTCATGTGACATATCGTGACTTTTCCCCTTTGCTAAACCGGGCATGGGGATGGCTAGTGTGTGATGCATCTGGCCTGGCGGACATGAGTTTGACAGCCCTGATGTAGTAGATTTAAATCTTGATTACAATAGTACATTTGTCTTCTTAATATTGTTTTTTTTCCTTAGTGGAAATATTGGGACATCTGTACAAGTAAGCAGCTAAACTAAATCAACATTATATGCCTTTCTTTTTCCCATTAATAACATTAATACATTCTTGGGAATTTTATATAATAAGCAGGCTTATTATGATAGCCTACTCCAGTGCCTTGAAATTAATTTGGTATTAGAAATTAAGATAAAGGTTTTTGCCTGAGCATTTTTCCTCTATGCTAAGAAAAAGTTGATTTGCTTTTAATGTAAATTAGATTTTTTTTAAAAGAATCAGATATTGATAACTTTAATTAAAGTTATGAGTAAATGATGAATAGGTTGTAATAAAAATAGAACCTTTTAGTAGTTTATCTTCATCCTAATACAGCATTTGAGCAAAGTCCAGAATCCAAATACTGTCTATCATGGTCATCATACTGCCAGCTCTCCTGATCGTATTCTGTGATGCAAAAAATATATCCCAACTCATTACAAAGCAGCACTTACAACATATGAAGGGGAAGTTGGGTTTTCTCCCTCCTATTTCCATGCTTATAAGCAAATTCTTTGTACACAAACATGTCTGTACATCTCAGGTTCTCAGCCAGTTAGGATACATATAGGGCAAATTACCAATCCATAATTGAGTTTATATTTTATATCTTCCTTGCCTAATTTAAGGCTTGCAAGATTTGTGGAACTGAAACTAAAAATTATTGACCAACTAAAAGTTGTCTATGCTGGCTAGAAATTTTTTGAGCTATAGTCCTGCACATTTTGAATGAGAGGATATGTATTTCTTTCTACAATTGGAAATAGAATTAATACAAACTGTAAAGTCTTTATGTATAATCTAGATTTTTGTCTTTATAATTATTATATGTCACCAAGTTTATTGAGTTTGCTGAACTCTTAAGCATAGCAGAAACATTTTTTTCCTTTGCTGCAGATTTCTTGAATTTTACACATAGTAACTTAAAAACCTCATTTGACACATTGAAATCTTTGTTGCTTTTAATAAATGCTTTAAACAATTATTATTTGGAAACAGTTTTGAGTTATCAGGACTCTTAAAAATGGGGGAGAGGGGCCAATGCAGCAGATTGCAAGAAATAATATTTCAAAGTGATATTTAAGGAAGAATAATTTTGCAAATAAGACCTGAATTCCAATTGTAGACCAGTTCTTGTAACCTAATGATAATAATAACAATAACAATAATAATAATAATAATAATAATAATAATAATAATAATAATAATAATTCTTTATTGTCAGTGCACAACATATGTACAATGAGATTGGTTCTAGTTTTAAACTGCTTCCATGATACGTGTGAAATATTTTTGCATACCAATCCTTAATAATTACTATACCTTTCCACTTATAAAAAGACAGATGATGTCAGTTGGAACAAAACTTCTGTAAATGATAGAAAAAGTGATACCGTCACCATTTTTGTTACACTGGGCAGAACATCAGTTCTTCCTTAACAGCTATTATACCTTTATTGCAATATTGCATTCAGTGATCAGATGCTGTACTTGGAAAGTTCATTTCCTTCATGCTGAATACCATATTCTTAGTAATTTTTCCTTTATTTGTGCAATTAAAAAAACTAGATTATGTGTTATAAGTTCCCTAATGTTCATTGGCATCTTGTCAAGGAAGGAATGGAATTATGACATTTTTGTTTGTTTCTTCTTTTCCACCCATACCTATAATACCAAATGTGTGTGGATATGTTGAAAGAGAAAGACTTGCTTCACTGAAAGAAAATGAATGAAATAATGTTCTTGGAATTCTCTTCTGTTCTGTACAACTCATTTCCAGGAGTTTCTCACTTGTATATAATCTTAAAATATTCTAGACATTAAGTTTTGAAGAGATAACTCTTACATTTATAAGCTGTATCATTTAACTCCATCCCTAACAGCTTAATTCTATCCCTAGCTTTAAACAAAGTTATTACTTGGTGAGATTTGAGGACATGAACAAGAATAGCTTGTGAGTACTTTGGATAAAGTTTTGTATTAAGAGACTAAACCTTGTTGGGAATATCAGTAAGAGAAATGCATGTGTAAGTTACTAATATTGGTAAAGGTTATTTATGTGAATAAGAAACAACAGTGTTATATTTTGCTTGAATATCTTTTTGCCCAAGTGAATACAATCCAAATAGAAGCAACAATAATTGAAGTAATAATGACAGAGGTCATAATTACAGCCAATGGGGAAGTTTATTATACAGTGTTACCTTGGTACTTGTTGGTAATTTGATCTGGAAGAATACTAAAACTGATGGGTACTGAGAAAACTGTGTGGCTCGCTATTTTCGCCAGAAGAAATAGCAAATCATGAGGCAGCTGACATCAGCAAGTTCTTCCTTGCACGTTGACTATTGGGAGACAGACAAGTGCCAGGACACGATTTCTGCTTCAAAATACGTTGAATACCGAAATCAATGAGTTTTGAAGCAGTCAAAAGTAGAGGTATGACTGTATTAAGTATTTCTAATAGAAAATGGAAAACCCCTTTTTTCTCTATATTATATAAAATTCCATTTTGATTAGGATATATCATGAACACCATGAGCCCTCCATGCCAATATACACCCATTATAAATAAGAAATTTCTGAGCATGTCTAAAATAATCTGCACTGTACAAGCAACTGTTTGTACCAAATCACACAGTCCAGTACTTTAAATACTCTCTGGTAGTAAGCCTTGGGTTTAAGACAGAGGCTTTTCTACCCTTACTTGGAGATACCAAAAATTGAATCATACATGTTTTGCATATGAAGGAGATTCTTGCCTATATGATAGCATGTGGTAATAAAATAGGTGATAGATAGGGGATATAATAAGAGAGATTATTTTAGCTCTTGCTAAACAATGTTAATCATAAAAAAAATAGGGATTAAAATATCTTGTCTTTCAGAATATCACTTCTTCAGTTTTAGTTTATGCTGTCTTCAAAAATATTTTGCATTGTATCCATAGAGATTGATATTTTTAAGTTTCTTATATTTGTCTGTCCAAAAATACTATCTTGACTCGTTTTAAATTATAGTTGTTCAAGGAACAAATTAATATCATTGCAAAATCAGTCTATCTTCCTCTCTTTTTCATCTTCTTAATCATCTATGCTGGCTAGGAAGACTGCATGGTGAGCTAATTCTCATTCATATTACGGAAAAGCAGTAGACCCAAAAGCAGTAGACTCTTTCCAGCACAAGGGGGAGAATCACTTACTGATATATTTTTATTTGTTTGTAGAAATGAATAAAGCAATACAGATTATAATGGGAATAAACACACACATTATCAACACGTTTTTGTGAACTAGGCTAAATCATTTTATTGCCTGCCCTCAAGAAAGGAATAAATGGGGGGGGGGTCAGGTGTGGGAAGACCGCTTGCTATTTTGCGTTTTTGGGTTGGTAATCCATATGTTGTCTAAAATAAGTGTGCCTTTTGTTTTGGAGATGCTGACTATATTAGAAGTGACAGATTACATTTGGAGTTCCTGAATAAAGCTTTGTTGAATCAGGCTCTTACTTGGCTTAGGGAAATTAAAGAAACTGGTATTTTCTTTTTTCTTTTACATCTGTGAACACAACTTCATAAAGCAATCAAATATTCTTGGATAAATTTCAAAATCTTCAACATTCTTTGCTCCATTTTTTTTGCATTGGTTTATTTTTTTATGCAAACTGCATACACTCGGCTGTTGCCCATGTGATTGGCATTTGGAATAGATTGAAGAATTTATCCCACCTATAAAGGGTTTTAAATGGTAAATTCTGTTCATTTTTATAATTTTTGCAGAACATGAGAAAGGATCTAATTATATAAACCTATTTTTAGAGACCAACAAGCATTTATATATATTCTGATCTAAAACTTAAGCTTTAAACTAAGAAAATGTAGGGGGGGTTGTACTTAGTAATTATTAGAGCAGCAATAGGGAAATCTAACTAAATTATAAGAATGTGCAAATAATTTTCAGTTTCAGATTAATTTTAGTTGCACTATTTTTACATCTGAAAATGAGAATTTTTGATAAATTGAACAGACCTATTAACAAATAGTAACATAATTTTATTTAAGTGTAATAACTAAAAATGAACTCTTAAAAAGTGCTGCTTACACATTATACACAAATCACAATACTTTCAGCTTAAAGGAATATACTGAGCATTTCGTGTATCTCCTTGGGACACATGGATGGATGGACTTTCTTTTACTTTCTCTTGTCATATTGTTTCACTTGTGGTAAGTTTAATTGAAATTACTCAACCAGAAGATTTGTTCTGGAAGATTTCTTACCTACCTCACAGGGTTGTTGTGAGGCTTAGTTAAATGTTTCAGCTACTTTATTAATTATAATTTTTTTCATTTATTTGTGGGATGTATTTCCTAAGGGCAATAATAAGCTAAATTGCAAATGCTATTTGTTTGGCTTAATTTTTTAGAATGGATAGTTGAATGATTATGGTGAAATGCTAAACATACATGCTAAACATATTAGGTAAAATTACTTCTATTTTGCAAGCAAGTTTCAGTAAATATTCCAGGGTTTTTTTTCCCTTCTCCCCCCCCCTCCCCAGTCTAGGAAGAAATTGGTTAAATCTGAAACCTATGTTTTATTTACTAAATTGAGTTTGATATTATATAACGTTTTGGTTAAACCTTTACAGCTGAACATGTTATCTTCTGAACTTTGTAGATTTGTGAAAATGAAAGACTTTTTGATTCATTCACAAAACAAAATTATGATTTCATAAACTCACACACACACACAAATACACACACACAAAATCAGTCAAAAGTATGTAATGGCAATAAAATGAATCAAATTACTTAGATGAATATTTAGTTAAAATCTTGACATTCTCTCATAACTCGTACAATTATATTTAAGTTGAAATAAACTTTCAGTTTTTCATTCCACATTTGTTAAATATAATCTGCCTTCCATAAGTATCAACTTTTGTTGAAGAAAATGATTTTATACTCTAGAGATTTAAATCTGATTACCTATCAGTTTCAAACTAGTAATTCAGATTTTAATATCATTTACACTTGAGAATATCAGTAACCAACATTTAGATTAAATTGAATATCGGCATATATTGGCAGATAATTTCACAGTGAAGGGTAGGCACTAGTCCTAAAATTTAGGACTTTGAAGTTATTTTTATTTTTTCTTATTTTTCCTTAATCTCTTTTCATATGAAAATATTAAGAAAAAGTGTGAAAAATACATGATTTAGATTTGTTGTAAAATATTTTCCCACTGCTACAAGTCCTATGAACTTGTAGCATTAATATGCTCTGTAAATTATATTTGCCTTTTTTAAATTGTATGGATTCTCTGTACAAAGTAATTTACTTTTCTCAGATCTTTGAAGTATTCCTTCCCTAAAAATGATCTTTTAAAAATTGCACTTGTCCATTTTTTCTCTATTTGTTAATAAACATTACATTTTGTCTGTTGTAGTTTTGCATCAGAAATCAAATCTGATTTGGTTTGTAATTGGCCCAGGTTTTTAAATTGCTTATTTGCTTTATGACAACATGCAGTTTTTTTTTACTTTTAAAACCTACATTACAAATTAATTTGTCATATGATTTAGGATTATTTAATGTAATCTAATATTTTAGGTAATATTTTCTTCATAAAAATGAAAAATATAGAAGTAGAAATAATTACATTTTTTAAAAAAAATCAGTTTTATATCATGAAAATGTGATCACAATATTTTTTTTAATATGTCATTTTTTAAAATTAACAATAAATTAACAAATTTGTTTCTAAAAAGCAGTCATACCATTGACCTTGAAAAAAATGAATTCTGAATTACAGAACTGTTAGATTATCTGGGTCTTCGTTTTCACATATTATCCTGATTCTGTTTTGGGATTGTTGGCTCCTCTGTAGCAACTCTTATTTAAATTATTCAAATATTTAGTTTGTCTATCTAAAGGAGACTATTACATCTAAATATATTTCAGATTTCTAAAGTAGGTATTAGAATATTTTAATTGCTAAATGTAAAATAACCCATCATAAAGTAATAATGCCATCGTGTATATATTTCTTTATTGTTTGCAAAAGAATTCCTATTGCATAAAACAGTTTTATGTAAGAAAGTTCAGAGCAATATGCAAGTTGGAGCCACATGTTCAGTGATAGAAAATGGATATTAAATTATTTCTTTTATATTCTCAGAACTATACAACCCACTTCACAGCCTAAATTATTTATATGTAGTAAATTTGCCAAATACATAATTTTTAAAATATTTTAATTTAGCAGTTCTGGTATATAGTCTGCTTATGTAATTTATCATTTTCTGTATATACTCTGCTTCAAGGAACTGCAAATGTTTAAGTCCTTGCCAATATTCAGCATTTACACATTACAAAAATAGAATGTTCAAAAATGGACAGATTAAAGAATCAGAATGATAAATGTAGTGATGTTAGAAAGTTCTGTAATGTTCAAGTATAGATTAGTAATCCTAGAAAATATACTGTAATAGCATTTCATTATCATAAAAAACAATTTTTAAGAAATGAAGCTTTTCAAATCCTGTGATGGAATTGTGCTACTTTTAAAAAGAATCAGTTTGTACATTTCAGTTTCAGTTTTACTTTTAAGAATTGGAGTTGCCAACAATATTTTTTTTTAAAAATGACAACCAACAGATTTAATTACTGAAATGTGAAGTCCTTAAAACAGGAAAGCTTCAACTGTTTTGAATATGAAAATATTTTTTAAAAATGCCTTTTATATGTATTCTTAGTGCATGAAATTAAGATAAAATAAAGCAATGATTGAGTGATTTCTAAAAATTGACTACCTTTACTAATGCTTAAATTACAGAATAATATCAGAAGATTCTCTCTCTTTCATTTACAAAGCAAATTTTAAGCTTTGTGAAATCTTCACGCTCTAGATTTTACCTGTTCAGATCAAATCTGGTCTTACTGTAGAATAAAGAATAAATAAATAGTAAAGGCTAAAGAAAAAATAAAGAATTATTGCAGAATAATAAATTATATTTTGGAAATCAATGGTGGAAGAACATTTATATTGAATTAAATATAAACTGATGAGTTGGATACTTGAGGTTTTAATGGTGCAAATTGAAAAGGCATTTTGAGTCATGGTCAAAAATACAAAATGGCCAAGGCATAGAAAAATTATTTCCTGCATAGCAGCTGATAGCTGCCCTTATTTATGTAATGCAGATTGTCTCCATTTAAAGAGTTAATTTTGTCCCTTGGTTTCAATATATTGTAATCCTCAATATATATTGCAGTTTTGATACTATTAATTACCTATAACTATGATATGCTAAAAGGCTCATCATAGTTGTATGAATTTCATAGCATCTAGTTTTCCATCAACGGAAACAAAATGCTGATCAAAATCATTCTGATTTAGCAAGAAAGTTATTGCACTTTACATTCAATATGTAGACTCGACCATTATGTATGATTAATAATACATTCTGTTTCCTGTCCTGTTTTTGGCAATATACATATTTTATCCCAAAATTTTCATCTCGGCAATTTGTTTTAGTTTTACAGAAATTATGTTTCCTTTAAATAAGCCTTATTTAATTGTATTAATTATACATAGTGTTATGAATGTGATTGTTTTTCCCCTCAAAGAATAAAGAGACATTAAAAAGAGTACTTATTCTTTTGTATCTACTGTACCTAAATTATTTTACGGTAATTTGATCATCTCAGCATGAAATAGGTCTCAGTAATATGAAATCCTGCATTTTCACAAATACCTTCCATTTGTTAATGCATATTCCGCCATTTGTTAGTTAAGCTTTCTTAGAAAACCCCTACAATTAATATTCTACATACATAAATACACACGTATGTATGTATGTAGAATATTAATTCTATGTATAGCTTATGGGTTCAAAGAAACAGAAGAAAAATTTATGCAGGGCCGTAAAGGTAGTCCTCGACTTATGACTACAACTGACCCCAAATTTATGTTGTTTAAGTGAGACGGTTGTTGAGTGATTTTTGCCCCATTTAACTTTCTTGCCACAGTTAAGTGAATCACTAATTACTAATTAAATTAGTAACAGAGTGACTCTGGTTTTCTATTAGGTTTGCTTGTCAGAAGGCCGCAAAAGGTGATCATATGACACTAGGACACTGCAACTGTCATAAATATGAACCCGTTGCCAAGTGTCTGAATTTTGATTGCATAACCAGGGGGATCCTGCAGTGATCATAAGTGTGAAAAACAGTCAGAAGTCAGTTTTTCCAGTACCATTGTAACTGCAACCGGTCAGTAAACAAATAATTGTAAATTGACGATTATCTTTAGTACACTGAACGTATGCAATATATTTTCACTGAAGGTGGAAAGTTTTTGCAAATATGAGACATCTAGTCCAATGGAGTAATATCTGCCTAGTTAAAAGACTGTATTCCAGTTTCTTTTTTACCCAACATTCCTTTACACTTTCAATTTTAAACTTGCACCAAGTGTTTGCCTCTTTTAGATTCTTAAATTACTGTCTGGACTCAACTATGACCAATATCCTATGTGTCAGGAATTTATCTTGTTCCTTATTTAGGTATTTAAAATTACTTCAACTTGCATGCATGTAGACTTGTATTGCTAGGAAGGCCCAATTATGTAATCTATTCCCCCCAAGCTTTAACAAGATCATTTTGTTTAAAGCTGGTGGGTACAGGATTATCCAAATTATATGGGCCATTATATCTAGCATCACTATAGCATTTTGCCTACAGTGTTTTCAAACTAAGCTTCCAGGCTTAAAATACTGTTACAGTTCTGAACAGAAATATAAGAATGTATACATCTACTATTTCAAATAAGTTATGCCAAGGTTGTTGTTCCATTTTATCCCCATCTCTTCATTTTTGTCAGGTGTTTCTCAATATATTACCGATCCCCAGTTTTGTAATCAACATTGTGAAACTATTCTGTTTAGGGGGCATGGATAAACATTCTACTTGCTTCATCCTTGTAAAATACAACACATCAGATTTTCCTCTTTACTATGTGTTAACATTCTGTTCTTAAAAGTTGGATAGTAGCAGTGTCAATGGGATTGAAAGGACCAACTAAACCTCTTCACTTCCTGAGGCTCAAAGGAGACCATTCTAATTCTGTTAATGTTCCTGGAAGGAGCTTGGATGAATTAAAGATGGAAGTAAAAGGAAAAGTGCTATAATTGCATCCATTAAACCCTCCTCCCCGAAATGTATAAAACTGCCAGAGAGTGACTACAAATAGCCATTTTGCTTCCATATAATGGAGGAGTGGATAGTTTGTTGTGTGGGCAAATATTAATATAGAATATCTTTGAATGTTAAATTTGGTAAATATGCTGTACATTTATTACATACATTTTCCAATAAATGAGAATGAAAAGCATTTTTGTTAAAAGATTTATAATTAAAACCAGAGTTTCTCAAGGTTTGAAAGCATACACTTTATATATCAAACAATATGATGCTGTTCTTTTAATATTCATTAAATAGTTAAATATGATAGGATTTGCTGTATGGTAGAAAATGTATTAATGAAATCTGGAGTAAATTCAAGGTTTTGGAGAAACCATATTCAATGCCAGCGATTCTTCCGAGTTTCTTGAAAAAGAGATTATTAGTTATTTAAATGCCTTTAATACTCTATATATTAGTAAGTTGTTCATTAGTTATTTATTTCATTTTGATTTTCAGTGTTAATATATGAGTATTTTATTTGTATGAACATGTCTAAATAATTTATATGAAAATGCAGACTAGATATTAGATACAGTTTTTACAACAGTAATTTTACAGTGTTATTTATAAGTTAACTATAGTGTTTTTGAAGCAGTTAATATAACTAATCTTTTCCTGATTAAATTAATTGATAAAGACAACCAAATAGAATTGGATTTTTGTTTTGACTTCTGCAACCTGCATTGGTGTTATATGGAATAATATGGCAAAGCTTTAACTATCCCATATTATTTCTACATTGTAGATATAATAGTATTTTACTTTTTGAAATCTTACTATAGGCATTTATTTGCTAAATAGAAACATGAACAAAGATGACATATACGAAATCATATAGATTTAAAGCATCAAGCCCCAATATGTAAAGAATTTTTATACACCACTTCTGTTTTATATTGCACTAATAAATAAGATTATTTTTTCCAGCACATAGATGCAATGATGCATAGCCAGATTTCATAGCATGCACTTGTAATATTTTATATACTGTATTTTTTGGAGTATAAGATGCATCGGACTATAAGACGCACCAAGGTTTTGAAAAGGCAATTTTTTTAAAAAAAAAAGTAGGTAGGGAGATAGAGATAGAGAGAGAGAAATACAATAGGTAACTAGAGAGAGAGAGAGATTAGGTAAGTAGGTAGGGAGAGAGAGAGAGAGAGAGAGAGAGAGAGAGAGAGAGAGAGAGAGAGAAATACAGTAGGGAGGGAGGGAGTAGGTAGGTAGGTAGAGAGAGAGAGAGAGAAATACAGGAGGGAGAGAGTAGGTAGGTAGGTAGATGTTTCCAGGTGTATTTATCCATGTGCTGGAGAAGGAAATCGCTGACAACCTACAGCACCTGTTTCTGCTGGCACAGCACTTGATCAATGTAATTCACTCAATCACTAACTAAGGAGCTTTCTGAAAGGGGGAAAAAGTTTTTGCACTCTGCAAACCTCCCCAAAACGGCCTGTTTTTTTTTCAAATAAAAGGCATGAATAGCCTTGGGGGGGGGGGCTTGCAGAGTGTTCCTAAGGGATGGGGTGGGAGGCAAAAAAGAGCAAAAAACAGCCCGTTTTTCACAAAATGGGCCTGTTTTTTGTCAAAGAAATTGCATCCATAGCCTTATGGAGGCTTATAGAGTGTTGCTGGGGGGGGGAGCACACTTTTTGCTCATTTCTGCCCTCCCCAGCCCCCAGGAGTTCTCTGAAAACCTCCATAAGGCTAGGCATGGCCATTTTGGTGAAGAGGGCGGCACTTCGGGAGGCAAAAAAAATGCTGTATTTGATATATAAGACACACCCAGATTTTCCGCCTCTTTTTTGAGGAAAAAAGGTGCGTCTTATACTCCGAAAAATACGGTATTTTCTGAAAATCAAATGGACTGGCTCAGATTACCCCCAAAAGTTTTATAAGCATGCACACAAGCTGTCACACTCCTGATGTGACTTTTAGTGTTATTTTACTACCTCTACTTTGACATAATAATTTTTGTTCAAATCCTAGTCTTATGACAGGTGTCAAACTCAATTTCATAAAGGGCTGCAACAGGGTTGTGTTTGATCTGAGGGGAGTAGGGTGGATGTAGTCAGGGTGGGCGTGGCCAGCTCGACATAACTCATGTCAGCTCCTGTGATTTCCTGAGCACTCTGCCAGCAAAAATAGCATTTCCGAGCTCCATTTTCACTAGCAGGAGCACCGCAGGCCGGTCCTTTGCTATTTCCAGGTCAGTGCTCACAGGCCAGATGCAAGGACTCTGCGGGCCTTGAGTTTGACACCGCTGCCTTTGGATATTTATCCATGTTTATGTAAATGTCCTAAAAGTTTTCCGGTATGACTAAAGGTGGTGGTAGTACTGAATTTGGGGGTGCTGGGAAGAAAGTGTGAAGTAATAGGCCTTTCACATGGAAAAGAAATATTCTGCCAGGATATTCTATAAGAGAATAAGATACTATGTACTATAATCCCTTTATCTCATCTCCATATATAGTAACCGATACACTTCACATTAAAAAAGGTAAATAATACCATGCTGATAAACATGAATTAGAGTCAAGAGGTAATGTAAATCCATACACAAGTGAGCTAAAGCCAACTTACAAACTTACTTTTTTTTCCAGAAATGGTCTTGAGGTTTCAGACAATTTCCTTGCCATCAAGTTTAGACTATTGTTATGCTATCTATTCCAAATACCAGTATAAAACTTTTCTGCTCAAAAAATGTTTAGTTTTACTTTCATTCTGTTTATAATAAAATTATATTGTATCCAGTGGCATGTGTGAAAGTAATAACATTTCAATCTCATATTCTGCAATGCACAATATTTGAATTTCACATGAATATGAAAAAAGATAGTATATGTTGTAAATGTAACAATTTTGTCCATTTTTTACAAAATTTCAATCTTAATTTTCTTTAGTTATTTTAATATGCAGAATTAGTTTTGTAAAAATGTGTAGAAAATAAATTATTTCATTCTTTGTGGCTTTATCTTTGAATTAATATTTTAATCAGCCCAAATATCATTTGATTAACATTTTCTATATTAAATTTCAGCTTATATTTTTGTCTATTAAACATTTCCAAACAGATTTTTTTTAGCTAATATATTCTGTGTAACTACTGTAGCAATAAGGCTTTTCCATACTTTTGGGAGATACATACATTACTGTACCTTCAACATCTGTGGTTACAGCATACATGTAAGTCTTGTTGTTTTCTGAAAAGCAAGTCTCCATTTCAAATTAAAGACTGGTTTGAAAATCACAGTTGAAAATTATCTGTCATGCAACAAACAAGCTGCTGTTCAAGAAGCACAAGTTTTTATTTTACTTCATTACATTTCTGCAGTTCCATTCAGGATATATTGCTTTCCTGAACAAATACTACTCTGACTGCAAAGGATGATTGTGTGTGGGAGAAAAACATGGTTTTTTTAAAAAATGAGCTTCTACTCTAGTCATGTAAGAAAAAATAATTGGTTTTTATTCATATGTAAATTGAATTTGATTACATTTATTGCTGTGTGAAAATAATATCCATAAAGGCTAAAGGAAACAGAAAAAAACTATTCTACCAAATAATACATAAATTACTTGTTGAAATTAATTTTGAAAAATGATACAAATTATTTTAAGGAGAGGAATATTTTGATAAATTTACAGTGTCCTCAGTTTACAAATAAGACTTAAGATTAGATTTAATCATTTTATACTGTGACAGTTTAGGATTGAAGTAAATAAAATGTTGTTAAATTAGTCTGTCTAGAGCAGGGGTAGTCAACCTTTTTATACCTACCGCCCACTTTTGTATCTCTGTTAGTAGTAAAATTTTCTAACCGCCCACCAGTTCCATATTAATGGTGATTTATAAAGTAGGGAAGTAACTTTACTTTATAAAATTTATAAAGCAGAGTTATAGCAAATCCCCCACCGCCCACCATGAAAGCTGGAACGCCCACTAGTGGGTGGTAGGGACCAGGTTGATTACCATTGGTCTAGAGGGCCATACCAATTGAATTGTGGATTAATAGTCACACTAATTTAATATATTCTTGGCTATTTTCATGTCAAGATAACATGAGCATCTTATATATGAAAAGAGTTCTCTAAGCCTTATGTAGCCTAAAACACTTAAAACAGTGAAATGTGAGTAGTTTTTTACTGGGTATGTAAGTCCCACAAAAAGTAGAGAGGCAGGAACACTTAAAAATAGTGCTATAGATTGTGTATGTTATTTTCCTACAACATTCCCTCATTTTGATTCAGTACTTAATGAACTATACTGAAATATGTTATGTCTATTATGCCTTTTAGTATATTTATTTTGTTAGTATTAAAATGTAAATAATTTAAGTGCAAGTCTTTCCTGCGCTGTTCATACAAGTCTATCTTATACATTTATAATATTCAAGGTAAATTTTTTTCATATTACTATGCACATATGCAGTCATAATTGTAAAATGCATTTTAAAATAGAAATGTAGCTGCTATGAAAAAAAAACCATTAATGTTTTTCAATTTAATATGAGCAGCAATTTTTACTGTAAGTCAAGACTTGGACTGATATCCCAAAAGTGCTTTTTCAGGAGAGTCGTTGAGGCCACCTGTAGGTTTATATATGCAGTATTTATTATTGCATATAAACCTCCACATGGCCTCAACAACTCTAAAATAATGCAAATGACCAGCTGTCTGCAAGAAGTATACATCCTTCCATTCCCCTCCTTCCAGTAAGAGCTGAAGAAGCTTGGATGAGAAGCGAAACTTCTTCTAAGAAAAACAAGAAAATCCAGTTGCCTCTTGAAAATGCACTTTTGGGACAACTATGAGTTGGATGACTGAGAATCACCATAGACATTTAGCCTAATATGTAGTGTAAATATCATGCTGTTATACTAAAGATTTTAAATAAAATATTTAATTTGAATATGAGACTTATCCTCTTGGACATTGATTTTCAAAAGCCCCAGAGCCTTAAAATTCATAAATCCATAGTAGTCAGTTTAAAATCCCAGAAACACGGTTCATCATCAACATAAGTACAGACTAGAACATTAAAGAGAATGCTGTTGAAACATTTCATTTACACACCTAAATACCATAAAATTATACCTTGTTTTCAAGAGTGAATAGTAGGCCAAACAAAATTCTGGAACAGATACAGATATTCAGAATCAATAAATGTTTTGTCTAATATATCTAAAATTACTATCTCTCTCCTTTGCTGCGTCTTTTATCATTCTAGATTAATTCCTTTTTTTCATACTGTTTTTATACATCTTCATTTAAGTTGTTAGAAATGGGGACAATTTTCTTATTACTGTACATGAGTACTCTTGATTTACATACATTGGTCTCCTTGCATTTCATGAACTGTAACATATTGTCAAATCAAATTTAAATATTTGTGTGATAAATCTAAAACTTTTAAGTTCTCAATATTTTTTTAAAATTTGGGCACAATTTATGTATCAATATATCAAATTCCATCAATTTGATGGAAACACTTGAGTATAAGTTCTATTTTGCAAACTAAAATAAAAGAACAAATGTGTGAATAAAAGCTCCATAGCTTTTATATATACCTAATTCTATGTAATTCTACATTATAGAATTAACCAAACTTCCATGCTGTAAATAATTATTTGCTTTTAAATTTTGGATAATAAACATAATTCTCTCCCATATTTTAGTGTTTCTCAAAATTTGTTTGCAGCAATATTTGTGCTTTGGTGACACACTAATTTAAATGTAGGAAATACAAAAGTAGTTATGACAAATTGTGACATGAGCATTGATTCTTCACATTTCAATCATTTAAAAAATATGGATGGTTCTTCCCATTTCAACTTCGATAGTAATTTTGCTCATGCAAAAGTATGACTTGTAATAAATGTGTTGTAAGTGTTGATGAATGGCAGTAGAATCATTTGCATATTACATTGATTTCAGGTATAGTATTTTCACTAACCTCTTTCATTTGCCATACACATTTGGCATTACTTGGGCAATTTAATAAGGGATCTCTCTGTTTATCATCCATATCCATTGTGAATATTTATCTTGTTTAGGCCAAGATTATTGTTCTAATTATAGTTCTTCTAAATTCTTTTTAAATTATCAGCTATTATCAATTATGTTCATAATTGTTTTTTTCTTTTGCTATACAAGATTAAGTGCTTTTTCTGCATTTATAGAAGAGGAATTGACAGGTTGTTTTTGATAACAGTTTTTTTTAACACTGGGAGCAATTCAGCAGTAGAACTAACTAGGGAGGTGGTAAACTTCTCTTCAGAAAGGACATTATGTCAGTATGAAAAAAATTATTTTTAATTTAGATTCTTGCATTGAGTAGAAAGTTGGTCTTGGCCTAAATAACCCCTTCCTACTCTGTATTGTAGATAAAAATAAACCAACTATTGGAAACATATTTAGTGTTCTATTCCACTTCCTCTGTTCATTAGTCCTAATTCTTAAAAAAAAAAATATTACAGAACACTAGTTGGGAAACATAACTTTTTAAAATAATTTTTCATATCTGTTGTATGAGAGAAAGGTAAGAAGTTCATACAACAAAAGAGATAATATATAATATTTAATTCCCTTTCACAGCGTCATTGGAAGGAGAAAGGCCACCTTCTCCATTTCAGATTATTTTCTACTGCTAGTTTCAAAGAGAGCCTCCAAAGCTGAGCAGGTTCACCAAGAGTCAGGAGAGAGCATTTTCCCATTTCTCTTGAGAAACGTGCTGCAGACTATTGAATTGCTATTGCCTGACATCACCAATGGATAGCAACATTAGGCAGATGACCACTATTTCCACATATTGTAAAAATGTAGACTGTAGAACAGTACAAATTGGAAAGTGCATATTGGCAGTTACGTTGTAAAAGTAAAATACGATTATAATGAAACTTTATAGTGGCAGGATAATGAGTTTATACACAAACCTAATACCTTCCGTACATGCTACACAACTCAAGAAGCTTCAGTTATTTTTATTCTTCCTAACTAACAAAGTCCAGCGAACCTTTAGAGTATTGTTCAAGATACATATGATAATTGAGATACATGAATAGAGCACATCAAGTGTACTTTATACTTCTTTAGCAATTCTGAACAAAGATGGAATAGTCATTTTCTATTAGTGGCTTGGAATAAATATTGAAAAAAATGTGGAAGATACTTCCCATTGAAGGAATTGGTCACTCTCTTTGACTATAGAAATGATCAAGTGCTGAGTAAGTTTTCTTTTGGAGTCTAACTTCTTCAAGTTAGACTAACTTACTCTGCTACTTCTGAGTAAGTTTTCTTTTGGAGAGTAACTTCTGCAAATGTTTTTGAAAACAAAAATCTTTAAAACGCAGCTCTGAATTTTATTTATAGCCAATGTTAGAATGTTTGAAAATAGTATAATGAACTTTTCACATAAAATGGTCTGATGTCAAAGATAATGATCATCACTTTTGGATAGTATCAGGGATAAATTTCCTATATTCAACCATTTATCCTAATTCTTACGAATAAACTTATTGCTGAGGATGGTCATTTCCTTCGTGTTAACATTTCTGTCTTTCAAAATATAATTGTTATTTAGGTCTTTATTGCTCACTAAAATTCTACTTTTAAATGTACACACTGTATTTATAGATCAATTGTCCATGCAATATACAGTCTATGACTTCACAGATAGTTTATAAAGTACTACTTCATTGTATTAGGTTAGAATTTATAGCAAGCAGATGGTTATATTTGAAAATGTATCTTGGAAAAAGTTGCGATGTTCAACATTTCAAAATAAAGAAGAGACAAAGAATATTAAAATGGTCTGCCTCAATAACATCTATCAAAAATGAAAACCGTTAGGATAATTTAATTTTTGTTACAGCTACCTTCACTCTGCCCCTTCTTTCCAGAATCTCAAACTGTAGCAATGAGTATATTTTGTAACTATTCTGCTATAAAATAAATAACCCAAGAGAAAAACTCAAAAAATGTAGAAAGGAAACCTAACAATGTTTGTATTAAAACAGAAGGAGTAATGTATATTGTGTTTATAGTAATCTGGAGTACTATGCTATAACTGAAGAGATAACAGAAGTATGTTCTAAATAGATAAAAGAAGGAAAATAATTAAAAATAACCTGGGCAGGAGAACATAGTCAAGCTTGTGAGTGGGTTAGGTCTAAATAATGCTAATATCTAACTGGGATCTACTTCTATAACATTTTAGTAATATGAAAAAAGCAACAGGATGTGGAAGCTTTGAACATCCAGTTGCCCTTGTGTCATGCTAATTAAACTTGCCTCATGTTACTTGACTGTGTTTATAGTAATAATATATAATCACCTAGATGACTAGCTGTATTTTCCATATATTTTTCTAGTCCTGTTTCAAAATCACCCCAAATATACATACAATGGCTACAAACCCCATATTTTACTCATATTGAAAATTCAGCATTTTAGTTATATTGTAGGAATGGAAGAAAATATATTTCATATGATAGATTACTTACGATTATAACTGCTGAGTATCTTTCTGGTTTCTAGAAATCAACTTTACATCAGATAAGAATAGTTACAGAACAATAGTCTTACTGCCCCTCCAGATTTCCTAGGCTATAACAAATCATTATCTTTAATGTGCTCAAGTAGAAATCTGGTTTAGATATTAGACTCTTCTATAACATGCTACTGATTATTTCCTTTTAAGTCAGAAAGCAGGTAATGATATATGATTCTTGCTAATAGGTTACAAATCTATTAGAAGAGACTTATGTTGTGTTATAACTATCACTAAAATTGAACTATAAGAACTATTGCGGAATAAGGAAGAAAACTTGCTACTAAATTTACTAGTAATTCAATCTGAGTATTCAGGAATAGCACCCAAGTCTTTGGGTTAGAGCATCGTGGTTCCCATCCATAATAAGTGCTTAAATTCTCTTAGGGGTATCAAACTTCTGGGCCGGATGTGTCATACGCTGGCCACGCCCACCCGTTTTAATAAAGAGGAAAAGTCACAATATGTCACATAACAATGTGATGATGCAACGATTTGTGTCCTAGTTTGTAAGAATTGTTTAGTATTTCAGTTCAATTACTTTAAACATAGTTGTTTACAGATACAAACAGCATGCTCTTTCCATACATAAGCAACTTTAAGTTTTATCTGTATGCAGTTCCAAAATCATAAATACTGAAGAGGTTATAGACCTCATAGGAAGTATGTTCCTCGAATAACAAATAGTTGCAACTTGCTTGATTCTTCTTAAAGGAAATCTGTCAAAGCTTATTATCTTGTAATCAACACCCAAATTCGATCAATTCATGGTGATTAGAAAAAACTGATACATGGTGAAATAAAGTCTAGCCAGGAATCTATATGCAGAAAATGATAGATAACTATACATCATTTTCAACAAAAGGATTAATCTCCCATAATTGACTTCCATTATGGTTCAGAGCTTGATTTTGTACTGTCAAGCATAAGAACAACCATTTTATTCATGATAAAAGAATAAAGATGCCAGCCATTAGATTAGTGTTGCTATTAAAGCATTCTCATTCCCATGTCTTTGTCATATATTAAAATAGATGGTTGTTTAACTGCAAAGAAGGCTTCAGATTTATTATTGTTACAAGAGGTTAAAATAATCTCATAGAATTGTCATAGTTTCATTAGTCTATTCATCACTCCAAACAACTAAGTTCATTGTACAGATGCAGTAACAATTAGTATTTAGTAACCATGCTTATAATAAGTTCTTTAAAGCATGTAGAACTTTGTGATCTTTGGTGTGATTTATTAAGAATAATCTGTTCTTAGTTAAAATTCAGCTTATTTTTATGGCTATAATTAGTTAATGGTGTGGAAGAGGCAGCAACTGTGATAATTGTCTTAAGACAATCTTATTTCATTAGTCCAGCAGACTCTTAGCTGAAGTTGGTTCATACCTCTCCAGTTTCTTTGTAATCTTATTTAGCTTCATGAGTGTCCAGAGACTGAATCCTAATAACATAAGAATCTTTTAATTAAATTCGTTAAACGTTATTTCAGGTGTAAGGTTTTCTTAGGTAGTAGCCAATAAGCAGGTGGGCAATCTAGAACATGTGTGAAGTAGTGGAAAAGCAGTGAGACATAGGATACAGTGGGTAAATTAATGATGGGGAAACTATGGGATGGGCCAATTAACTAATCATTAATAATCACAGCTTCCTTTCAGAATCCCCAAGTTATCTTTGTACATCAGGGAACAAGTTACCTAAGGGTATAGGTGTCTAGATTCCCTTTAGATCTGACTGGACAATGGCTTTGAATCCCCAGGACAATTATAGACACTTGGATTCTTTTATTTTGAAAGAGATAGAAATATCTTACTTATTGTTGGAAAATGCCCAGCAAGTAGGGAGACTTGAATTGTTGTGCAGCCATACGAGATCCAGGATTGATACCCCCCTCCCCCGATTCCATGGAATCTTTATCTGTTCTCAAGGCAAGCAGTCTGGGGAGATTCCTGTATTATAGGTATCATAAGTATTGCAATAAAGTAATCAACTTTTAATGTGTTGATCTATTGCCTGGACCTTAGACCTGGTTCCAAGTAACAGCCACAATAAATCAGTAGTAAAGAATAATTTCGTACGTTTTACTATACAGGCTATTCTTGACTTAAGACCACAGCTGGGACACATTAGCCACTGTGGTCATTAAGTTAGGTATCATGTGGCCACACCGATTCAACAATCTTTTTTGCTACTGTCATTTCATTAAGCAAATCACCTGTGGCTGTGTGTTGAGACATCATAGAATAATGATTTGTAGCATGCTACTGGCTTTGCTTGTCAGACACTGGATGAAGAAGTTGCATGTGGCAAGCTATAACATTACAGGACACTAACTTGTGAACTGGTTGCTAAGCAACTGGCTTACAATTACATGACCTTGGGTACAAATACAAGGATTGGCCACATGCCAAGTTTTTTCAGTAGTGTCATAATTTCAAATAGTCACTAAATGATTGGCCATTAAGCAGAGAGTGTCTGTAGTCACTAGGCAAAATGTACCAAACTCTGAACTTATTGTTTAATTATTATATAATTAACAGTATATAGTTCTGGAAACTCAATATTTCTATTTAAGGTACTGGCCAGGAAAGACTGAATTCCAGCCCTGTCATAGGCATGAAAAACTGTCTGGGTTACTTCGGGCCAGTCATACACACTCAGCCCAACTCACATCACAGAAAGAGAAAGAAGTATTATGTATAGTTGCTGCTTTATAAAAAAAATAATAAAGGGGAGATAAAACTAATAAAAATTATTTTCCAATTTGATTCTATTCAAAAATTCAATTTTGATCCAGATTTTCTGGATTAAGCATCTGATAAATATTTTAGCATATTTCTTAGAATAAGTGAGATACCATTCCCATAATATTAATGTTGCAAACATAGGTTTCCAGTAAAATTTGGTACTTTCTAAAGTAGAATAGAATAGCAATAGCCTTTAGACTTATATACCGCTTCACAGTGCTTTACATCCGTCTCTAAGCAGTTTACAGAGTCAGCATATTGCCCCCAACAATCTAGGTCCTCATTTTACCCACCTCGGAAGACTGGAAGGCTGAGTCAATCTTGAGCCCGGTGAGATTCAAACTGTAAAATTGCAGCAGAGCTAACTTGCAGTACTGCATTCTAACCACTGCGCCACCATTGCTCCTTAGGAATAGGAGTTGGAAGGGAACTTGGAGGTCTTCCAGTTCAAACCCCCTGCTCAGGATTAAACAAATGATTGTCCACTCCCTCTCAGTGTTGGAGCATTCACAACTTCTGGAGGCAGGTTGTTCCACTGATTATGTGTTCTAACTGTTAGGAAATTTCTGCTTAGTTCTAGATTGCTTCTCTCATTGATTAATTTCCATCCATTGCTTCTTGTCCTTCCCTCAGATGCTTTGGAGAATAGCTTGACTCCCTCTTCTTTTGTGGCAATCCCTTAGCTATTGGAACACTGCTATGTCACCCCTATTTCTGCTTTTCATTAAACTAGACATACCCAATTCCAATAACCATTCTTCATGTGTTTAGTATCTAGTCCCCTAATATCTTTGTTGCTCTTCTCTATACTTTTCTAGAGTCTCAACATCTTTTTAAATTGTGAACCAAAACTGGATGTAGTATTCCAAGTGTGGCCTTACCAAGGCATTATAAGGCACTTTATGTGTTCTTGATTCTATCCCTCTGTTAATGCAGCCTTAGAACTGTGTTGGCTTTTTTGGCACCCTACTTGAATACCTGTTTATACAAATGCCTATTACTTTATCTCAACTCAGTTATTTTGTTACAATTAACAAATATTGACCTGGAATCTCCTCCCCCAAAATATATATATACATACATACATACATACATACATACATACATACATACACACACACACACACACACACACACACACACACACACACACACACACACACACACACACACACACACACACACACACACACACATATATATATATATATATATATATGAAAAAGCTCAGTGATTGTTGAGGGATGGGGACGGGGGAGGCTGGCTATGTTTTCTCACTATCTGTAACAGAAAATAGAATTGTTTGCATGATGACAACAACAATTACTTGGGAGTGAAAAGGTTTTCCACTGGTACACAAATTGTGGATAATAAAGTTCCAGTAAAGGCATATAAAAATAGGTCTAGCAATTTATAACTTTTGACTTTAACTGGAGGGGGGGAGTTCAATACATGTAGTCCTTGCTTGAGAATTTGCTTTATGGCTGCTCAAAGTCACAATGGCCATAGAACAAGTGCTTTATAGGCTGTAAAACACCCCCAGCTATTATATATATGGTTGTGTCTCTACCTACTCCCCGATGGTCATATGACTTTATGTTGGGAGGTCAGTTTTATAATTTCTGGCAGCATTCCTCATCATATGCCATGATTCTTGATGGGGTTTTTTGCTGGTTTCTGGGCAGGAAGATTGCAAGTTTTATTTCCCCATTCTTTCATTTTTTTGCTGTGTTCAGATGAGCTCTTTGAGTATAAAACTACATGCTCTTCTGGCACATAGCAAGAAAAATAACAGAATATCCAGTGTTCAGATTTAAGCCCTATTTAGCAAATGGTAGAAAGCAAATAGTACTTGGCTAGTAGCCTATAGAAATGAATAATGGGATGCTAATAATGGGGTAACAACCTGCAGTTACTATTCTTAGTTAGCTGTTGTCTAGATACATGATATTAAGGAACAGCTTAATTACAAATACACATTACTACCCTTTTACTTCAGTAAATATTAATGCAGACACAGAATAATTTTAATATGAGTCACTAGTTAACAAAATAAAAACAAACATTTGATTTTCAAGATTAAAATAAAATAGAAATGATAAAGCGGTAAGGCCCTCAGAATCTTGTAATCAAAAGAACTTTGTTTTTAATAGTAATTTTATCAAAGATTATAATATCAATACTAAAAGTTAATACAAATTGAAAAAAGGAATAGAAAGAGTACAAAGTGCAAAAAGGTGGACAATGGAAAGAGAAATAGAAAAGAAAAATATAAAGTAAAAAGTGCCTTCCCATGTTCATCGCAATAAAATAGACAATTTTAGCAACTTATTACCTTTTCTTAAAACAAATGATATTCCCATATCCTGTCTTTTATCTATAAACAAAACCATAAAGCATCTCATTTCAATCCTGTTTTCCACAAAAGTCCACTGAGGGTTACCAAAGATAATAGCGTATCTATTTTAACTGATGAAATAAAATCAACTTTATATTCCTTCCTTTTACTTCTAAGATTCTTGATCTCTAGTTCTTTCTAGTAATGTCCTAGAATTTGACCCTCCCCCATTTTTTTCTCTTACCCTTGTCACTAAATTCTCCAAAGCTTCACAAAACTTATATCAATAAGTAAGACATCAGCCAGTTTTTTTGATATGTTCAAAGTAACATCTTTTTCAATATCATTCTAGTAGAAATCCATTTTCAATTCACTTTCTTGTTCCTCATGCTTGTTCCTCTTCCATAACATCTTTTAGACAGACTATATAAAAACAGACCATTTTAAAATCAACTTCTTCATCCATTGTTCAGATATCCTTCAATATGTTAAATGTTGAAATATTTTGCTTCATTCTGTAATTATAAATCAAGTTTAAGTGTTCTTTTAATTGTACTCTTTAGTTCCCTCTAATGTCCAGTTTTAAAATTTTTATCTTACTGTTTCAAAACAAGCCATTTTCCACATGAAGAATTCTTTTAAATTAATTCCAGAATCTTATTTCAAATATGATTAAATGGTTTCATCTGTAACATTCTAGAATCAAAATTTTAATAATCCTTTGCTATTTATTTTGAAACAATCTTGAACTTATTGTTAAAATGTATTTGCTTCACTATTCAAGGAAACTCACCCAATGCTGTCAAATGTGTAGATTTAAAAGTTCAAAAACTAGGAAGCTTTTAACCATAATTTCCCATTTTACTACTACTAATTTTCAAAAAATTCAATTATAATTTAAGATCCCTATTTTATTGTACTAAGGGAGTAATGAATTTTGACTGAACTGAATAGATTTTTTGAGGTGGGGAGTAAGAATTTCTCAGTTGCTAATTCACAGGCATAATACATCCTTGTTTGAAATCATAGGAAAATGAAAGTAGAAAACAATCCATACTTCAAAAAAAAAAAAAAAACTAACAAGCCTTATTTCCAATTTCTGAATACATTCATTGACATTCTAGATCAGGGGTCTCCAACCTCCAGGCTGTGGCCCACTACCAAGCCATGGCCTATTGGGAACCGAGCCACACGAGAGGCAGGCCAGCATGCTTGCGCATAAGCAGCTCAACTTGCACAAGCGGCAAGTCTGTGTGCATGTGCATGGAGTTAAACTTGTAGTCCGTCCCCCCCCCAAGTCAGGCCACCAATCTGCAAAGGTTGGGGACAACTGTTTTAGATGATATAGGACATGTTGTCATGTGTTTTAATTACTATTTTACAAATCTGGGATGCAAAAATAGAGATGATAATTAGATGGTAGCAAAGAGATACAAAAAACCTAAGCTCTTTGGTGCCAACTAGTCAGATTCCAGTTTCTTTATCCTAAATGCCACTGAGATACTATTGGTTTCAATTTACATACCAAGCCATTATTTTCAATTTAAAAGGAACTGTGTGTATGTAAAAACCTGTTACTTTTATTGAATTATAAATTAATAACAATAAGACAACTAGTACTAGTAATATCAGGATTAAATATAATACATTTAATTTCATTTAAAATATCACTAACCTTTATCATTTACAAATTTTAGAATACAAATTAAAAAATCAAGAAGGAAAAAAAATGACACAGGTAAAATTATGAAAAGAAATTTCTGATATCAAGGCATTATGCTTACACAATGAATTAAAAAACAATCAGTTTGGATGTATGTTTAAGGGAATTGTGCATTCTTCAATTAGTAAAAGCTTACAGATTACAAAACAATAGTATAATAAGAAAGGAAATATTCTACTAGAGTTCTTCACTTCTCTTGAAAGAATATTGATATACTTTCACACAATTAGCATTCAGTTAATGCCAGTCAATGCAAACAAAATATTCTTTGAGATGTTCTATCCGTACATCATTTTTTACATGCAAACATTTTGAATTCAGAGCATTCTTATAATTTGATACCTAAAGATCTATTGGATTACAGTTCCCATAATTTCCCTGAAAACAGTGTGGCTTTCCAACATATGAGGGTAACCAATTGAGAAATTGCTGCTCAGATAATTTAGAGCAGGGCTGTCAAATTCATGGGCCAGATGTGTCATGTGCTGGCCACGCCCAACTTAGCAAAGGGGAAAAAAGTGATGACAACATGACAACACAAGTTTGACACCCCTGATTTAGAGCATGGGAGTCCAACCTTTTTGGCTTGCCTGGGCTGTGTTGAGTAAAGAAGAATTGTCCTGGGCCACATATAGAATATAATGTTAATATTTATATAAATCACATGATAATGTTAAACATTTACAACCTTGTGCAGCATCATTAGCTGCCCAGAGCAGCATGCAGCCCATAGGCCATGGGTTGAGCATGTCTGATTTAGATAAGCAGGTAGTGTTTGCAGAGGAATGGAATTTCTTGATATTAAGTATTTTTTCTATTTCTTTACATTGATGGATGAATGAATCTGTTCACCCTGGTGCATTTTCAGCTTTATAAACTTTTAAGTTTAAACATGTTTTATTTTGAAATGCCTGCAGATGATGTGGAGTAGCCTGCTGGTTTAAATGCTTATAGCAGATAATTATTTACCTTGTCATTGAAGCCTCAGCTGTAGAACATGAGGTTTGCATGCAGAAGGTCCCAGATATTCCAGCAGCTCCTTGCAACACTAAGAAATCCCTCTGCAATCCCAGAGAGTGATTGCAGGTAGTGCTTGGCTGAAAGAATCAGCAGTCTGCCTTGCCTTCCTACACTCTGAACCTTCCCCAGTGGCAGCATAATTATGGTTATTCCGTCACAGAGACTCCTTTCATTTCATTAGCTTCTGCTGTTTCACTTGTCTTTTTAGACATTTAATATTTACTCCTGTGAAGCCCAATATAGTTTAAAGATACTGGAAGTGGTGCTACTTTTAAGTTTCTTCCTCATGGCTTAGTCTTTAATGATAACAATGCTGCCTAGGGGAAAAATGCACAAATACCTAGGTTTTCACATTCATTTGCAATGATGCAACCTCCTGAAGTATTTGCATTAATTTCTTCACTACTTGGTTCATACTAGAACTAATATTGCAGAACTCCAAGATGTATCATTCATAGGGCATCCTACTATTAAATTCCACAGTGATTTCCAAAACCCTGTTACTTTCAGTTTGAACTAAAACCTCCCCCCCTCCCACTTCCCAAGGCCTCTATTTTTAATCTTAATTTTAACTTTGAAATCAAATACTGTATGGAGTGTTATCAGCTATATTTTATCAATACATTGAAACAAATTACTGAAGTTTATATTCCCAAAAATATTTAAGCCTTTTAAATATTACATGGCAGAGACATTTCCAATATTTATTTCATTTGTGTGTTAGATTAATGTTGTAACTCAGCAGCTTTTTGGGGCGCAGGGAGGGGAATAGCTGTTTTGATATCCTGAAACACTGAAGGGATCTCAGTTTCATGAAGTTTTATATGATAATTATTATTAATGAACATCAAAAGCTGCTTTGGCATCTGTAGTATCAGCTATAATGAACATCTTAATCAACTATTACTAAATAGTTATAAAACAACATATATGTGTTCTTAAATCTGTGTTAGAATTTAAACTAATAAAGGATTACTGTCTTCTATGCTAGGTATCTGAATGTAAACTCTGTAACTTACTGTGAAACGAGTTCTAAAATTGCCTTCCATATTAATATGTTATTAGTCAATAATATTAATTATTAATTAACATTAATATTACTTACGCTTGATTATCAGGAGGATAACACATTCTTGAGCAAATCTTAATGTGACTGAAATATATCACAGCATATATTTTCTCACAATATATCCTCATCTACTGAAAATAATACTAGTTTTTTCAAAACCCTTCATTAACTTGTCAATTATTTTGCAATTTAATTTTTTTTAAAAAAGCCAAGTCTATTCCAACTAATAAATAGTTTTTTCATATTTGATGAAAGGCTGACCTAATTATTTGAGGGTTTTGTTTTGTTTTTCAGATAAAAGCAAAAAATTATGACAAAGTAGAAAAGGTAAGCTTCTATATATGCATTAATTTTAAAAAAATCAGACTAGTAAAGAATTAGAATATGTATTTTCTCTAGTGTGATAATGAGTTATGTGCCTACCTTGAGCTAAGAAGTCTTAACTTTTGAGGGATCATGAATGAAATATTCCATGTGGCTGTTGGTTAAGCAAAATGATTATAAGTGTTTAAGATATTCATAGGTATTTAGCATTGTGATATAGACATAATGAGACCCTCAGAAATGAGTGGGTTGTCATTAAATGTGTTGGTCCTTGTATATATTAGAATCAGTACTTCTACACGTTATATATGATTTCCATAAATAATGCAAACAAAACATGCTTGTTTGACCAAAGATTATGTAAATCATTCCAACTACATACATGTTCCTGTTCTCACAAATGATCCTTCTGTATCAAAGTTGTTATCTTTGAAGCTCACATTCTAGTATGAACCACAGCTATACTTTTTGCCTTATGGGACTTCTGGAACAACTTACTAAATAATCAAGATAATTATGAAAACATTTTTCACCATGTGTTATTAACATGAAGAGCCCAATGGATTGGGAAGAAGAAATGATGGTTGATACATAAAAGCAGTAGACAATAGAGCTTAGAGTGGCCTCTACAGTTGCTTATATCAATTTGTGTAGAATACTAACTGTTAGAAAGACAGTTTGATGAACTGATTAAGGTCTCAGATCAGGGTGACTTTGGATCAATTACTGTCTCTCAGCCCTGGTGGCAGTAACAAAGTATTTCCAAAATCTGGCCAAGAAAATTAAAGAGACTTGTCCAGGTAGTTGCCTGGATCAACACTGGGTCAAATATTGTTTTTTTTTAAAGTAACTGCTACAGCCATGCTGACAACTATCATGTGAGAGTACAATAGAAGAAGCTTTTCCCCTCAAACATCAAAACAACCATCAGGTGCTTGGGGCTGCTTCAAAATATGCATGTTCACTCACTTGGCTTCATGTATTTTCTATGCATGTTGGAAGCAGTTGCCCAAGTTGGAAAAATGTCTGTCTTAACAATTCATAAAAATATGCTTTGTCTATGTTTTCTAGTTAACATGCAAGCAAAACAAGATTGGACATAGTTTATAGTATTTTAACATCAGATAATGCCAAGGAAATAGGCTACACTGGAAAGTTTAAAAAAGAAATCACAAAAGAGGGCAGTGGAAAATAGCTTTTTTGTTGTTCACAGGAAAACTACAATGTGCTTAGTCTATTATGTTCATTGCTCATAATAAATATAAAGATTAACATAAATACAACATGATTTAAAATATTAAACCTGTTACCTATATAAAGTTAAAATACCATGGGATATGCATCAAACCTTACCTGGCAGAGAAATAAAATCAGATAGGCTCCAGTTAGAGTGGGCTTATCATGCATTCGACTTATCAGTCTTTCTGCAAATATCTGTTTTTCATCAGTTTTTAAAATTTAATTGGACAAGTGAAAGTATACATTTAAATATAAGAGGGTGTATAGCAGTGATGGCGAACATTTTTCACCTTGGATGCCAAAAGCACCTGTGTGTGTGTGTGTGTGCTATAGTGCACACACGCATGCCCACACCCATAATGTAATGCCCCCCATGCCATGCCCCCTGAGCATGCATGCATGACCCGCCCTGTGCATGTGCACATGGCTTTCTTGGAGCCTAGAGGGGTGAAAATGGCCTTCCCTGCCTCCCCCGCCCCCGGAAAGCAGAAATGGCCTGTTTTCCGACTCCCGGTAGGCCCAGTAGGTCCATGTTTCGCCCTCCCAGGCTCCAATGACTTTCTTGGATTGTTCCTGAACTTCTGGTTTGGGTGTTGGGTGGTTTTTGAGGGAAGCCTCAGGAGAGCAAAAAATGGTCAAAATCAAGACTGAAAATTAGCTGGCCAGCGTGCGCATGCACGCTGGAGCTGACAGGGCAATGCCTCTCGTGCCCTCAGAAATGGTTTCGTGTGCCACCTGTGGTACACATGCCATAGGTTCGCCGTCACGGATATATAGCATTGAAAAGGCCCTACATATCTACTTCATCTAATATCTTACAATTTAGAGGGGAATATGAATTAGGCTTGCAAAGACAGAAGAATTTTGAATTGAGCCTAGAAAATGATTGGGAATAGTGAACCTGATAAAATATTTGTTTTGACCTTCATATTACCCAAGACTTGCTGGACAAGACAAGAATCTTTATTGTGGGTAATGATCTCTCCATAAAACACATTGCACACTTATAGATAATACTGATTAGCCAATTAGCAAAATTGATAAAACAGAAGTTACTCATCTTACTTAAATAGACTCATTTGAAAAAATTAAAAAAGGAAATGTTTTAAATATAATTGTCCAATTTAACCAGAATATTTAATTAGGTTAACAGCTTGTGAGTTTTGGCATAAAATGGACAATGTCATAAAACATGGTGGTTTCAATGCCTCTTTCACTACAAAGTTTGGAATTCAATGGGATGCCTTTGTATCTCTCCTCAAAAACTACTTAAGAGCCTTAAACTATGCCACAATTGATTTGGGGACAGTACTTTGGTTTAGACACCTTGTTGATGAGACATACATGGATCACTTAGAAAAATGTCTTCAATAAATATGCAGCTGTGCTCTAAATTAATATCGAGTTCCTGGCCCTCCTTCAAAGATATCCTTATATTCCACCACAGTCATCTGAGTAACAAAGTATGTATGTTCTGTGAAGTCCCACTGATGCTTTAAGGTGCATAAAGTGCCAGTCAAATTTCCATTAAGAAAATCAGAACATATAAAGCTCCATTATTGAATACTGTCAATCTTTTCTTTCAAATTGCTGCAGTTTACAGCTGTATTATTTTAACACTGGTTAAAAATAACCGACACCGAATGTAATTCATGAAAATTTGCCCAAGAAATGTAGAGGATAATCATTGTATTTTGTTCAAAATTGAGGAAGTTTGTTCAAATTTGCAAAACAAGAATCTACTGTGACCTGCTGATGGACCCCCATTTCTTTTTTCTCTCAATATAATATAGCTATTTCAACGATGCCTTATGAAAGTCTTACACATTGACTTGTGGAAGTGCTACCTTTCATATGTGCGAGAAACAAAAGGGAAGCTACCCAGTTATAAGTAAGTTGATATGGTATATTGGCTACTTCTTATAGGCCTAAGATTTAAAGGAAGAAATAGATAACTCTGCCAAGGTCAATTCTTCACATGGACATACCATGGCACAAATTGCTGACTCAGCGCTGTAGGAGGATTGCTTAGAGTGTATTGGTGTAACACTGCTGATCCAGGACTGGTACTTCCCTCTTCCATCTGTTTCTCACCTCCTACTTTTACTTTTTAGTTTATGTAGAAGCAGCAATAATTTTGGAACTACTACCCTATTGCTCAGTGGTGTCTCTGGTATAAGGATACAACAAAGTTAATTTTCTTGATCAGTAGTTTAAACTGCGGCATCATTATGTCTGTGAGCATCTAGGCTCACTCCAAACTACTCTGAATTTTTTCAAGCTTTCTGCTCCTTGGAGAATCAAATGTCCAGACAGCCATCAGTTTAAAGCAGTTTGGAATTAACCTGAAAGTTGTTTGAAGTGTAATCATTCTCATTGTTACTTTTTAAATATTATTTCACCTTACTTTGCAGAACAGATAGTCTATTGGTTACTGCTTTGTTTAATACTGTTCACAGTTAAATCAATGATGAAAAAATAGCTTTGTAATCAGTTCTTACTTTTATGACCTTCCTAGATCTGTAAAGCAAAGAAAAGGTGAAATAAGATCGGAAGCATAGTCACAAATTCACTTAGCAATTGTTTGCTTAATAACTGAGTTGTCTGTCTCAATTGTAGTCCCTGGACAAGGACTACCAGTATTTTCAATTATATGATTGTACAGTAATGTAATCCCAGAGTAAGGATGCCAATAAAGAGCAAAATGTCTTAATATTATTAAAGCTGCTTTATTTCAGCTCTTTCTAAACCCTATGTTATTTCTCAAATCTCAATCTGCTTTTCAAAAATCCTTTTAAAATGCAACAAGTAGGTTCCTTGATCAGGGAATTCTCTCCAAAATGTAGATCCTCTTGAAGCATGTCAGACTGTGCCCTATGAAAAATTTGGAATGATATTTTTATGTATGATAACCTGCTTGTTTAAAGTAATAAAACATAATAATTTGTTTTCATGCAAATTTAATTCCATATTTTCTTTGTATTTTTTACAGAGAAAAAATGGCTCAAGCATATGATTTTGCTCTAGATAAAATTGGCATGGAAATAATGTCATATCAGGTAGGTTTCTATATATATATTTGGAAATATTTTTTGTTAAATACTGAACGGTTATGACAAACTAAACTTTGATTGCTTTTTATATAGATCTGGGTAGATTACATCAATTTTTTGAAAGGCGTGTAAGTACAATATTTTTTCTTTTATGTTAATTAATGCAATGTTGATATTCATACAGGTTGCAAAGTGTATTTGCTGACATATTACTGTCTCGCCTCACTATTTAGTGAAGCAGTAGGGTCCTACGCAGAAAACCAGAGGATAACAGCTGTCCGCAGGGTTTATCAGCGAGGCTGTGTGAACCCTATGATCAACATTGAACAACTGTGGCGAGATTATAACAAGTATGAAGAGGTAAATGAAAAGATGCTAGCATTCCAATTTGAGTGACTCTAACACAACTATTTTCTTCCTCTGCAGTGGGAGCTTTTTCTGATAAGGCAAGGTGAATAGACTATTGTCTCATACTGTTCAAAATTAAAATCAGTCTTTTGCATTTAAGACCAGCCATTTATATTCCTTTCCCCCTTTGTTGCTTTGTTTATCATCTCAAATCATAAACAGTCTATAGAATTTGAAAACTAACACATTATTTGGTAAAGCTTGAGTTAACTTCAGAAAGAAAGAAAATAATTTGTAAGAAAGTCAGTCCTAACACACTGAAATCTCAGGGATCCTTGTTTGACTATGGATTTTTGTACCTGATCTCAATGATGCAGAATTTACATATGGAGAACATTGGTTTGCAGATACAGTTTTGATCCTTTTGGCCACAAGGTATATATTCTGTGATAATCCTAGCTCAAGAATAGCTAAAGAATCTTTTGGGGAACAACCTTTTTCACAACATAAACAGGTAGATTTAAATTTTTTTATAACATTCAAATCTGAATTTGATTGACTTCTAATGCTTCTTCAAAGTTTATTGAACTTAAGCATTTATTATTTGTCTGCCTTAATCACAGTGAATTCAGAATTACTTCTGAAATTAGTTTTCTGAGTCCTTATAAGGAATTAACTTATAAGAATTAACTGATGTTCCCAAGCCTTTATTATCTTTATTAAAAGTTGAAAGAAGTTGATGGAGTTAGCATGAATTGTTTATGTATCAGTTATAACAATATGAATACCTTATCTTGACAATCAGTGGCTGGTTATTTAAAAAACTGTGAAGCTATTTTTTTTTCATCTAAAAAAAGAAACCTCCCTTCCTCTCTCTCCCTTCCTTCCTTTTACAAGAAACCTGGTCTAGTCAAATTTTTTGAAAATTTTCTTTAATTATGTATATTTCTGGTCATGCTTCTTTTAAATTCTCATAGTTATGCTGTATATTCTATACATCATGGTGGACTAGTGATGAAGACACTTTCCTCCCACTTGGAAGCTTGAGCATTCAGTCTTAGGTAGCAGCAGATATTTCTCCCCCAGGGTGCAAAGAAAAAATATTTGCTGTGAAGTAAACGCTCAGCTCTATCCATTTGCCCTGACACTACCCAGAATTAAGGGATTAGAAGGTCGTAAAAAAGGAGCTGTGTGTATACCATGTATAACTTGTTTAGTAAAATACATAAGAGGACGTCAGTGAATAAGTACAGGTTTTCAGAGTTTAACAGCTTTTTCTCTTTTTCCAGGGAATCAATATCCACTTAGCCAAAAAAATGATTGAAGATCGTAGTAGAGATTATATGAATGCTAGACGTGTTGCTAAGGTACAGATGATGGTGGATTTTTGTTTTCCTTTTTATGAATTTCCTTTTATGATGAAAAACTGAACTGTAATATGTGTCCAATAGAACAATATTCAAATATTAAAAACAAAACACATTATTGAATTATTTGCCTTGTTTTAACTATTGTAATAACTACCTCTCTTTTAGGAGTACGAGACTGTGATGAAAGGTCTGGACCGTAATGCTCCCTCTGTCCCACCACAAAATACTCCACAAGAAGCACAGCAGGTAGACATGTGGAAAAAATACATTCAGTGGGAAAAGAGTAACCCTCTGCGTACGGAAGACCAAACTCTCATTACAAAGAGAGGTAGCTTCATTTATTTATTTATTTTGCTTTTCAGATACTTTGATAGAGTCTAGATTCTAAATCCCAGATCACTTCAATGATGGGATTGCAAAGCATTGCAAACAGAATCTGATAATTTTTGAATAGAAAAATAAATCTACCTTTGCTTAGATTATAGGATACAAGAATGATTCCTTTGTGTGATAAATATGTGATGTTTATATGAAGCTTGGGTCACCAACAGTTTTAAATGTTAAAAAAAAACTACTGAAAATATGAAACAAGTACGTTTGTGAGAATGCCCTCAAATTTACAGACTTATTGGGGAACAATAAGATGTAATTTTTCAATCAAACAATGCCAAATTGGTTAGTGAGGAGCTTGAAGAAACATTGTGATTTAAATAAGTAATGATTTGTTTTGCAAAATGCCTAATAAATATTGTCTCTCTGTCTTCTCCTAGTGATGTTTGCATATGAACAATGCCTCTTAGTATTGGGTCATCATCCTGATATCTGGTACGAAGCTGCACAATATCTTGAACAATCCAGCAAGCTGCTAGCTGAGAAAGGAGTAAGAAAAAATGTTGAAATATCTGCATGTGCACTACTGACATAGATAACACATTGTTTCGTGTTATCTGTGTGTTTTATTACACATTGTTATTTAGTATTAACACTGTTAATTATTTTAAAATTGATTTGCTCTTCTTATACAAACACCAATTTGACTTAATATGTTAATCCAGGCTTAAATAATTGAAGAATTGTATGGAAACAAAAGTAACCAATATTGTGAATTTATTATAGATAGTCCTCTGATTACAATGGCAATTGAAAGACCCATCACTAAATGATGCGGTCCTAAAGGGTGATGTCACATGACCACATCACTTAGTAAGACTGCAATCTCGGCAGTCTCAGTTGCTATTGTAATCCCAGACCCATGCAAGTTGTTAAGCGAGAGCAGGCAGGAATCCCAGGAAAGAGGGCCAGTGGGTACTCTAGTGCTGCAGGGTAGGTCCACTGGGGGACGGGGGGGGGGGGGCAGAGAGTTCTACAGGTAAATGCTCCAATGCTTTGGTGGGAGACTGGGATAGGCTGCGATCAAATGTTGTAGATCATGGGCAGGTACTTGAATACCATGTGGGGATGCCATGGGCAATAATTCCAGAGCATGGGTGAACAAAAACACAGTGGGAGTAATTTTCAACTACCTTCTGGCTTTGCTATTAACTTTGCTTGAAATTATTACCATATGACTGTGGCTGTCACATTTTTGTAATCATGAGCTGACCACTGCACATCTGAATTTTAATCACGTGATTGCAGGAGTGTTGCAGTGGCCAGAACTTGAAGAACCAGTTGTAAGTTTGTTCAGCACCATCGTAACTTTAAACAGATGCTAAACAAATGGTTGTAGCCTAAGGACTACTTGTAGGCCATAAAAGTTTGCAGTCAATATATATATAAAATGAACTCCAATATCCAATTAGAAACTAATCAAGTTTGCTTGTTTTTGATATGCAATCCAATTAAGTTTACAATGCCAGTATAATTTTTTCAGTGAGCATGGTTTAAATGGCTGAAAATTGTTTTCTGACTATATTTTTTAATTATTGTGCCTGACAAATTCTTTTCATTACTTTATTTTATTTTAGGATATGAACAATGCTAAACTTTTCAGTGATGAAGCAGCAAATATTTATGAAAGAGCAATCAGCACTTTATTAAAAAAGAATATGCTTCTTTATTTTGCCTATGCAGATTATGAAGAGGTGAATCAAAACATTTCTTTATTCTCTCAAACTTTAATGAAGTCCTCCCCTATGTTTAGAGATTGTAATCTCCATAAAAATACAGTCAAACTATTATGCTAATAGTTTGATCCCACTTTGGACCTAAACTAATGAAATTTTTTTTTTTAATTTGTGCAGAGTCGTATGAAATATGAGAAAGTACACAGCATATATAATAGACTCTTGGCTATTGAAGACATTGATCCCACTTTGGTATGTTTGATCTCTAGTACTTCAATTTTCAAATAATTGCAGTATGACCAACTTTGATTCTCTTAGCTTAGCTCTCTCAGTGGCATTTTTTAAAACCGTTTTTTTGCTTATTTTGTATCCCCCAATTTATATAAATCATATGTTACTTCAGGTTTTTTGTCATTGTGGTAAAGATTATATTCCTGTGCTTAAAATTATGGAAATATGAAAAATATTACACATTGTTTCAACATGTGTTTAAAGAGAGTAGCAAGTGAAATCGCTGTTAACAATAATTTCGTACGCATTAACAGTGTTAGGGTCATCAAGAATGCTAGAATATCCTAGCAAAAAAAGCCAAAAAACAAAATAAATGTTTCATAATATCTAGATCTTCTTTTATCTTTTATTGATTTTATTATACTCTCTGATGTGAGCCGCCCAGAGTTGTTGAAAATCAAGTAACATCCAAGTTTAATTTGTTATTGTTGTTATTTAACTTGTGATGATACATACATAGGTATCAAAGTAAGGTGAAGAACCATATTCAAAAATAAGTTCTAGTATTACAAACTTTTTCAGCTGTTAAAGGATTTGTTTATTTATTGAAACAATTTTATCTGGCTGTTTAATTCATTAAATATGAAGCCGAGCAACCAAAATAGGATTAAAAAGTAAAACAAGATAACTAATAAGTATAAAACTATCACAACATGATATAAGACATTGTAATTGATAACTAGTATCTTAATTTGCACTCAGAAGCCAATAGAAGGCCAGTGTAGTTCATAAAGCAGTGATATTACATGGATGCATTAAGGTATACCCATAACTATTCATACCACTGCATTCTGTAGAAATTATAGTATTTGGATGGTCTTGATGGGAAGTCCCTTGTACAGCTAAAGTCAGCAACTCAAGTAACAGGTAACTATGGCATGAGTGACAGTGACTCCAGATCCAGGAATGAGTGCAACTAATGCACAAGATGGGGTTGTTCAAAGGCTCTTTTACCCACAGTTGCAACCTGTTCTTCAAGCGGGAGCTGCAAGTCCAATGTGGGCCTCCAAATTCTGCACTGAATATCAGAATAGCAGGGTTGGAAGGGAATTTGGAGGTGTTCTAATCCAACCCCCTGGACAAGCAGGAAACCCTATACCATTTCAGACAAATGGTTGTCCAACCGCTCCTTAAAAACCTCCAGTATTGGAGCAACCACAATTTTTGGAGTTGTGAGACAACTAATTTTGTCTGGAAGAATGCAACCTCACCTATAATTAAACATGGAAAGTCTATAGATGTAGGGGCAGGGGTGGAGGCATTAAAATCTACTGCCACTCTATCATGCTTAAATTGGGCTGAAGTTTGTTATTTTCCCATCCAGACCCTTTCCCCAGTCTACAGATACTTTGAAAGAACCTTGTTTGCATAATTTGATTGACCAATGATAGAATGGTAAAACTGTATATCACCAAAATACTGATGATACTTATACCCTTACTAACAGATGGCTTCATGCACTGGTTTCATGTTAAATAGAAGCAGAAAGAGGGTAAAGCTCTAAAGCAACCTGAAAAACAGAAATCTAGGGCTACATTTCTCCATCAAAACCAACTTATTTGGAGGAACAGAACCACACAGCACTGTGCCCCTCACACCCAATCCCCTAAACCCATGATGGAGAACCTATGGCACACGTGCCAGAGGTGGCACACAGAGCCCTCTCTGTGGGCATGTGTGCTGTCGTGAGCTGCTCTTCTGGTTTCCGGTGCGTCAGTCTTTGCATGTACCAGAGCGCCGGAAACCTGGGTTTCTGGCACTCCGGCATGCACGAAGACCAGCTGGCCAGCATTCATGCATGTGCCAGAAACCCAAAGACCAACTGGCCAGCACACATATGTGCACCGGCCAGCTGGTCTTCTGGTTTCCAGTGCTCTGATGTGCATTCCGGTTTGGGCACTTGGTGCCAAAAAGGTTCACCATCACTGCCCTAAACCAATTCAGAAGGATACCATGATTGATGGTATTGAGGGCTAATGAAAGATCAGATATTGTAAGGGTGGAGGCATCACCCCCATCTTAATTCTGTTGTAGGTCAAGTACAATTAATGCTGTATCAGTGCTATAGCCCAGTCTGAAACGTGACAGAAAAGGGTCCAGATAATCTATTTCCTCCAGGTTCCTCTGGACCTGCAAGCCTACCACCTTCTCAAGGTTGGAGACAGGGTGAAAATCTTCCAGAGCTGTTGGATCCAAGGATAGTTTCTTGAGGATGGGGTGGACCACCACCACTTTAAGGGCGGCAGAACATCTCCTCCCTCAAGGATGACTTCACCTCTGCCTGGATCCAACCACAGGTTGTCTCCCAAGAGGCCTTAACCAGCCAGAAGGGACACGGATGTAAGTTACAGGAGGCCATAGATTCCTTGTCCACATCCTTGAGACCAACTGGCTTAAACCTTTCTCATACATGACTGTGCCTCAAGCAATTTTAAAGTACCTGCATAACTGGAATCCAATTCAGAATGGATTTTAGTGATTTTATCTGCCTCAGGTATCTTTGTAGTTGTCCCTGCAGATATTTCTCAGGCCCATCCCTACCCTAGGAGAGACTGGATTACCTTGAACAGGACCTCTAGGTGGCTACCTTCATCTAGAGACACAATAAGGGAAGAAAAATAATCACATTCCTGATTGGATTCATTCTTAATTTTGTTCCAGAGATATTCTAGATATTTCTGGTGCTGTTTTATTTCCAGAGCCTTCTGAAAACCAGGGACATTTTCTGGGATCCATAAGCAGAAAAAGTTTACATAGATACAGCCCAATCTAGAGGTGTTGTTTGACCCCTTCATTCAAGGTAGCAACTATGGCTTCACAGTGACCATGAAGTTCCAACCTGCTTCTGACCCCATACCCAGGAGAGGGAGGTTGAAGTCCTTCAATATAAGTCTGGGAAACTCTACTGCCAATCCAGTTTTGACACTGAGCAGCTCAGAAAGTGAAAGGGGTCCAGTAGCAGCAATTCCAATTGACCACCAGAGTCCAATTTGATCAGTAAGGTCTCTTGAGGGCTGTCAGGATCTTTCAAGTGACAATAGCAACCCTGCTGCCCTGTCTTAGAATCATGGCTGGTGCTACACTTGAAACCCAGATGGGCACATTTTTGAGAGGGGAATTCCCCTTTCAACCAGGCTTTGGTAATAGATACCGGATTTCAGTAAATCATGCATGCTATCATTATTATTAAATCTGATCAGAATTATGAGATTATACATTATCTATTATGAAAAGACAGATGGTTGATTTATTCCACCTCATTTTCCACATCTAAGGAAACCTAAACAATTCATTGGCAAAATTCACAGCCCTAAAAGTTGCTGGCAATTTGGATAGCAGCTGGAGAAGCAGAAAAGCAAAGTGGCTTAGAATTTCAACTCTAGGGCCAGTCACTTGAGCAATATGGTAGTGGAGATTTTTGATCAATGAATTGTATATCAGTTATATGCTATGTGGGGCTCGGTTTGACCCCCAAAGAATTTGAGAAGCAATATGAGTTTAGACAATTACGTGTTGTTATGTTTTCGATGTTTAAGAACTAAAACATATTAAATATATATGCTACCTTGAATTTCAAAATATAAAGAGGTTTAAATGTGCAACAAAGCCACATTCGTAATAAAGTATAGATCTCTTTATACTGCACTGCAGCTAAAAGATTATCCATTCCTCAGGTTTATATTCAGTACATGAAATTTGCAAGGCGAGCAGAAGGTATAAAATCAGGCCGAATGATATTTAAGAAAGCACGAGAAGATGCCCGCACCCGCCACCATGTTTATGTTACAGCTGCTCTGATGGAATATTATTGCAGCAAGGTAATTCTTCATAGTGAGTGAAATTATTATATCAGTTTTTTAGATGGTTCATTTTTTACTTGACTAATAATGTTTTTAAATTCACAGGACAAGTCAGTGGCTTTTAAGATTTTTGAACTAGGCTTGAAGAAATATGGGGACATTCCAGAATATGTCTTGGCATATATTGATTATCTTTCTCATTTGAATGGTAAGTTCCAGGAATTCAGAGAAGTCATTAAATTGGAGATTATAATTCACTGTGTCTTTCCCATTAGTATATTAATATTCATTTATTTTATTTCTTTAACCACCCTAAATGCCATGAAAATTTTAAGAGAGCATTTTTGTATTAACAAAATGAACGTTTTCCCCAAAATTGAGCACCTAACTTGTAAATATTGGGGAATTGATAATTGTACAGGCATTCTCGCATAATTAATTGGTAAAAAAACCTGGACTTTTCAATTTTAGGGTTTCTTTGTTTTTCAAAAAGTTGATTTCATCAGGATGTGGGCCCAGAAGGGTTATTATACACAATCTGATTTGAAGAGAGTGTAGACAAAGGCTAGGACGTTGTAACGTATTTTCGTAATATGCGTGCAGATCCAAGCAGTGCGGTTTTTTGCATTTGACTGATGGTAATTTTGTCAATTTTTAACTGTTTTAAATGTAATTCCAGTGCTTTTGGAATAGCACCCAGTGTGCCAATTACCACTGGAATTACCACTGCTGGTTTGTACCATAGTCGTTGAATTTCAATTTTAAGTCTGGTATTTTGCGATTTTTTCATGTTCCTTCTCAGCTACCCTGCTATCACCTGGTATTGCGATGTCTATGATTGTGATCTTATTTTTTCTCAACCAGTGTGATGTCTGGTGTATTATGAGCCAGTATTTTTTCTGTTTGTATGCGAAAATCCCACAAGATCTTGACCATCTGATTTTCGGTGACTTTTTCAGGCTGATGTTCCCACCAGTTTGTTGCTGTTTTAATATTATAATTTTTGCACAAATTCCAATGGATCATTTGTGCTACTAAATTGTGCCGCAATTTATAATCAGTCTGCATGATTTTTTTACAGCAGCTGAGTATGTGATCAACAGTTTCATCAGCTTCTTTGCAAAGTCTGCATTTGGCATCATCAGAGGATTTTTCGATTTTGGCCTTAATGGCATTTGTGCGGATAGCTTGTTCTTGCGCAGCCAGGATTAGTGACTCTGTTTCTTTCTTTAATGTACCTGTTGTTAACCATAACCAAGTTTGTTCACTGTCCACTTTATCTTTTATTTTTTCCAGAAATTGGCCATGCAGTGCTTTGTTCTGCCAACTCTCCATTCTTGATTTTATCACATCTTTTCTATATTCTTGTTTCGTCTGTTGGGCCTTCAGTAGATTTTTGTTCTTTACTTCGATTAATAGATGTTCTTGACTTTCTTTGAAATAATCAGCCAGTGCATGTTTTTTTTCTTCAACTGTTTGCTTCACTTGTAATAATCCTCTGCCACCTGATTTTCGGGGCAGATATAGTCTATCAGTATCACCACGTGGATGTAAACTGTAGTGCATTGTCATTAGTTTCCTGGTTTTTCGATCCAAAATGTCCAAATCAGCTTGTGTCCAGTTAACTATACCAACTGTGTATCTTATAACTGGTATTGCCCAGGTATTTATGGCCTTGATTGTATTTCCACCATTCAATTTAGATTTCAAAATTTTCCTAACTCTGTTGGTGTACTCTCGCCTGACAATAGTTTTTACTTTTCCATGCTTGATATTATCCAACTGCAGAATGCCTAAGTATTTGTAGGCTTCATTTTCGTTGCATTTAATTAGTTGGCCATTGGGCTGCAAAAACTGCGCTACTCGGAACATCTTATATTTTAAGAAGGTACTTGGTTGATATCTAGTACCAACCATTAGCACCAGTCACTGGTATTTGTAATGCATTTGTGAATATTCAGTTGGCTGAGTTTCATGTTTAATCAATAAAGCTAATAATAATAATAATAACAACAACAACAACAACTCAATTTACAATTGTTGGCAATAGCAGGGTACATAGGATCAAACAAATTATTATTATTATTATTATTATTATTATTATTATTATTATTATTAATTATATACTTTATTCATTAAACATGAAACTCAGTCAACTGAACATTCAAAAATGCATCATGGTATTTATGATGCATTTTTCAATGTTCAGTTGACTTAGTTTCATGTTTAATGAATAAAGTATGTTGTTTTGTTGTTAATCTTTAATCTTAATTGTTGTTATTGTTATTATTGTTATTATCTTATGTACCCTGCTGTTATCAACAATTGTAAATTGAGTTTTAAATTCTTTTAATATTTGGATTGTTTCAGTGTGATATAGTACCTTTAATTGTAATGCATATGTAATTAAAAGTTAAGTTTATGTAGCTTCGTTTTAGCCTTAAGCCCCTTTTGTTAAGCTTTAATGTAGGAAAGGCAGCCATTAGCATTTTGTTCCGTTCATGTGGAATAGATAGAGATTTTCAAAGAATCGAAGTTATTTTCTTATAATTTCTTTTAAATTTTTTTAAAGGGTATGGGATGAAAAGGTTTTAGATTGAAATAATAGAAAATGTGATAAGTTACTGAAATTGTCTCAAATTAAATTTTTGCCTTGTGTTTTTCCTTTTTTTTCTTTTACAGATTTTTTTCTGCACTTTTTTTCTGCACTTTTTTCTTTTTTTGGTATTTTTCTTAGTTTGTATCAGTATTCCAAGTATTTCAACCTTGTATTTTAAACTTACAATTATTCTTTAAAAAATTCTGTTTTTAAAAATCATACAAATATTTACTTGTTTTAATTTTTGCTTTTAAACTCTGTTTTAAATAGAGGATAATAATACAAGAGTCCTGTTTGAACGCGTGTTGACCTCGGGGAGCCTGCCACCAGAAAAATCTGGGTAAGCTTTACCTAAGCTCCTTCCTACACGTGATCTCTTTTGTTGTACTTATAAATAAAGAGAGAGCTACTAAGAGAAGCAAAATATGTAGCACATTCTGTGGGCATGCATTTTATGGATTCCCCCAAATGTTTTGATATGATCTGGCATGCTTTGGTACTTTTACCCGCATGCATCAGAAATGAGTTTACTGTAAATCACTCAGTCATTTAGACAGTGAGATCAGCAGCATATAAATCTAATTAATACATATATACATGAATGAATAGTTCCATCTACCTGCCAGCTTTGTACCTACATTCTTCTCCATCTTATCTGTGTTTATTCATCGAAAACTACAGTAATGGGTTTACTGTGAAAGTCACTTGTACAGTGACATGAGTGGTGTATTTGATTAATACAAACATACATAAATGAATGACCTCCTTTCTGGTTTTCACCGTACATTCTTCCCCAACTCATCTGTGATTACTCGCTGAAAAATATTCTGTTTAACAAGTGATTTCCACTTGGACCCTACTTTTTGGAGCCAAAATGCTGGGGAGTTATGTACATTTGTGGATTACGTTTGTCTAAATTTAATAAATAACTATGTTGTCTGTCATTTTGCTCCTAAATGTAGTGAATTGTACAATCTATGCATGCAGCTCATTTTGTTTCCATTTTACTTGTAAGAGCTCTTCCACCATCGCTCCTCTTTATACATAAGCTGACTGGTTGCCATTCAACCTGGATCAATATTAATCAGTATAGAATCATTTTTTTTGACTTTTACTCCTTACTAGAGCAGCTTATAGACTAGACTCAGTTGTCAGTTTTTCTGGATCTAAAATAAACATTTTCTAGAAAAAGGAGGCAACTAAAATTAACCTGTGGGCAATTGTTGTGACTTTTGGTTATAAGAAAAAAAAAGACTGGTATTTGTATACAATACATTTAACATTAGACTAGAATAGTTTCTCATGCAAAGACAGAGCTGATTAGTAGCAAGCCACCAACACATAAAACATTTTTTTATTAAAATTGTAGCAGTGAGTCTTGCAATAAATTGGATTTGAAACATGCTGGTTATTGAACAGTTGCAAAAGACATCGGTATTATTTTAGAAAGTGTAATTAAAATATGCTTAAATAAACATGTTTTCTATATTTTGATTTTTCTGTCTCATTGGGCATATGAATTAATTGTTATTGGGTTATTTGTTTTCTTCGGTATTTTCTTATACAGAGAAATATGGGCTCGGTTTTTAGCTTTTGAAAGCAATATTGGTGACTTGGCTAGCATATTAAAAGTTGAGAAACGAAGGTTTACAGCTTTCAAGGAAGAATATGAGGGCAAAGAAACAGCTTTGCTGGTAGACAGGTATAAATTCATGGATCTGTACCCTTGTTCTGCCAGTGAACTCAAAGCTCTTGGTTATAAGGTAAGTTAACAGAGAATGTTACATTATGTCCATTGCACACTTTCATCATTTAAATATTTTTTTTAATTTATTTAGTCACATGGATTCATTAACACTTTTCTTTTAATGCAATTTCCAGGATGTCTCTCGTGCAAAGCTATCAAACATAATTCCAGATCCTGTAGTGGCACCTTCAATAGTACCTGTGCTAAAAGATGAAGCAGACAGAAAGCCAGAATATCCAAAACCAGATACTCAGCAAATGATTCCATTTCAACCAAGACATTTAGCACGTAAGATTTTGACTAAATTTGACTAAATTTTGTCAAGATAAAAAGGGAAATTCTCTGCTACATTCTGACTACTTTATTTTAAAAATGTTTTCCTAATTCATCCTTACACATTTATTCTGTACTGCATGGTTTGAGTTATTTGATCTCAAATGTTTATTGATTGCATATGATGTCTTGTAAGATTCATCTCCAAAATAAATAAAACTCCAATCAAGCATTTTTACTTTTGCTATAAAACCAGTTATTTTTGTGTTATTATATTCCAGCTCCAGGTTTACATCCAGTTCCTGGGGGGGTCTTTCCTGTTCCACCTGCTGCTGTAGTTCTAATGAAACTTCTCCCACCTCCTGTGTGTTTTCAGGTTAGTTGTAATATAATGAAATCTCAATGAAGACTTTGGTAGTTTACTGTCTCATTTCATTAATATTGCATTTACTGAACTATAATGCTTTTATGTCAATATTCCTATTAAATGACTAATCTTTTTGTTTGTGTGCAGGGTCCATTTGTGCAAGTGGATGAACTCATGGAGATTGTCAGAAGATGCAAACTTCCAGATTGTAAGTTGTTTTTCCTCTGGTCCTCATTTTGGAAGTGTCTGGTGGTAGTACATTATCACCTGTACTGTCCCAGTTCCATATCAGAGTATTTGTTTCCAGCTCAGATCTCAGATAACTGCTTTCTTAGCCAATGAGTTCAGGGCTGGTAATATAATGGAATTTTGCTAGATTGCCCTAGACTGTTCTTAGAGAAAGTGAATTGATCTGTGTTTGGGAAACGGGAAACTATAGATTTGGTTATGGTGATCCCCAGTAAGGTCGTTTCACTGGGTCAGTGGCTGGCTGGATAAAAGGTATTATATAAACAGGGTCATCCTTAACTTTAGGGAATGGCCATTTGAGCAAAAATATTAAGACAGTATTCTATCCCTTTCTCTGTAATTACTGATGAATGTACTTTATATCTCTAAATATAAATTATGTGTATGTTCACAACTATTGAGCAAACCTTTTTTCACAAAATGAACTCTTTTCTTCCCTCTTCCAAAGCTGTGGATGAAGCTGTACGGATTATTACGGGAGGCTTGCCTGACCTTTCAATGGAAGGGAACGGACCTTTGGAAAATAATGCCCTTCTCAATAAATCTGTCAAAAGACCAAACGAAGATTCAGATGACGACGAGGAAAAGGGATCAGTGGTTCCTCCTATTCATGACATTTACAGAGCACGACAACAGAAACGAATCCGATGAGGCATGTCGCAAATTCAGTTGTGAAAATAAAGGACTTGTAATATGTTGTCTTTCAACAAATCAAATGTTTAAAAAGAATTGAAAGTTTCTAACATGCATCTTGCAACTGAGGTTGTTTTGTTACTGTGGTGCCTCTTTTTTACCAGCTGTTTTTTCATCAGAAAAGGAAAAAGGCAGATGAACTGGCAAATCTTGAGTTCTGGCAACAACTACACATTGGGACACAGACCACGCAAAATGTGTTTGCCACGTGTTTGGTTGGTCTTCAGATGTATCCTCACACACCACTTGAATTCTTGTGGGGATTTTGACAGTTTTATTTTTAAAAACTGGAAAGCTTATAATGGGAAAATATTTTAAATTCACATTTTTGAAAAACAAACTGTTCTCATTTTGCTCATGTAGTGTCTGTCCTGCCTTATTCTTCATTTTAATTTATGGCAGAATGAATGGAAGCTGTTTTGTAGTTTAAAATAGAAAAAATATTCCTTTCAAATAAAGGATCTCCTTAAAGTTACGTCTCATTAATTTTTTTCTGATACAAAAATTGTCTGATTTCAAAATCACTAATAATCCTAAATATTGAAATGAAATTGTTTGGTTTCACTGGTGTTTACTTTTCCTTGGATAAGTGTATATTGAAGTTTGTCTTTAGGATTATTTTTCTAAACATTATTTTCCCTAGACTTCAAGTGTGATAAACTGATATGAAATAAACTTTAAAGAGAAATGAAATTTGTAATCCAAAGATGCAATTATTGTATAACAGTATTGAAAATTAGGTAGTTGTCCAGAGCATGAAAATTAATTCACAAAAGTATTTAGAAAAGGTCTTTTAATAATTCAAATAATATAATTTATAGAAATAAAATTATTCCATATAAATATAGAAATAGAAAATGGTTTGTGATCCTTTTGAACTGAAGAGTTCCCATTTTCATTGACACTTAAATTAATGCTAGTCAGAAAATACTCAGGCATACAATAGTAATCATTGATAATTTATGGGAGATACAACTGGCTTTTCTCTCAGTCAAAAGATTAACATTATTTGTTGTTATGTAAATAATATAACCAGAAAATGTTTTTTTTTTAGATTACAAAATAAAATGCTAAGTACTGTGATAACTACAGATAGCATTTTCTCAGCATACAAGCTAAATTCAAGATAAGGGACAAGATTTTAGTTTGTCACTTGCCTATTAATCTTTAATTGTATGGAAGGTATGAAATCACTTAGTATTTCTATATCAATACAACTAATTTCTGATCTACTATTTTGCCCTTTCTCGGTACTTTTAAATCACTCCAGAGAAAGTTTACATTTCAAGTTGAAATCTGCAAAATGCAAATCTGATTACAAATTTCATATAAAAACTCACTCTTTATTGTTTGTACTATGATAATTTTAATATATAAGTACTGTGGTCCTTAGATAACATTGTCTAATCCATGCATTGTTGAGATTTTGAGAAGAATAAGATTTTGTAACTTAGCATCAGATTCCACTTCATCTGCTCCTTGCAAGAAACACAAACTTTGGTCTCTGGAAAGATGCTGAAAGAATCTGAGCTTTGGACTTTCTTATACTATTTGTCATCAACAAAATCGGAAAAAAGGAGCTGGTTTGGGTGGTCTGAGAGAGCATATGTAGAAGTATTTATTACGTAAGTCTATTAAGTAATAGACTTCAAGCTTCCAGGAATCTTATCGCACCAAAGATCCATTCAAACATCAGGCACAAGGTACACCCTTGTGAACAGATTTGCCAAACCTGAATTGAATTTCAGTTCTTCAGGACTCTTGGCCATTCCTGTTCCTCTTTGTCACTTCTTTACAATGTGGGAGTCATTTTAGAAAACCTTGTTTCCTAAATAGTTGCCTATTTTAATGCAGAATTTTTCTTCTAGAGCTTAGTGTGGGGATAAAAATTCTAAAGGAAACAATGAAGCAAAACCCAAACCTAAAGCAAGCATTTGTGAAATAAACAAATGTTTGACAATGGTGAAATAGAACAGCAGAAATGGGATAAATTATTGGAAACTACAACATAAATACAAGCATCAAAATTATTAATTTATTACAGATGAATTACCATGTTGCATTAGAGATACACACACAGCATAGATGACAGCAACACTGAGGAAAAACATCAAGCTTGGAATAAATATTAACAATTCAAAAATTCCCATAAACACATACTGTTCATATCAGACAATTCTGATAAAATGCTAAAGTTCCACCAAAAGGGTTTTTTTCAATTGCTTTCTATCTTAAAGCAATAAAGTTGGTGGATGGATAAATTTAAATATCAGATAATACTTAAAAATCTGAAGACTAACTGATCTTAATGAAAAAGATTTAAAGTAAGGGCTAATTTTCCAGAATTGGTGAGACTGAACGATTAGATTTGGTTTTACCATTTCGGGCTATTCTTTTAATGTTAGAAATACTAGTTTTAAACTACTTGTTTACATAAAACAAACACATTTGGACTCCTATTTTTGCTTATTAAAATTTGGAGGCATCAAATTTCAAATGGAAGGCATTTGCAGGAGCATTCTTTAAATAAAAATCCTTCGCAAAGTGTTCAATGATATATAATGAATACATTGTTGAAGTAATAATAAATAAAAAAATTCTAAATCCATTCTAAAACAACTGGCTAATTGTGCAACCGGACATAATAATAACATTTATATGCCAACCACCTCCAAGCATCTCTGAAACTCACAACAATGAACAAAGAATTACAAAAAAGTCAATAAAGCAATCTAATAAAAAACAATTGGTTTGGTTATACTGCATCAGACCAATTATTGTTGCATTTAGAATATGATCAAACATTTTTAAGTAATTCTAATCATTAAAGGGAGTATTTAAGTGAAAAAACAGATCTTTTGCTCTTTGCCAACAAAGCTCAGTCATATTTCACAGATGGCCACTAAACATTTGGATCCCGTATTGCATCTCTCCAACTAAAGCTTCTCTGTGTTATTATTCCTGTTTTTGAATATAACTTTCACTCTAACACATAACACTCTTTAGTTCAGCTACCTTAATTAATACAATAAATAAATAGAATTTCTTTTATTAAACTTGACACAGGAAAGCAATCCACTAGTAATTCTGCTTTAGAACCCGTTATTTTGTCAAAAACCCAGATTGTTTCATGTTTATGAATCCTTGAAATTAGTTTTTAAGGCAGCCAAGCAAATTTCAATAAATTTATTGGAATATAATTGTATGAGAAGAACTATCTTAACTATCTGTAATATATGAATCATATAACCATAAACCTTTATGTTTATGTAACATAAATCAATAAATGTTTTACATCCAACTGAGCAAGAGATATGCATACATAAAAACATCCTTTTCCCCCTCTGGATTGAGCAGTGTTAGAGCATGTGAAATTCTGTCCTGCAGGCCTAACAGGGAAGGTGAGCCAGGATTCATTTCTGTCAACTACCATCTAGATCAGGGGTGTCAAACTCAAGGCCTAGAACAGGCCAAGGTGGCGCAGTGGTTAAATGCAGCACTGCAGGCTACTTCAGCTGACTGCAGTTCTGCAGTTCGGCTGTTCAAATCTCACCAGCTCAGGGTTGACTCAGCCTTCCATCCTTCCAAGGTGGGTAAAATGAGGACCCAGATTGTTGTTGGGGGCAATATGCTGACTCTGTAAACCGCTTAGAGAGGGCTGAAAGCCCTATGAAGCGGTATATAAGTCTAACTGCTACTGCTACTGCTACTGCTACTACTGTTGTGCCTCTGCCAGCAAAAACAGCTTGGGAGGGCTGCAGGCATTTTTGATGGCAGAGGATTGCAGGAGGCCATTGCAGCAAAAAATGGAGCTCAGGAGCCCATTTTCACTGGCAGAGTGCTCGTGCCTCCACAGGCACCCCCATCATGAGCCACGTCGAGCTGGCTATGCCCACTCTAGCCAAGCCCACCCTGGTCCAAGTCAAACACAACCCTAATGCGGGCCTCAATGAAATCGAGTTTGACATCCCTGACCAAGATAGATGAGCACACTAATGCCAATATTTGCAACTAAAATTGCAATTGAACTGGAAGTTTCATATTTTCACTGGCAAGGAGGATACAAGCTAGGACTTTAATCTGTATTTTCTTTTAATCCCAAACTTTTGTGTAAATGATATTCAGTAACATTCAGTGGAATTATCTTCCTCAACTGCTTCAGTTTATAAAGGTTTGCTTGTATTTAGTAGCATTTTATACTTCATTAATAGAAAACTAAGAAACTAGGAAATTATTTAATTGTTCTCTGAGATTATCATTTTTATTTCTTTCTTAATGTTTAAAACTTCATCACATTTTCTCATTATATCTGGTGAAAAATTCTTATTCAAGGTCTCATATTTATTGCAAAGAAAATCTACATTAATAGAAAACTAAGAAACCGCTCTTTTCAAAAGAGTTCTCACAAGTCAAAAACACTTCTTTGAGTCCACAGAACCGCATTCTTATGAATAGGGAAATAAAGAACTGGAACTCTACAAAAATATATGATTTTGACCGAGTATCTGCAGGTACAGAAACAAATGCTGTAGAAAACCATGGCTCACAGAAACACAAAAGAGTCTTGACTTGCAGAATATATATAAAGTGCTTTAACTACCAATATTCAAATGCTGAATATGTGGAATTTGTAAGTTGCAGATTTTAGAATAGGCTTTAAGAACTATATGTATGTGTACGAATGTATGTGTATGTATGTATGTAAATAATACACACACACACACACACAAACACACATATATTTGAACCTGTTAGCATATACTTGAGTTATGCAAACAGGATGCTTTTTATAATTATCCTTATATGTTGCCAATGGCCATTGTAAGTTATATTATAATATTATTATTATATTATAAGTTATATACCAAGCCAAAATATGTATATTTTAACATAATAATCACTGTTATTAAATTATTTGGAAACGTGTTTGGAAAGCTATTTCTTTAAACATTTTTTCAATAGGTGAAAGGTAACCACAATAAGCCAGCGATAATATCCAAGCATAGATTCACAATTTTTTTCCATGTATGATTCTGCTTTGACAGAATACAGCAAATCACTTGATTCCTAAATTTATCTGTAATCCTAAACTACTGTCTGAAAGGAACAAGTGGAATGAGGTGATGCAAGCCAACCATGCTGGGGACTTCTGTAAAAAGTCCAATTGGAGTATATGATCAGCATGATTCTTGAGATACTGCATTTTACCCTAAATGCATGAATATATCTGCCCCAGGTAATGTTTTAAAGAGAAGTCTCTGAATAGCTGTGGGCTGTTGTAGGGAGAGGTGACCCAGAACAGTGTAGAGCATGGCATGACTGATTGTAGGGATCCTAAATGAACAACTAGTCTCTAGAGGAATCTTTCGTTTTCCAGCCCTACAATTTTGACAAAAAAAGAATAAAAGCAGATTAAAACAGCCTTCTGGCCCTACACTGAAGCCCTATTGTTGAGGGACTGCATACAAGTGGACCTGGCATTTTTCAATTTTCTTCACAGCTAAGAAAACTCTTTATTCATTATTTTGCTGAGAATTTCATCATAATAAGGACTGAAAACCAGCTTGTTGTAGTCAACAAGGCGAATATACTTGATAGCAATCTCCTCCAGCTCTCTCTGAATAGGCCCCAATCCACCAATCACAGGAGGTGGTGATTTCTGATGACAAGCAAGGTAATTCTCTAAAAACAACTGGATCCTTGAATCTTGAGAAAAGAAGAGAGTTAATAACACAACTTAAGAGGTCTTAATTTATCTTGTCAATTTATCTAGAGTCAAACTAAACTTATGTGTCAAATAAATTAAAGGATTCTGCTGCATTCTGATTCAAGAAACCTATGCCAATAATAAATACTAGAAGTTCCTTCAGCAGAATTGCCTTTTTACTCCAAGTATTCTGGTTGCATCCAAATATATAAAATATAAGGGGGTCATATCCTGTTTTTTATATATCTGCAATTATCCCAGGATAAAATCCTTAATCTTTTAAAATCATTTAGTTTGTTCACTTAGCTAAAAGAAATTGTTTATTGCTATAAAAGACATGGCCTATCACAAAGATTATCTCAAATAATTTCCCCTTTTTTATAACATTAACATATGGCATGTTCTCAAATATGAATATGAACTTGCAGACAACTATAAACTTTGAACAAAACTTATTTCATCTATAATGCATACCTATCAGTTTGCATATAGCATTATCAGGATTGGCAAGAGCCTGGATTTGTCCTTTAAGCACAATCACTTTTTCAGATGTAAATGGTGTGAAGCCATGCTGGGAAAGGCAACTGTTAACTTCAGCACAAATCTTTTCACTTACGACAGCCAAAGTTTCATCCAAGTTGAAGGAACTAGAGACAAAGGTTGGAAGAATTAAAGAATGATTAAAAGCTTCCTTATATTAGAATAGCTCACGTGACGCTTTAAAACTGATTTATGCATCAGCAAAATAATAATCCTTGCCCCAAATTAAAAAGCTCTAAGAAGTCCTGAAGAAGAAAAATGGCATTAATGGAAACTATACCATAATTTTTCTGCCTTATAAATATAGAGGTAGTCCTCGACTTACAACAGTTCATTTAGTGACCGTTCAAAGTTACAACAGCACTGAAAAATGTGATTTAGCCATATTCACTTAAGAACGTAGTTATTAACTTACCAACTGCAGTGTGGTTAACAAAGGTGGCAAGAAAGGTCATAAAATGGTGCAAAACCGACTTAACAAATGTCTCGCTTAACAACAGAAATTTTAGGCTCAATTGCAGTTGTAAGTCGAGGATTATCTGTAATAGGAAATTAAATTCATAAAGAAATGACAATGACAGAAAGTAGCATTTCCTATTCACATCAGGAATTAATTATGAGAGGGGTGGGTGGCGGAATTAAAACCTGTATTTTTCAAAATAGGTTAGCTGGCTGGCTAGGAATACAGAATCTGTAGGCTCAATAGACCAACTTGGGTAATGCTGAGGTCAACTGATTTTAAGAAGATTTCTTATTCCAAGTTAAGAAAAATCTACCAAGCAAGTAATATTCCCAATAATTTTAAGGCTTTTTATCATAAACAGAAGCTGGGGGAAACACCTGAATCCTTTCAAATAGGTAGGTCTAAGCTCGAAGTTTCACGTCAATAGCATTCAGCATTAATTAATTAAGTGAGGACCCAGACTGTGGGGGTGATATGCTGACTCTGTAAACCGCTTAGAGAGGGCTGAAAGCCCTATGAAGCGGTATATAAGTCTAACTGCTATTGCTATTAAACCATCACAGACCAAAACCTGCAAGGTACTCACGGAAGGTGTAGCCCTGTCAGCAATACTTGGATAGCCATTTTGAGTTCGTTCGTAAAAGCTGGCAAATCAGAAAGAGCTGTGCCTGATGCATTGAATGTGACCAGAAGAATAGCACCAATTAGAATAAGCTGGTCCAAATCCAGCTGCATTTCCTGGAAACGGCTTTGGTCCATTAAGACAGTCTGCAAAAACATTTTCAGCACAGAAAATGGACTAAGTTCGGAATATAAAGAATGAAAAGGTGTGGTAAGAAAGAAATCTCATAGCCTAATGTAAGTGGGCTTATTCAAAGTTCTTAATATAGTTAATTTCCAAACTATTCTAGGTGCATCAATCTTTTTGATCTCAAGCCACAGTATACATGCATGGATTCCTTTTCAAAAACCTTAATCAACTTATAACTGGCTGAAATTAAACCTTTAGTAAATACAACACTTTCAGATAAGTAAAAAAGAAGTAAAAAGTAAGAGGAAAAGCAAATGTAAAATTATACAAGACCAATGGATCAAATGTTGTATAATTCCTTCTGATCAATTACTATTGTATCTCAATTCAAGATACACTTCTCTATAATGTCCCATGGAGCTTCTTCAATTAAAAATCATGAGAAAGTTGAACCCTGCCCAGTTCATAGTACTATAAAAGGTACTGGATTCCACCACCTATCTCGAGGTTGTAAATCTGCTGTAGTTAAAATCATTCCAAGCAAAGTTCATACCAATGAACAGAATGTTCCAGTTTTTAATTAGCTGATTTTTAAACTACAGTATGGGAAGGAAACCAACATAGATAAAAAAACCATAAATCAAGACATGCCATGTGTATTAAAATATATCAATCAGAATTGGTTGGTCATTCAAACATAATTTATTTACAGCAATTTCTGTGACTGATACAACTCATAAATTATGGGTTTAACTTTAAAATCCTAACTTGGGACCACAACCTTTGACTTATATAAGATAAACCATATTCTAAGAACTGACTCATGCAGTAAGCATTGTATTTGGTTACATGCATATGCCTAAAACAAAGTGTCATTTTGGTAATAGCCCAAAACTGAGCTGAACTGAAGAAGCTTCCTGAATGACAAGCGAAATGTCTTCAAGGAAAAAAAGTCCAGTTGCCTCTTGAAATAGCACCTTTGGGACAACTCAAAATTAAATTCTCTTCTCATTTGTCCCAATGTTGAGATCCTTATCAGTGCTGCTTTGAACTGTTCAAGTATTACAAAACAGCTTCTCAAATAGTCAGTAAGCTTACTGATATTGGTATTAAATTGTCTCAGTTTTGTGAAGGTATAGCCTCTTTCTCAAACTCCAAGAAACACAATGATAAAAAGGCAATTAGTTCTCTATGAAAATAAAGGATCCAGGATCAATGTTATCTATATGTCATTTCACAGGTTTGTTCTCTAATGAGTACTAATAATTATTTTTCCATGAGGATACATTTATTTATTAGATACATATGGTGACTTATTTTTTCAGTTAAAAAATACTTTTATTACAGATTTTAGAGCGATAAAAGATACAAATTAAAAGGAAAGAGAAAAACCACAAGAAAAAGAAGCATAAAAAGAACTCCCAAGTGACTTCCCTCCCTCTTCAATGCAAGTATAGTATAACCTCTTTGTTTCCTCTTACCTAACAAATATAAAACTCTTCACCCCATAAGCTATATCTTAACAATAGTCAAGTCAAATATGTAATGACTTCTTCAATCTAGTTATCAGCAAAAGATCCAAACAAAGCTCTAAAATTATAATTAACATATATAAAACTCAGCATTCCACATATCAACTCTTAAGTATAACACAATTTAATTTAAAAGGCTTTCAATGATCCCGATATCCAAATGCAAACAAACTAAAAAAGAAACTTCAAGTTTAATATGATGAAGATAAACCATTTTTCCTTTGCAAAAGACAAGTTCTACTACACATTCTAAATAGCAAATAGTGACTAGAAATAGCAAATTATTCTGTTCAATATATGTTCCATATCTCCACTCTAACTCATAAGCACATCCATATTTTCACAAATGTATAATTCCAGTAATATAAAAGACTAAAATTTAACATAAAGTCAAATAATTTCTCCCTTGAAAGAAAAAGTTCTCCAAACTTCCTTATTTTGAAAAAGTAAAAGTAAAAAACAATTAAATGCAAAATCAGTTTAATTATATTATGTAAAGTAATTATAGGAGAAAAGACTTTTAATCATAGTAATGTATGTCCAGAATCATTTGATAGTGAAATAGGTGGCTATAAATTTAATAAATACAAAAATTAAAATTAAAATGTAAGTGAAGAGAAGAAAAAAAGTGAGAAATGAGAGTGTCTTCTCTTGACAACCTCTTGTGAGTATTTGTACTCTCCTCCACAGGAGAGTTTCTGAGGATTTTATTCTGCTAGTAATAGCTGACTCTTGGGCTTATCTCTGTTTGACCCAATGACCTTGAAACGTTTCCATGATTGTATGTCTAGCATGACATCACAGAATGCAGTTACCTTCCCACTGAAGTGATACCTATTTATCTGCTCACACTTGCATGCTTTGGAATTGCTAGGTTGGCAGAGCTGGGACCGGAACAGGAGCTCGCCCCGTCGCATGGCACTCAGGTCTTGAACCTTTCCAGTCAATAAACACAGCATCTTAACCCTGAGTCATCACACCATCTCTCCATAGCTACCTAAAAATAAAATGGAAAGCTCCAAAGAAATGGGGCTTTCTATGCCTCCTCTAAGAGCCTAGAGGTAAATACTCTTTCCCCATCAATACCCACTAACATCTAGGATGTTTTCTTTCCTTGCATTAAACTCTTCAGTGCCTTAACAGGAGGGGTTAAGAACAAGGGTGATCTAAAATCTGTCCTAGGATTTCACACAGTAGTTATTATCTAGATTTTAGAAATTGCAGATATAGTTACTTCTGGAAAAGGCTTCTGCAGATGATTCCACTTGAGTAGTTGGATATATGCATGATTTTGTACAGCAACAGGACTCAGTGCCGGAACTCTACTGGCAGAGGCAGCATCATTATTACTAGCACAGTCAACTTTGGATTGTAGATCAACCATGGCTTCTTGCAGCCATTCAGTCACAAAATCTAAGGAATCTATTTTAAAGAGAGAGAGAGAATTTTTCTTTAATTCAGTCGTTACTCCACCAATGTATTTATTCATTTAAAATAAACCTATACTGCCTTTCGAGTGATTTCTGCAACTAAATACTCATCATGTGCCTGAGAACTTTCTCCAATAGCTCATACCTCAAATCCAGTTATTAGACACAGCCCCATAGAAGGAAACAGGAAGGGCTAAAATCAGGTCCACAAGTGGAAGGGGTCATATAGTGAAGTTATCATAAAATTGACAGGTGCCACCATTTCTTCTGCCCGTTTAGTTACTCATTATCATAACTAAAACATTTAAATAATTATGGCTACCATTATTGTACATTTTCCCCAGGACCTTTACAATCGTTCAACACAAAAGATAAATTCTACTTTGGGGAATAGCTACCAGATTTACATAGCAAAGGCCATGAAATCCAGTGTATTTTTTCTATAACATATAAAAATGTGGGAAACGGCACTGACTATGCAGGCATTTGGTGGTAGTTTTTAATTTGTTTTGACTTGCATCATTTTGGATCGGGGTGGGGTGGGCGAAACAGGAATTGGAGGCATATATGGAGTTTTTTATTTGATATTCTTTTGATTACTGAACAGTTAAGTAAGTTGTTAAAAATGAAACTGGATATTCATTCTGAATCTATTTCATAATTTCCGTTTTAACAATATAAGTGTATCATTTAGTAAAAGAAGGCAAGAAAAATCATACTTGGCTGTTTTTCATACAGTTCCTGAAATTTCTTTCTTTCATATTCTACTGACTGCTGCATTAAATGTGGCCTAATGCTAGTGACAGCAAAATTAGCCATGTCCATTTTCATCAAATCCAACACAGAGAAAATTGCTCTGCAAAAAATAAAGACACATTAAGCTTTTCAAAATTTAATCATACTTTTAAAAGATGAAGCAAGTCTTGAACAGTCAAGAAAATTAACTAAGTCAAAAGGAAATGAAGAATTACTCTTCTTTCAAGGGAAGCTTATGGAAATAATGAAGTATTATCCAATAGGAGTTACAACGGAATAATGCTTTATATATTATCCTTATTACAAAGCTCACTAGAAGTTCTGATCTGAAAATCCCATAATACGGAGTTATATGGCTTTCAGCCTTTGTATCTGGAAATTACTGAGTGAGATTTGAATTACATCTAAGAGATACTAAATTGAGAAAGCTTCATTATTTTGCAAATTATCTTTAAATTGCAATCTTATATCTATTCTCTGGGGAGAAATTTCCATTGAATCAATTTGGATTGATTTCCGAAGAAAGGCAAATAGCTTGATTTTATCCATACTTATTCTGAGAACTGTAGCTCGGTTCCTACTGATAACATATGCCCACCTCAGAGCAATACCACTTCTGAATGCCAGGGAAGAAGATCTGCCGTGATGAAATGCTATCCATCAGATAATTCCTTCTACACAGAAAAAAGGCATGTGATGCAAAATCCCAAGCTAGTAGGGCTCCCCCCAACATATGGGGCTTTTTTTCTGGAAGGAATCCACATTTATAGTCATACGAGCCTTTAAATAAGAGAACTCAATGAGACTGGGAAAGAAAGAGACGTATTTCAGAACATCACTGACAATCAGAGATAAACACTGCACTCCTGAGCTTATCTGGAAAAGGACACTTAGCCCTTAGGGAACACATTCTGGGGGGAAAAGGTTCAAACAATTCACAAAGAGCCCGCTATTACGAATTCATTCATAAATGAAGGCATGGGTTTTATTTAGTTTGCAAGGTTCTGCATGATAATCTCCAATTTCTTTACTTTAAACCTGATTAACAAAACTGTGTGAATCTTTACAGGTAATCCTCAACTTACGACAAAAATTGAGCTCAAAATTTATGTTGCTAAATGAGACATTTAGTGAATTTTGCCCCATTTTACGACCGTTCTTCACACATTTGTTCAGCGAATCACTGCAATTGTTAAGATAGTAACATGGTTGTAAAGTAAATCTGGCTTTCCTATTGACTTTGCTTCTCAGAAGGTTGCAAAAGGAGGATCATATGACACTACGGCACTGCGACTGTCATATGAACCAGTTGCCAAGCATCTGAATTTTGATCATATGACCACTGAGATGCTGCAACTGTCATAAGTGTGAAAAACGGTCATGTTACTTTTTTCAGTGTTGTTGTAACTTCAAATGTTCGCTATGAACTATTGTTAAGTTGAGGACTTCCTGTACTTATTTAGGATCTGCTTGAACTTTCACCTTAAAGAACTGGAAATACACCTCACTGCAAAACATTACAAGAATTATTTTTAGAATAAAGAATAATCTTCCTTTATTATTCCAAATTTTCTTCATTCTTAAGATAACGTCCCCAATAAAAAGCAAAGAAAATATATTCAAGTAGTCCAGGTAGCATTTAATGCCTATTAAAATAATGCAGCTGTTTAAGCCATTTTGAAGTGAAGGCTTATTCCTTTTTTTTTCTTTCCCTCCACTAGCACCTGAACAGGGGAACAATTTCACGAATGTCTTTCAACTTCTGGATTTCTTCATCTCTCGATGGAGCGCAGAGTGTCCCCATCATTCCAATGATGAATTCTGCCAGCTTAGAAATGTCAAGGGCATCATTCTCAGCCTCCTGCTTTATCAGCTCCAGATCAAGAGCTTCAGTAATCTGATTCCTTAATCGAGTATGGCCAGGCAGCAAAAAAGACAAGAGAGTCTGAAAGAAAGTAATATCCTTTTTATTAGCTCCTAGTCCTAATTACACTGGTGTCATCACCATTCAAAAATAAAAACCAATACAGTACAACATTATGTTACTATGAATTAGTGGTCATATAAAAATGTAAGGTCAAATGATTTTAGGTTTTCAGAGTTTCATTTATTGAAATTGGACATTTCTCCAACTGCATTCAAGATGCAATTGATTATAGATTTGTGCTCCATTTTTCTTTTAAAGACTCTTGAACAGCTTGATTGGGAAAAATTGAAAAAAAGCAAATAAAAGTTAAGCAATTCTCTTTATGTATGCCCTATGTTTTTTGCAATACTATTCTCTCACAATATCATGCTACAAAGAAGCAATTGGATAGAATTTCAATATAGTAGATAAAGGCTTATCTAAAAGGTTATAGCCATTATACAGCCAAATTGAAAAATCTTGTTCAGTCAAGTGGCAGCCTAGAATGACCAGCGTAATGACTCAGTAGTGTCAGGTCATAAACCAGATAATTGGAAAATAAAAAGTCCTAGTACATTCATTTTAGAGCGATAAATGGCAGATCTTAAAGGAGTGAGAAGAGAGCAAAGCAACAAAAGCTATTTCAAAACTACAAATAAAGGATTTGCATCGCCCATCCATGTTTCCAAAGCCCAAGAAAACAAATAGATCATGGTTTTAAGACAGTAAAAACTTTCTTTAATGGATCAAACCAGAATTCATCTATCTCAGCATACTATCTTCCAGCGTTCCAAAAACTGCATCTGAATATCAAAATGGAACACAAAGGCCCAATTTTACATATTCATTGGGTAATCCATGTAAAATAGTCCATTGTTTTTGAATATTTTAGTACTTTAAGAAACTAGCAACAATGTAAATGGGATTATTTGGAAGATAACACATACAAATTGTCCTTGCTTAATGTTCAGCAACCATTTGAAGTTCCAATGGCACTAAATGAAGGGACTTATGACTAATCCTCAAAGTTCTGTCGGTCACATTGCCTCCATAGTCACATGCACAAAATTGGGACTTTTTATATTTATGACCACCTCCTGCTGCCACTGCTGTCCCACCCTGGCTGACTAGCTATTCAAAAAACTGTGGAGATTACTAGTTGTACAACTAAAACTGTATATTGCTGCTACTTCAATTATTTTTAAATAATTAGATTTGCAGATAGACAAGAAACATTCAAATGACAATAAATACTTTCTATCTTACCTCTTTAACTTCTCCTACAAGTTTAATTGCGTGATCATATGATGGGGGTTTTTCCTTTAACTGTGCTTCCAAGCAATCCCAAAAAGCTTTGTGAACTATATCTCTTACTCTTTTTTCAAAACTGGTAAGCAAAATGAAAGTAAATAAACAAAAATATAACATTAATATAAAAATAATCAGCAAATGGGACTTAGAAGAAAAGCAACTCTAATGTGCAGTTAATTGAAAAACACATTATAAGAAAGGCATGGGTAAATATCTTGCCAACAAACACACAAAGATTATGTATTAAAGAGGGAATCACAATACAGAAGAAAAAGGCATTATAATTTCTTGCTAGGCTCAGTGACTATGATGGCAATAAGAGAAACTCAGCAGATTTTATTACATACACACTCACTCACACACACACACAGTGTGCGTGCCCACTCAACCTCCCCTCCCACTTGTGCATGCGCGCCCGCCTCCCCCCATGCATGCATATGTGACCCCTCTTCAAGCTCTGGAGGCTTTCCTGAAGTCTGGGGAGGGTGAAAACAGCCTCCCCTGGCCCCCCAGAAGCCAGAAATGGATCGTTTTCAAACTTCCAGTTGGCCTTTTGGGGCCATCCCATCCCCCCCCCCCCCCCCGGCTTCAGGAAAGCTTTGGGAAGCCACCAAATATGACTCAGCGTGCCATAGGTTCACCATCATGGTCCTAGAGGGTCATGTCTTAATCCCATCATCCTGGAGCTGGAGGTTTTTTTGTCTTATAGATAGGATGGCTCAGTCCTTCCCAATGTGTACCAAAATATCTACTGGGGGCAGGGAGCTAGATTTCTATTTCCTTTAAGATTTTTCTTTTTCTTTTAGAGGAAATATTTTATCCTACCTTTTTAATATTTCCTCAAACATTTCATTCTTCTAGGAAGGGTGGGTGCTAACTTTCTGCACAATTGTAAGAATTTTTATTTTTCTACATTACATCATCCATGACAACTATTCTTCGTTCTGCAAAGCAATCAACACTTTGGCAAGATTTGCCTAATTTCCATTGTGTTTTAATAACTGTTACAACACTTATGTATGAAATACAGTGTGAATTTCATAAGTATTGTATTTTTGCAGTTGTATTTTTAAAAAGTGAACTTGCCCTAATGTATTATCTTTCAGTCTTAAAATCTCCATGAGTATTCTTCCATAAAAGAAAAATATGCTCTCTTTAAGACTGAGTCTAATGGACTGTAGAAGATTTAAAAAAAAAAAAACCCTTCCATAGTATTGGTCTGAGCATGTTGGAAATGGATTTCTTAACTGCAGTAGTGACCTCACTTTTGAAGCTACTGGTCATTTTTCTTTTCTTTTAAGATTGTGAACTATAGCCCAACTCTAGAATTTTTTTCAACCCATAACAGGTCTCTTACCTGTTTTCTGGCAAGTCAGGCGGCTTAATCTGAAAACCTCTATTGAGAACAATCTCATGGGCCAAGGCCATGTTTGTAACACCTTTTGCTGTATCCATCAGTTCCTCCACTGACACAAACTGAGCAGGGCTAGCTGTGGACCAAGGAAATATGCTTCAGCAAAGTATAGCCTACTAGTTGAACATACAATCTGATCATTTCAATCAAGATATACAATACCTGAAGCTGTAATATAATCATGTATTTTACATACGTACCCATCATGCTATTCCCTTTCAAAATGAAGAATCTTTATTCAACATGGGGAAGATAACTAAGAAATGCTATGTGAAAAAATTCTTTTTTTAATTAACTGATATAGTTAATTTATCCCAATCTTGTTATGCCAACATCTTTCATACCTGTCAACACATTTCTGCTTTTGCAAATCATCCTAGATTTTAATTATTTCTACACAGTAATTCAGTCATTTATTCTTTAAATTTCTCACTACTCTAGTTTTAAAGGGTGTTATAAACTCCACATACAAACATGTTCTTGGTCTTCTTTTTTCTCTCATTCCACTCACTCTTTCTTCATGTATTTGTTGTGCAATTGGATCCTCATTCACTCTTTATATATGATCGAATTATTCCAGATCTGGCCTGCACATTGTTGCCAGGCATAAAGCCACTTGACAGTCCTCAAATTTTGCACATTTGCTCAATCGGAATTTTGACAAGAACCATCCTAAACATATGTACTTAGATTAGTAATGTTTATGTAAATCTTTTTTATGAGAAAACAATATAGGCATTCTTCCAATCTTCATGCACAGATACAACCTTCACATATGTTAACGAAACTGCATTGCCATTCATAAACAAAGCGCATCCAAAGTTCAACATTTTATCAATTAAAGCAGCCGTACCAGCACCTCACAGTACTTAAATTATTTTTCATAACTTTCTTTGCTTGGAACCAACTTTTATAGTTTCTTTCAATTTCACTCTCTGACATATTGCTATCATTCCCATTCAAATCTCTAATTTTTTTCACTTTGCTTTCAACTCAAATTATTTTATCATTTTTCTTCTTAATATATTCATCCTACTGAAGGCTCCATCTTTAGCCTTTTTCACCTACTTCTAAAACAAGTGTCTTATTCATATCCAAATCACTTGACATTTTCTCAGCCTCTTTTATTTGTTGTTTTTTTCTGAACACTCTTTGGAACTATTTTTATGTGTGTGTAACCATAATGCACAAATATACATTCAGAAACGTTTTTTCAAACCTCATTTTTAATATCATTCTCTTATTATCTAGCTATTTATTATTATGTGGCTACTTGTCTGTCTGCTTGCAGGCCTATCTGCCAAATTCCCCATGTTTCTATGGCACTCTGTCAAATAATTATTTTCATGCTGTTGTAAGCAGCTTGAATATCATCCTTTCTTTCTTTTTTATTTATCATTCATTCTATTGGGAAAATCATCTATTTTTTAATACAGAACTAATACTTTCTGTTCTTATAGTCATTTTATTTTCATTCTCATTTCTTTATTTCCCTATTTTCTCATGTCTATTTTCATCCCAAACCAATTCTCAATGTTACAAGATAACAATCTGTCTCATTCTAAGCCTCTTGTGAACTTCTCTCAATGCAATTCCTTAAGTTTTAAATTTTTACAGGTAGTGAATTGATGAGGCTGAAACCACATGGGAAGAAAAGATGGGCTCCATGAGCAATCACCCCACCACTACTTTATCAATATTTACCACACTTCATATTTATTTATATCCTACCTTTATAATTTTTACAAGTTAACTCAAAGCAGCAAACATGTCTAACACACCTTCCTCTTCCTATTTTCCTTACAACAATTCTGTGAGGTAAATTGGGCAGAAAGAGAATGACTTGCCTCAAGTCACCAGTACAAGGACTAATGGTGGATTACAAAACTAACAAATAAATTATAGACATCAATGCAAGTGAATATTTAAGTATAGTCTGAAATGTTTTATGTGTTAAACCTCCTAAGAACTGATCATGTTGTACCAATATTTTGGGTATTAGAAGGAAAATACAATCTAAGTACTGCATGCTAAGTATAAGGAAGTCTTTATAAAGAGCCGTGGTGGTATAGTGGTTGGAATGCAATATTGCAGGCTGACTCTGCCACTGCTAGGAGCTTGATCCTGACCAGCTCAAGGTTGACTCAGGATTCCATCCTTCCAAGGTCAGTAAAATGAGGACCCAGATTGTTGGAGGAAATATACTGACATTGTAAACCACTCACAGAGTGTTGCAAAGCACTGTGAAGCGGTATATATGTCTAAGTGCTATTGCTATTAATATCAAGAAGCCTTTAATTACGATGTTGATATAGTTCTAACAGAATCCAATTCAAATTTTCCATACTCAATCCACAGAAGATTAACTTCACAACCTTTGAATGAAAAAAAAAATCTGGGTTACCAACGAGTGGTTTTTCACTAATGAAACCTGGGTGTAAGCATACGTATGTACCATTTTTCATTTTTAAGAGAAAACATGGTCACAAAAAAATGAAGGTTTCCCCCAAAGGAAAGGAAATTGAAATGTTGGGTAAATAAATTGCATTATTGTTGTTGTTGTTGTTGTTGTTGTTGTTGTTATTACATCTTTGGTGAGATTCACAGCCTTTGGGGCTGGTTGGTAGCTCAACAGCTCGAGTCCTAACCAAGGACCTAGGAACTGTTAAGGTAACGTCGGAGGATATAAGCTGTTCCAAGTAGGGTGTTTTTTTTAGAATCAGAATGTTCAAGTGTCATAAATTTAAAATTTCCAAATAGTGAGGTAGCCCTTTGGGTATTGCTCCAAGGGCTCCAATTACAATCGGGACAACACACGATTTCTTTTTCCACAGTCGCTCAACTTCAATTTGAAAGTCCCGCTACTTTGTTATTTATTAATATTATTGTTGTTGATGATGTTGTTGTTGCACAGTCAGCCAGGTGTTTAATTTGGCATTTTTATCAATGTATTGATTATCATTATTTTCATTATCATATCTATGCTTTGAATAAGAGTTAGTGGCAAATAGAGATTAAGGATAAATAATCATCTGTGCAGGATGTAACCGAAATGCAAATGCAAAATAGAATCAGTATTTAGATCTTAATTCAGAAAATCTCCAAGATTGGAAGATAGGGCAGTTTTATGTTAGCCAAACATTAGCTTGCTAGTTAATTAAAAAAAAAAAAAACATTTATCGGGACATGATACAGTATCATAGCAAAGATTCTAATGTATACATAATACATATTAAATATGTGTTTACTTTAGTTACCGTATTTATCGGCGTATAACACGCACCGGCGTATAACACGCATCCCCCATTTTAACACAAAAATTTGAGTAAAAATTTTTTTCATTAAAAATAAATGACTTGGAAGCTCGGAACTTAATGTTGGATTAAAATTTATAACATTAGAACATGAATTATAACATTAACTCCTCTTAAAAGGCAAATATGAAATGAAAAAACACCTCTTTGAGCAAAAAGTTATTTCCATTTTCTTCCTTATATAATATTTTCTGTTTCAACATAAAGTGCCTTCCTTCCTTCCCTCCCTCCCATCCCTTTCTTTATGTTTTCTTCATGCTTTCTTTTCTTTTTCCTCTGCTCTTTTTAAATCCCCCCCCCTTCTTCTCCTCCTCTACATTTAGGTTGGATTAGTTTGTACAACGGTCATCAAACTTCTGAAGTAAAAATAAATAAATAAATCATATTTAAGAAGAAGAAGAAAAAGGAAGACGTTTTTAGTTAAGTCAAACGTTTTAATAAAAGTTTCATCTTTTAAGATTTGTCCAACACATCCAATTGTAACCTTAACAGTAAAGAATATCACCCCAGCTGCTAAAGGTTCAACCAGTCTGAGAACCATTGAAAAGACAACAGTGCAAAATCCAAAAGACACAACTTCCTCACCGCCATTGCTTTGGTACCAAATCTTTGAGGAAGGGGCTCCAGAAAGAAGGAGGAGGAGGAGGAGGAGGAGGAGGAGGAGGAGGAGGAGGAGGGAACCAAAGAGAGGCTTTTACCGAGTCTGCGCCCCACAGCCAGGACCGTCCTTGCGCCTCCAGCCGCGTTTCTTCCCCGCAAAGCCCTTCGGGCAACCCGAGAGTTCCGCTTGACGCCAGAAGGGCTTTGCAGGAAGAAACGCGGCGTTTCTTCCTGCAAAGCCCTTCGGGCAACCCGAGAGTTCCGCTTGATGCCAGAAGGGCTTTGCAGGAAGAAACGCCGCGTTTCTTCCTGCAAAGCCCTTCTGGCGTCAAGCGGAACTCTCGGGTTGCCCGAAGGGCTTTGCAGGAAGAAACGCGGCTGGAGGCGCCAGGACGGTCCTGGCTGTGGGGCGCAGACTCGGTAAAAGCTCTCTTTGGTTCCCTCCTCCTCCCCCTCCTTCCACAGTCTGTGTGACGCTGCCGCCAGGCTGAGATCGGCGTATAACACGCAGGCAGGGTTTAAGCTTCCAATTTTAGTTTTAAAACTGCGTGTTATACGCCGATAAATACGGTAATTTGTGATCAAGACCAAAATATCAAACACAATATAGTCAGAAAACAAACAAACAAAAGGAAACATCTTCCCCAGGAAATTAATAATATCATCAAGCATCAAGGCAGAGATAAATCTGCATTAGAATGCTGCCAAAATTAATCTTAAAGCTGTCATATAACAATTATAATCAAACAATCATAGCAAACCCTGTACATTTCTGCAGGCATTTTTTTTTAATTCTAGCCAAACCAAGCAAGAAATTAGTAGGGGCAGAATTAATTCACAGCACTGTGGCTGATTAAACGGGCAGTGCAACACAATGTATCTTGATCAACCTGCTTGAGGAAGGGCCCAGGGAACCTTGTGGTGGCATACTGTTGAATCTTCCCTCCAGGAATATAAATGGAAAGACATTTAATCTGGCTAATGAAATGATTTTTCTATAGAGAAATTAGGTAAAGAAAAAGTCCCACCATTGCAGTGAAGAGGCTTTGCTCCACTCTCTAGGCAGATTCAGGTAATTTTCTTGGAAAACACATTCATAGTGAGTTGTTTCTAAGATTTTGAGGTGTGGGAGATGTTCCATTTATCAGAAGAAGGCTACACAGATGTACAGAGCAGAAGGAAACTTGCAAAACAATTATTTTTCTTGTGATAAAAAGTATTTTATCGGAATAATTTTGCTTACTCTCAGATATGTTGCTTCTACTAGGACTTGGTGTGTTCTGTTGAATCTTCTTTCGGACACACTGTTCTGCATTTTCCACATGGTCGTGTTGATTATCCTGTGACACATCTGATTTTCCTTCAGTTACATTTGGTATGTTTGGATCCTGAGACATCCTTAATTTTGGCAGTTGAGAAAGATGGAATTAGACTTATCCATATAATTTTACCATTGCTGCCAAATTCTATACCAATAAACCATTATTCAATACAAATTTGCATCTACCACTACTGATGTAATCTAATTTTTAAAGGTGAGAAAAGTAGCATATTAAAATAACACTATAGCAGTTATAATAATCATAATTCAATTCCTTTTAAAAAAATCAGCATATTTGATTCTGCAGATTAATAATTACATGTATGGAGTGTACTCATTTAATAAATACTCACACACAAGTTGGTGTGTTTTGTTGGTGAACAACGAAATCCTAGGATTTTTTCAGATGAAACTAACAACTATAGATAGATAGTGGAGGAAAAGAGCATTGCACAAAATCTTTGTGTTTGTTTATATTTTAATTCTATTTTTTTGTTTTGGAGTAGGGAACCTTAAATCCGATACCACCTTATTTTGAGATATTTGTAGTACCCAAGACACCAAGTGATAAAATAGGCAACATTAATCACTCAATGAACTTATGTCATACTGAAGTAATATTCTGTGAAGGAAATGTTCTGAAGATCAAAAAAACACAGAATTAACTTTGAAGTCAAATGGCAATATGTTATTGGCTATGGACCAAACTGATTCCAATTAAACTGGAATAACATATTACGCAATAGCATCTCTCATCCCTGCAAGAGGAATTCTTGCCTAGGTCTTGTGTCAGACTTTTAATTAAATATTAATCAAGTTGTTCAAAACATAAATAATTACAATCTCTCTGAGTACACTGACTGCTAATGGAAGGACAAAATCCTTTTTGCAAGGCACCAATTTCTGAGCAGAGTATGAAGGACAGTGTTTTGTCATCTTTCTGCGCCCAGCACAGAATGAAACAAAACTTATCCCTTGTTGCATTTCCATGCTGACTAGAGGGACAGCAGCACCCTGCTTTGTGTATGAATTGCAAACTAAGAGATAAGATGCTAAGGGAAAAGGGATAGTCATATGACCAATCTGTTGTGCTTTGATTCCAAAAGAATATCTGGCATGGCTGTACACATAACATAGAGACATACTGACCAGCAACATACAAGCAGATCTATATCTCTGCCAGCAGAGAAAAGCACATAAGTTGAGTTTATGGATGGTGAGCACCAAGCAGGCCAATGAAATACTATATTTTTCTCTACATTGTTTACTTCTTTTATTGTAAGCTGCCCCGAGTCACGTATGTGAGATGGGCAGCCATATAAATTGAATAAATAACATTTCCACCAATTTGTTGGATTTCTTATTTACAGTTACTGTTTAATTTTTTATTAAACTTCTAATCAAGAGTGACTGTCAAAGAAAGGATAGCCTATCAATCTTTTCTACTCTATAATGATGACTGAACTGAAATATCTACATTTGTACTTGCACATGGATTTGTGAACATTTTAAGCTTAAAAGTTGCCTGTATGACATCAAAAGTATATTTAAATTTTTGGGCTTAACTATTGTCAAATAGATATTGGAAAATGGCACTTTACTTCCTATCCTCAAAATACTGATGTTTCAAGATAATTCTTTCTCTGAATACGTATGAGCACATTTGTTATGTTTACAATATTAGAGTCCCTTATAGCTATAGGTAAAGACAGAACAATCAGAACAATCATGCTAACTCACTGCAGATCATGGCACAATGCAGCAAATGAAAAGGAGTAAGTAGCAAAATGTAGTCCCTTAAACATCCTAACCATGACAGAGGTACAGAACTATTTTCAGAACAAAGACTGGTCTAGAACAACTCACCATGGCCAACTCGCCACTGTCATTTTGCCACAGCCAACATTACACATTCCATGTTTATCAGCACAGAATGTGTCACTTTCCAAACTTTAACACAGAGTGTTAATATCATTATTATTAATAATTATGGTCTGTTGTTCCATCTGAAAATGAAATCTGAACCCATGTTTTAAGGCATAAGTTTAGTTCTAATTTTCTTCTGAGAAGCTTATATTTTTACACTAAGGAAGTCCCTTATTCTAAACAGACAATAAGAAAAAAATATTTTGCAAAATAAGGTTAGACTTTTAACAAACTACACATATATGGTGATATACAAATACTAAGAAGCAGTATGGTGCAGTGTTTTAAAAACTGGAGGTTAAAAATAATCTAGCTCTAAAATATTTGTCCTATTTTAGTTCATTGTTTCAAAGATAAATTAGTCTTGACAAAAGAAAGTCTTTTATAATCCAGAAATCAACATCCCTGTAGCAAGCAGGCATAAATCATGTGAATTATTACTTCATAGAATCTTCTACAGATAGCGGTCAACTGTATCAGTGGTGGGATTCACTTGCCTTCACTACCGGTTCGCAAATGTGAGCGTGCTCCTGCACGTTCACACTTTACTCGCACGCACCACTTTCTGCACATATGCACCGCCTTCTGCTCATGCACAGAAGGTCATGCATTACGTCAGGGCGGGTGGACGGAGCCTCCAGTCACCGCCGCTACAAGTTCACTCAAACTGGTAAGAACCTCTGAACTGTATCATGAACAAAATATTAAAATTGATAAGGTTTGTTATTAATAAAATAAAATTTAATTTAAAAAGTCTTTATTTCTATAATTGGTATCTGAATAAAAGTCAGATTACTGAAATTAATTTTCTATATCACCCCAGATCTCTGTTTGCCTTATAAATGAACACTTACTTTTCACTTTGATGTCCTTGTAATAAGTTATATTAATATGTATAGGGGGGGAAACCCACGAAAACAAGATGATAATTTCAAGCCAGGAAAACGAAGCAGGATCAAGACTTCTGTAAAACAGACATACTGAAATTATACTTTTAAAAAAGACAAGCAAAGATCGAAGCTGAAAGTATTAATAACAAACTGTTTCTCACAAATATAGAATGCTAGTTTTATTATGATAAAGTTTTTAAGAAGAAAACCATTTGTCTGAGATGGGATAAGGTCTCCTGCTTGAGCAGGGTGTTGGACTAGAAACCTCCAAGGTCCCATCCAACTCTGTTCTGTTATCAAAACTGATTATACAAACCTGATTTGGGAGATTTTACAAGCAAAATATGCAAGAAACAGATTCAAAATCATCTTACCTAATTATAAAACAATGTTTCCACAAAATTTGGCTTAACACTCCTATCCAAAAGAAGTCAAATTCTTGAGATAGTTTGTTGCTAAACAGATCTGAAAGAATATTTATAAATACTCTTATATCAAATTACAATAATCAACGTACCAACCACAATCAATTTTTCATTTGAAATCAGATTTAACCTCATGGAAATGTCAAAAAATAATTATGTCAGCCATAATTACATGATTTAACCCCACCTCTTTGCTGACTACACATATAATACGGTCTGTATAAAAAGGGGTAGGGTTTATAGTTGCCAATGAATTGACTTTTAAAAAATTAAACTTTCAATAAATTTTAGTGTTTTCCTCCTTTCCTCAACATTATTCCCTGCACACACCAAGCCTTAATCTATGTCACAACAACACATATACTGTATATCTGTCTTCAGAACCTTTCTCAGTGACAGTCACACAAAACTATGAAAATACCTTTCCTCAGGGTTGCTGATGCTGGTTTTCCACTTTCTATCTGGGTTTATAGCTTTTTATTTTAATATTAATATTTAATGAAATCTAAGTTATTTTATACATTACATTGAATTATATTGTATGCATTAAATTGGTAAAAATAACTTAAACTGTTATCAGTTTTTTGTTATCGTTTGTGTGAAATCTGGGTTTGAGGGTGAAATCTTGATTGGTATAGGAAACCTCGCTGGCAATGGGTAAATTAATAGGTAAAAATACTTCAGTTTATTCACATTTATAGTGTTTGCTCTTATTTGGTTTTTTTTTGTGTAGGATCTGTACATGAGTGTACAGATTGGTTTTGGTTTTTTTTAAGAAACTCAATTATCAACCCCTCATTTCTTATTTGTTCTTTCACAAGCCCAGGAACTAAGGTACACAAGAACTGAAGATAAAGAAGCAACATTTGAAATCTTTCCATTTTTGTATCCAAGGATGCCCAACTTTAACCTATTCCAGGTAAAATTCCTCCTCCTCTGTTCCAGAGTATTGAATCATCCCAAATAGTGGGCAGCTGTAGAAAAGGAGCAGGAAAATTTCCACTGCTGTCTAAACACATACCCTTAACATTAATCCAGCAGCACTTAAGAGAGTAAAACCTCATTTGAGTATCTGGGAAAAGGCCCTACCAAATTCAACTACAGCAAGTCTGTACAGTAGCTGTAGTTCCAATTTGTTTGTAAAATAAATCCAAGTAATATGTGTGCTACCCTTTATTTAGCATTTCCAAACAGGAAGGCCAGGCCCTACTCCTCCCAGGCATAACTGTACCTTTTGCAGTTAAATAAAATTCCCCCCATCTTCTCCAGTTAAGCCCGGTTATTCCAACTCACAGTTATTTTTCTCCAATAAAGGAGAATAATTGTAGCTCAGGATTGAAATCAGGGGTCCTTGGTGCTCTCTGAGTTTGCTGGTTTTCTTGCAGATGTTTCATTACCCCAACAGTAAACAGCCCAACCATAGAATCTCTAAGACACCCTCACACACAGACAGGCAAGGCACCAGAATATAAACTGACAGAATATAAACTGACAGCAAAAGCGCTCCTTATACTAGCACTGAAAATGTTACCTCGTTAAGGGTAATGAAACGTCTCCAAGAAAACGAGCCCAGAGAACACCAAGGACCCGTTATTTTTCTTCCAAGTCGGGGGGGGGGGGGGGAGAGACCACCACTACCAACCCGCTGCAGCGACTGAATCGTTCTTCTCGCCGTCTCTGCTGCAGGGACAGGATGGTTTATTTAGGGTATCGCTTGACTCCCGGCCTTGAAGGGACTTAACACCCTGGCTAAGCCTGAATCTGACGCTGCTCGCGGATAGCGAGGAGGCCTTTCCCTTTCCCAAAGCAACACGCCCCCCGCCTCTTATAGCTACAGCTACCAGCCCATTTAGTGCCGAGGGGGAGAGAGAGAGGACCTTCTCTTCCGCCCCCGCCCGTCTGCTTGCTTGCTTACCTGCGCGGGAGGCATCAACTTTTCGCCCCCGCTTGCGACCAGCTCCCAAACGAGGCGGGACGGAGAGCGGAAAGCAGAGGCAGGGCGGGGCGCTAGCAGCGCAGTACCAACAGCAGCCACACGGGAGGCCAAGACGCCGAGCTTCTTCGCGCTTCTCCTCACGGCCAATCGGGGGTCTGCAGCGGGACGGAAGGGGCTGTCAGTCCGCCGCAGAGCGCAGCCATGTTAGCGCCCCGCCGAGGCGAAAGAGTTTGTGCATGCACGCGTGCGTGCACTCCTGATGAATAGCGAGAGGCGGCTAAAAGATGCCAGTGCGCGGGCGGCGTTGTTTTCGGACGGGGCAAAGAGAGGAGGTCTTTCTCTGCAGAGGTCTCGGGAGGAAATCCCACCTGGTCTCCCCCGGAGCCCTTTCCAGCAGCCCCGGGCTCAGCATCCAGTTCCTCTTCCTCCTCCCCAACATGCATGTGTCTTTCTCTGGGCGGGGAGATGCGCCTTGCAAGCAAAATGACAAGTCCGCCTCCCCCAAACTCCGAGAACTGGAGCGTAGCATCTTTATGAACACACCCCTCCCTTTTTTTAAAAAAAATTAAGCCACTGGTTATTTTTTTCAGCCCAGTGTTTTTGATTTTTAAATTGGGAGAAGAGAAAACATGGGGAAAATACTGCTAATAATGATGCATTAATAGTAATTATTTTACAAAGCACCAGAAGGTAAGACAAGAAACAGTGGATGGAAATTAATCAAGGAGACAAGCAATCTGAAATTAAGGAGAAACTTCCTAACGGTGCTAACAATCAACAAGTGGGACAACTTTCCTTCAGAAGTTGTGAGTGCTTCATCATTGGAGGTTTTTAAGAAGAGACTGCACAGCCACCTATCTGAAATGGTAGGGTTTCCTGCTTGAGCAGGGGGTTGGACTAGAAGACCTCCAAAGTCCCTTCCAGCTCTATTCTGATTGATTGATCATAAAGGCATTGCTGATTCTTTTAATGATCCTGTGAAGCAGGTTATTGGTAAATGCTAAGCAGAGATGAATAAATATAAAACACATGCAAACAAACACTGTAGTAGAATGCAAAGGAACTTTACAGTGCTGAATGTTCTTCTGTAGATGCTGGCTAGTATTTCTGCAAGCAATTTCAAAGCAGTAATGGAAAAATACATTTATCTTTGTAAAGTACAAGTAGTCTTCCATTTACATTTGTTTAATGACTGCAAAGTTACAATGGCACTGAAAAAAGTGGCTTATGTCCAGTTCTCACACTTCTGACTGTTGGAATAT